>NC_089264.1:41901652-42222402 GCF_963930625.1 Muntiacus reevesi
CACATGAAATTCAAAATGGTAAGTAAAGTTTTTTGGAACACAGCATGCCCATTTGTCCAAAGTTGCTTTTGCACAAGGGGAGGCAGAGCTGAACTGTTTCAATAAGGGACCTAACGAGCCCACAAAGCTTAATATATACTATTTGGTCTTTCTGCCTGAGACTGGTTCTTTAATACCAGGTGCGAACTATGTAGCAGATGAACAATTACTAAAAGATGAAAATTCATGTTTAAGACAGAAAAACAGAGTGAAAGTAACCCACAACGAGAGCTTTAATAAGAAATTGGGGGTGGGGGTGGGGAGAGGAGGGAGGAGATGCATGTGTTTCTCGGCCTACATTTCTATATATAATCAAATATATCAATTGGATTGACATCATCTAATAGTTAACAAATATCAAAGCAGATGACAACAAGCTCTTTTCGATTCTAGAACTCTAGTAACAAAGAGCATGTATGAAGAGCAGAAATGAGCAATTCATA
This sequence comes from Muntiacus reevesi, assembly GCF_963930625.1. NCBI lineage: Eukaryota > Metazoa > Chordata > Mammalia > Artiodactyla > Cervidae > Muntiacus > Muntiacus reevesi. The sequence continues at coordinate 41,902,135 of NC_089264.1, forward strand.
ATTGTTAACATAATAGAAAATAAACTCAATTTTACTCAATAAATATTTACTAAGCACCTACTAGTTGCCAGGCACTACACTGAAAGTCCCATTTCCAATGGATTTTAGTTTTAAGAGACAATTAGAAATCCAAAATGCTTGAGTAATAGATTTAGGAGTGAAAATCCTAACTCTGATAAGCACTGAAACTTCAGAATAAGATGCCACAATAAACATTCGGTTATTCTGATCTCAAACACAGACAAGGCATCGATCTCCTTTCATTCGGCCTCCAGGCACTTAATGGTCACTCTATGTATTTGGCTCATTTGGCCTTAAGGCAGGCCACACCTTAGTTATTATACATAGCCAAAGGAAAGAATCAAAGAACAAGTGGGATATTTAAAAGATAACTAAAATCAACATCATCTCAAATAAGGGACTGATGTGTTTTCATTTTTTCACCAGAAACACTTTCATTTTGAAAAACATAATTCGTTTCATGTCCCTTAAACTATAACAATTACCTGACAAGTTGTAACTTCAGACTCCAATATAAAACACTTAAAACCAAAAGAAATATTTTAAAACTACTTTTCATCTTAAATCATTATTCCATATCTGACTTTTCCAGCACCCAAGTGTCTTATTATAAATACCAAAGATCAGGCTACAGGATTGTGCATAAAACAGTTGCTTATTTGAATTTTAGGGTGATTAGTTTCCACAAAGAGAGGAAAGTGAATTGTACTTCTGGATCCATCCAGGAAATTGTTTCCTTTCAGCATTCCAGTACAATTATACATCTCCAATTGAGATCAAGATTCAATGAAAGTCTTTGATACATTTATCCAAAGTCAAAATTTGCATTGAAGAAATAACTAATAAAACTCACCTGAAAATAGTCAATATATCTATTTAGTATAGAAGGACTCCATTATTTTAAAAGTGCTTGTAAAATTATTTCTACATAACTGGATCCCTAACTATGCCATTTGGTAAACTTAGACATGTAAAAACTTCTCAGTATATTAGTTCATTCAAGAATCTGGACATACAATTAAAGATTATTTATAGGCATTCTTTAACTGAATTTTGTGTTTAAGTGGATTCCAAGCACTGCTTATAGAAAACAAATATTAAGTAAGCATTTAATTATATACTCCTGTACTATCCACATACCTGCATAAAATACCCAGTAACCAAAGCTTTTCTTATATTAATATAATAGTCCCTGCTTGTAAAGTCAGTACTTCGACGAGGCAAATTAAATCTGTCCATAATTCTTGATAGCTGCTGGCGTACATTATCTGCTGACATCAGGGACCTGTAGTTAATGAAGTTGTCATAACACCACTGAACCGACTCATGATCTACAAAGTTGGAAAGAGGGAAAATAAGAGGGGACATGAATCATCCATATAGGTGTATTATCTAATTAAAAAATAAAATCAGTATAAGTAGCAAGTAAAACCAAAAACGGAACTAAACCACTTCATTTTAAAAAATTAATTAATCACAGTCTTAATCAACTTTACTAAAAATGTGGAGTCAAGTTCAAAATTAAAAACAGCACTAAGGTTTTTGGCTACTGAATGACAAAACAATGATTTTGGAAAAACTATTTTTAAGTTATTTTACCCATGAAAATCTACCTGGCTGTTTTCAATGGATAGTCTTAACGGGGGTGGATTGAGAGAATCTGGAAAAATGCCATGTCTTTCTTATTTTCAAAGAAAAACAGGCTTAGATTAAGACTATCAAATACAACTTCAAAGTTATAAAAATGAACCCCAAGAGACCACTGTCATATTTTCCTCTCATTTAATTTTTATAAATAGTGTATTCCTCATTATCACTGTTTCCTTGTTTTCAAATAACTTGGAAAATGTTTTTTCATGTTGCTAAATATTCTCTGAAAATATGATATAAAGCTAGAAGAATATTTCATCATGTAGTGATAGCATCACATTAAGCCATCTTTCTACTGGTGGGTATTTTAGGTATTTTTTATTTTCCTTTACTATCATAAAAAATTGTGAGATAAAAAACTTGAATCATATCTCTGTCCAAAGAATACTAAAATAAAATTTCACAGATTATCTACAGGTCAAAGGGCATGAACTTGTTAAGGTTCTTGGTAGCATCACATCTACTGCTTTTCATAAAGATAACATGTATTTCTACTCCCACCTCTGGTATTAAGACTGCTGCACTGCACGAGACCCACTCCTACACAGCTCTGACTGTTTTTCTTCAGCCTTTGCCAACTTTATAGGTGAGGAAATGGTACCTCTCAATAATGTGCATTTACTGAACTGCAAGTAATGCTGAAGAGCCCCCCACTCGAGTTTATGAACCACTTACAACCTGGTCATTCACATTTGTAGCCTATTTTCCTATTTCATTAGTTTACTTTTACATAACAGCTATTTATTAGGAAAAATATTAGACAGTAATAATTATGTAAGTAATACAAAACTATTCACACAAAAGGCAAAGTTTAAAAAAAACAACAAACCATATCAAAATCTGTATGTTTGTGGTAAATTTTATACCAGCATTTCATTTTTACTGCTCTGTATTTCCAGCTTTCTAGGGCTTTCCTCCTGATTATAAAAATAAACAACTTTGGAAAAGATGGGCAATTTTTATTTTAAATGCTACTCGGGAGTTTTTTCTCAAGTACCTCTGGGTTTCTAATGTAAGTTGTCACAGATAATAAATGAAAGTGAGATGAAGAAATACCTTATATGCTGCAAGTGACGTTTAGACAAAAGAGTGCCTTCAATCTAATTTATACTCACTTTGTTTAAAAGCATGGTAGACATTCAACAGTGTCAGATGATCTCCATCTATGTGGGCAAATCTCATCTTGGCCTCATCTGCAGCTTTCTTGGCCTCCGTGGGACGAACAAAACACTGTGGGACTAAACAAGGTTGGTATGGGCCCAACACAAACGCCCATATCGATGAGTCACGCATTCACAGACAGAGGAACAAGGCCTAGCTAGGTCAGTTCACAGAGCATAGGGCAGGGCAGGATGGCCTCCAACTGCATCTTGGACTGTTTACTACCTTGATTTGGTACATCAACACCTAACCACATCTGTAAGACAAGAGGGTTTCAAAGCTACAGAGTACCTGATTATTTTTAACTAAATCTAAAAGTAGGCATCAAAAACAGCTATTCTGAAGGCCATCAAGATACTAAAAGCTCAACTTATTGAAGAAACCAGTGCCGATAGCTCTACCAATAACCAGGATTATGGTGTTAATAGCCTTTTAGCTAAACAAAATTTTTCAAAAGGTCATCCATTCAATCCGCTGAATTCCCCACTGCAGGACTAAAAACAACTTTCCAACCAGTCTATGGCCACATTTCTATCGTAATTCTTCCCTAGTGCTGTGGCTATTACCAACTGGTGGGTATCACTATTAGCACTGGTGAGCAGAAGCATATGTAACATAAAAAATATCATGAAATCTTGGGTTTTGATGATAGCAGTAGTGGTGGAAGGTTAAACCGCCTTTGAATTAAGAAAATTCAAAAAGGCTAGGAATATTCAGCCTAGTTTTCCAGCATTTTAAGAAAAAGATTATCAAATAAAGTCCCAAGTTCTTTTTAAAAATTGTTATTTGACTCGAAGTCCTCATATAAAAGCAGAATCCAATATTTTAAACGTTAACAATTAGTCTGAAACAGTCATTATGTCAGGGTCATCAAAATGAACTACAATATTTTTTTAGAGCCTCAATATTAAATCACATAAAACTTGAAGTTATTACAAAGTGTGTTCTACATTTTTTGAAATACAACTTTCCTTAATTCACTTTAGTAATTCCATAGTTATAAAAGCAGTATGAAAACAAAAATACTTAACAGCTTGGGACTTTGTCAACACATTTTTAAAGCTCTTAAAACTGTGTCAATAAAAAAAATTATAAATCATCAGTTCAGATAGAAGATAATAGGAATAATCAACAAGATCAAATACAGTATCAAATTACTCTTTGCCATCCATACAGTTTCCCCTTTAAAATGATTCCAAAGAAGCCAAATAGAAACAATGACATGATCACAGTAAATATTAAGTCTTGCTTAATGTAACTGAAGCAAGGTAACAGATATAAATACAGAAATCTCTCATAGCTGTGAACGTTAATGTTGAACTAGCTACCAGTTAAATGACTGGGTTTACGAAGCACTCAATAAGGCCCCTGATTTTTTACTATTTGTATCAGGACCCCCAAACTCCAGAAACTCCTTAAATGGTAAACAAAGCATTACAAACTAAGCAAACTGTTTTAGTTGCATGACTTCTTAACCCTTCAACATCCCCCACCCCACAAATGCCTTGCTTAATAACTAATGCACATAAATGTTCACTCTCTTGATGTGCTAAAGACTACTAGTTATCCCCATGCTTTGCAGAACCACTAAGAGATGTAGATGGGAGATCTCAACGGCATCATAATGACCAATTTTTTAAAGGGCTAGCTAGTTTTCTAAACTTGAACAATGCTAACCCTATAGTATGCCCGATAAAAGAGAACCTAGAAAAATAAAAACTAGGTAGGTAACAAACACAATCTGTTAACTCTTATCCCACACTCTCTAAAGCTAAAATGTTGGGTTAACTACAACCAGGAGAATCTAACAAAAATCACATATATGACAAAAGGCAGACAACAACCTACCACCACCTCCGCAAGAAACTACAATTTCATTAAAATGATTCAGTACTGCCCTGCCCATCTGCTCTGAGTCTGATCAATCATAACTGCAAAAAAAAAAACATTTTTGCTAGTTCTTAAATTAAAAATTCACATCATTAAAACATAACATCTAAACTAAGCCAAAAATTTTATATCTAGAAATTTAAAAAATTTCTTCCTTTAATTTCGTGTAAGAGTTTGAATTATTTGAGGTATTTAATTATAAATAAGACCAATAAACCACTCTACGACTGGAAATCAATCTTCCCCAGTACTGAAATTAGTATTACAGAGTACTTTGACAGTCAGTAAAAACTTAACACACTTTCTATTTTTAGCTGTAAGAATCAGTGTACATTTCTATGCTAATAATATTTCTCTGTTTTGGAAAATTTAAATTCAAAGTTACTATGGAGAATTAAGTGTTACAGCTATTAATAAAAAACAGTAGTATTTGTTCAGCTCAATGTTCCTTCTGATTTTTAAAATTACACAATTTTACCTATTAAACATATTTCTTTTATCAAGTGTTTTCCTGCCACTGTAAAAGAATTACCACCATATTAGATTTTAAACCTAAAATTATACATTCATTACTACTTCTATTTATTTGATACTAAGTTTAAAATAATTATTTGACTGCCACTGCAATACAATTTATACATGAAGAAAAAGCTTACTTTTTAAATGATAGCTTGGTTTGTCTCAGGCTCACTTAAATAGTGCCAGCTACTAGAACAAAGTTCTTCCTGAGCTTTCACCAATAAACTGCAAAACTGAAGGACCTACCAAAGAACTCTGTTATAGTATCTTCAGACTTAATTTTTTGGTTATAATGTGAGGCTTGCGGGATGGAACCCACACCCCCTGCAGTGGAAGCACAGATTCTTAACTACTGGACCACCAGAAGTCCTGGACCTATTCTTTTCTTACTGATATTTTAATCTGAGCCAATGTTTTTTTTACTACATTTTGTGCACAATGCTTTACTTTACTTTTGTAAACACTATATTATCATGAAGCTATTTTTCAAGATATTTAGCAAACAAAATCAGTTCCTTAAAAACATCTATAAAATTCACTATCATACTAAGTATTAAAAAACAAACCCAAAAGTGAAGTCCACCCAAACTTTGAAGAGCTGGGTTTTTTTTAGTTCCTTTCCCTCTATTACCTGACAACATAGCAGTAATAGATAGGACCTCATTAGAACAGTTGTAGTCACAACTTGCAATAACCATTTTAGCGAGCTGTGGATCTAGAGGAAACTCGGCCATCATGGATCCCAATTCAGTCAGATCTCCATCATCATTTAAAGCAGCCAGATAATTCAAAAGTTCTAGGGCTCTCATCAGAGTTTCAGGAGCTAGGAGGAAAAGGCAATCTATTAAGACAAGCTGCCTTAATAAGCAAAAACGTGACAAAGCACGAACTATTACAGGCAATCTCATTTTTCATTCTACAGTGGACCAAATGTAAAACTCAAACTGTCATCAAATTCAATTACAGAGATCTAGCAAACTATGAATCATATAAAACTGCCAAACTTGCCTGTACAGTAGTTAAATGTCACCTTCTTAAGTACATTAACTGTTAACTCAACAATGTGTTTATCAAATTATTTTCCCTCAAAAAAAAGAGAAACTTTTTCACATTTTCATGCCCTGCCAATGACTCCCAAAATAATTTAGTTACTCTGAAAGATATGGAAAAAAAAGAGAACCTGCTATCTTTCCACTCTTTTAGATTTAATGCCAACACACAAAATGTCTCTTGATGTATTGCAAAGGAAAGGTAAAATGTATTTAATATATAGAAGGAAAAGGATAGTCAATTTTGGTTAAAAAGTTTGATAAAACATGCTTTGAGAATTTATACCTGGTGGATCCATAAAATCGAAATGCACCAAATCATCAATACCAAGTTTCTTCAACTGTAACACAACTGATCCTAAATTAGAACGCAAAATCTCAGGATAAGTATTATCCTAGAAAAATACAAAAACATTTGTTTTGTTAAATATCCCATAATCTTCCTGCTCCAGGAAAAAAAAGAAAAAAAAAAAAACATATCTGTTCTCATCCTTAGCTGTTTACTTTGGCATTTCTTCTAAACAACTGACTTAGACAGGAGAAAAGTATTTGTGGACTAAAAAGGAATCAGATACTTCCTGTAAGCTATCTTTACAGGGTTCAAAAGGTTACCTACCACTGCTGCCCAATTGGACTTAGAACTGTAACAAAGGGTTGTATTGGTAGACTACACCATAAATCTCAGGGAAAACAGGGAAAACCTAAACAGCTTATAGTGCCAAAAAAGAAAAAGTAAGTGAAGTAATTTCCCTCTGGTAACAAGTTTAACTTAACCTTCCAAAAACAGAGTAAGGACACAGTAAAACCCTTACCTGCATCTCTGTTTTGTAAGCTTTCTCTGTATAAAGTCGGAAGCACTTTCCAGGTCTGGTTCGTCCTGCTCGACCAGCCCTTTGCTGAGCTGAAGCTTTACTAATGGCTGTCACTAACAGGGACTCAACTCTGATCCGAGGATTATACACCTATTGGGACGTAAATAACATCACAATTCGTCCTCCAGTTAAACGCAAAGCCATGATCTAACAGAAGTATCCAAAGCCCAAAGCTAACCCTGAAATAAACAAAGTAGTATTGATGACCAGCATAAATCATGCTGGGACAGAAACAGAATTCATCATTCCTGAACTTTCTTTCAGGTATTCTGACTCCAGCATTCTGAGAGACTCAAGCTAACATGAAAAGTCACTTAACACAGAGATAGCTCTACTCTTCCTTATTTAAAATACTTTCAGTTTTACCTTACTTTTATATGGTAAATAGTGCTGAAGGTTTTTGCCTGAAAAAAAAAACTTGTCAATTTCAACACCCAATGTTCAGTGTGGATATCAAGAAAAACATTTTGAACTCAGTCCAGAGGAAGTCAGTTATATGCTGCCAATTTAAAGAATTGTTTTCCAACAAAAATGTGAATACTATGTACAACAAATTCTCCCAATTATAAAACATAATCAAATGTAATCAAAGATCTTAGGTAAGAAACAGTTTTATTTATTAACTGAGTAATCCCTTAATTTGGCTCAAATGCTTGGGTACTCAGTACTGTTGAACTAGAGGTTAACGTAATACTTTTTTCTCCCCCCAAGTACTATGCCTGGCACATAATAGAAACTAATTTAGCTGACTGAGTAACTAATAGGCAAGGACGATAATCCTGTACTTTTTACTACTCCTTACATGAATATACATTCACATATAAAACATTCACAATCACCACACAGACACAAAGAAACCAATGAAAAGAAAAAAAAAGAAAAAAAAAAAACCACATAGGATTATAAACATGGGCTTAGTATGTGAAAACCAGCTAGAACCAAAGGCTCAAATCACAGACTTCTGAAAATGAAACACAAACTGGAAAGTAATTCTAAAAAGTAAACTTCAGGCATGAAACAAGTAAGAAATAAGTACTATTAAATTAACACTAATTTATAAAGTCCTATAGTACTAAAATATGTACCTTTTGTTTCGCAAATCCAGGATCAATTACAAACACCACACCATCTATTGTCAAAGATGTCTCTGCAATGTTAGTTGACACAACTACCTGTTTAGATACAAACAGTATTTAACTTAAACTACAAGCTAAGTACAATTCAAATAAGATTAGTCATTAACTTATACTAAACAATCAATTACAAACCAGTAAATAAGCAGGAATTAGGTTTAACCTTTAATAACCAATGCTATATAAAGACAAATTAATACTTAAGAATTCAAAGTTTCATTTAGTTCATCATAGCACCTTCCTTTTACAACAAAAAATCTTCAGGTTATTACCTGACTACATTAGGTTTTAATTATTCAAATAGCAGAACAAAATCAAAAGAAAATAACTGGTAAGGCAATAAGCTTATCTCACAGAGTTCCCTGAGAAAACACTCCTTGGTTAATATTCAAACTGTACAGCATGTACATGTTTCAATACTTTCAGGCAACATTTACAAAAGATAACTATATCATCAAAAGTCAACTAAATATTTTAAATGAAATGGCACGTGGGGGTGAAAATCTCAACTTAGAATTCAGTAAGAATTGGTGTATCATCAGAATTGATCATAGATGTTCTCAAAATCTCAAAGTGGGTGTCAGAGCATACAAGGAATCTTAAGGAATGATTTGAACTTTTTATTAAAAGTGAGTAAGGTTGAAAGCATTTATATACTAACATGACTGTTTTTTCATGTGGGTGTTTTACTGTATTTTAAATATGCTTTAGAAAATTAGGGACCTGTGAATGACATGTCACATAATTTTTCTTTTTAAGCAATGGAAAACTGGGATCTTCATTAGTATTTTTCTCAGAGCATCTGATTTGAGGAAGATTAGTGCCCTTAAGGTGGAGATGCCTGAATATGCAAGCAGTTGACACAGAAAATGAATCCGAGTCTGCTCTTAAAGCTTTTAGAATTTGTAAAGAAAGATTAGAGGTGAAATGGAAGTACAGTGACATAAAAAACATGTCATAAGATTTTTAAAGGGTTTATTTCCTAAGCAAAGACAAGGAAAACTTACTCAGAAAATGGCATTTAGGAGAACTGTTGAAGATAAGGTGGGATCTTCCCTCGTGGTTCAGATGGTAAAGCGTCTGCCTACAATGCGGGAGACCCGGGTTCAATCCCTGGGTCGGGAAGATCTCCTGGAGAAGGAAATGGCAACCCACTCCAGTATTCTTGCCTGGAAAACCTCATGGGCAGAGGAGCTTGGTGGGCTATAGTCCAAGGGGTCACAAAGAGTTGGACACGACTGAGCGACTTCACTTCACTTCACCCACAAGGGAGAAGTGAAGAGCATTAGCAATAGAAGGTTCTGCTTAAACAAGAGCATGTGGATAAGAATGCCCTTAGGCACATATAAGAAAGGACTCACACTGGCAGGTAATCTTGGAGGTTTAAAAGGCTACTAGACTGCCATATGACCCAGCAATCCCACTCCTGGGCATACACACTGAGGAAACCAGATCTGAAAGAGACACATGCACCCCAATGTTCATCGCAGCACTGTTTATAATAGCCAGGACATGGAAGCAACCTAGATGCCCATCAGCAGATGAATGGATAAGGAAGCTGTGGTACATATACACCATGGAATATTACTCAGCCGTTAAAAAGAATTCATTTGAAATCGGTTCTAATGAGATGGATGAAAACTGGAGCCCATTATAGAGCGAAGTAAGCCAGAAAGATAAAGACCATTACAGTATACTAACACATATATATGGAATTTAGAAAGATGGTAATGATAACCCTATATGCAAAACAGAAAAAGAGACACAGATGTACAGAACAGACTATTGGACTCTGGGGGAGAAGGCGAGGGTGGGATGTTTCAAGAGAACAGCATCGAAACATGTATGTTATCTAGGGTGAAACAGATCACCAGCCAGGTTGGATGCAAGAGACAAGTGCTCAGGCCTGGTGCACTGGGAAGACCCAGAGGGATCGGGTAGAGAGGGAGGTGGGAGGGGGGATCGCTATGGGGAATACATGTAAATCCATGGCTAATTCAAGTCAATGTATGACAAAAATCACTACAATATTGTAAAGTAATTAGCCTCCAACTAATAAAAATAAATGAAAAAAATAAATAAATAAAAGGGTATGCAGAAAAAGGAGCATTAATGAAATGTGTCTAGAGGTTGTTGATCAAAATATTATGTAATTTTGAGGGGGGAAATTTTGTTTGTTGTCAAACAAACCACTGCTTCATTCAAATGATAACTTACCTAATGTGAACATTAAATTTGTAATTTGTGATTTGTTTCTCTACATAAAAAAAGAAATAATAAAATAATTTTATTTAAAAAAAAAAGGCTACTAGAACATCATTAACAGGATGATATCATACAATTATTTACATGTCTAAAATCAAAAGGCTCCCTTTTTGCACTGATCAGATGAAAAGAATACCAGCTAGCAAATGAACAGTAAACTGTAAGTGGTCTGATGCTAATGAAACATATTTTCCAGAACATTTCAAAGACATGAACATTCAATAATTAGAGCTGAAGCAAGCATAAACAAGGTCAGGAGATGAACTTCAATAAGTATAACCAGAGTTTAATATTCTTCTACAAAGTCAGTGTGCTGCAGTGGAAAGGTAGGTATCAAAGCCAGGAATCAAATCTAAGTAGCTAAGTAAGAGTGGGGAGGTTTTAACACACTCAAACTTCAATTTTCTTTTGTAACTCTTGCATAGAGCCCTTATAAAAACTATATAGAATCACAAACCGCATGCTTGTTATTATATAAGAGGTCTTGTGGCTTCCTGGAATTCTGGGGTAAAAACTGTAGTTCTGGAAAATGTACATCTAAATAGAAGTATAGAACATACTTTGGGGAAAAAATACACTTCTCTTCTAGAACAAAATACAGTGTAATAAAAATGTACTGATGCAAACTTTAAAATTATTTAAAAATAATTTTTGTCCATAAAAACTGGTGTTCACATGTTCTCTCTGGGTTTGTGTGACAAATTGTACAACATCTATAAGGAGGTGTGGATCTGTGTGATGTCCACACCAACTCTGGCAAGCTCTGTGTCATTACTGTTGAGTCAACTGCCACCCAAAAGTTAAACTTTGAAATCCGAAGTGTTAACAAAGACCTAGAGAAATACAGCTTTTAATTTTTTCCAAATAATAAAATTAATGAGCTAGAAAGCTTTAAAAAGACAATAATTTTTTGAGTAGGACCTCTCTGACCCACAAGAAGTGGCTTTTGGGACAAAAAAGGGAAAAACTCAAACTGTACAACTTTGGGATGCAGATATAATACTTGCTGAGGCTAAATAAAACATGTACACATACACACTGGGCAAAAAAACAAAAACAAAAACCATACAAATAAATGATACAAGTTATCTAGCTGCCTTGGAACCTTAACAGTGGGGTGAGGCAAGCCCTAAGTATTTTCTAGATGTAGTAAGTGGCACATGATCTATTCAGGAAACGACCACAATACAAAGTGGTCCTGGAATTTGTCAAAGAATTCATATGCCACAAAGCTTTCTAGACTATAACTTGGCAACAGTGTTCAAAGAGCCTTAAAGAGTGTTTAAACCTCAATGACAAAGGAATTCTTTCAGATAAATGGCCCAATATAGAGAATAAACTCTATGATAAAAAATTAAGACAATGCCAATTCTAATCTTTCTATATTAAATGTGTTAAGAATAAACTCTCATCTAGATTTATCTCCTTCCCCCTCAATAATCTGCTTTTTAATGGAATTCACATTGATTTATTTCAATAATTCCATTTCAAAGTACTTGAGATGCTCTACTTGAATTCTATTTGGACACAATAATGCATTTAGGTTAAAGAAGTGTGGGTTTTTAGTCCCTAGGGAACTCGGTGGGGTCTCTAATTCAGTGAGGACATTAGCTTGTTTGTTTGTAAATATTCCAGCAGTACCACACCAAGTTATCTTCAGATGGTGGGTCATTAAGCCTCTCCTTAAAATTAGAGAGACATCTCCACAAGGGCCATTTCTCTTTTTTACTGAGCAATGTATGCTCTGAGCCATGTTAATTAGTAAACGCTGAGACAAGATACAGAAAAATCAGCTATCTGTATGGGCAAAATTAATGAAAATGAAATAAAAATAAAAATAGTTGCTGGATTCAATAACACCAAATCTATAAAACAGCAAATATAAGTCTCAGTCAAAAAAAGGTATACGTAATTTATTGATGAGTAAATGTTAATGCATGTACAAAGCAACTGCAGCTTTAGCTTAAAGTCAAATATATGAATAAATATCAAAAATGATCAAAACAGGTAAAGTATCCACCCTCAAAAAATTTATGTATTGCATTCTCAACTTTTCTTGACTACTAGAAAGCTTCAAAGTCTACCATTGATTCTATGTGAGAGCACCACACAAAAAGATCTCAATAACTATTCGTAAAAAGAATGCTAGTGAAGTACCCAATGCCCATAGAAGTTAACCTTTAATACAGCCTACATTTTAAAACTTTAGTACTAAAAGGCAGTTTTGTTAGTTTCATCACAATCAATTAGAAACTACTTTGCATAAATTAATACAATGAGGAGTAAGACAACAAATGAAGTACTACTTTACAAAATGTGATCCAATATAATTTAACAAAAGCATGAATCAAATAGTACTTTAAGTAATTGGCAGTAGACCCTAAATCCCTAACTCTTCCTACATAATTTTATTTATTTTGTCCTTCTGGTCAGTTATTTTTTGAAGACAGTTGATTTGCGATGTTGTCTTACTTTCTGCTGTGCAGCGAAGTGAACCAGTTGTAACAGGCTGCCGCTAAGTCGCTTCCGTCATGTCCGACTCTGTGCAGCCCACCAGGCTCCCCCGTCCCTGGGATTCTCCAACCAGGAACACTGGAGTGGGTTGCCATTTCCTTCTCCAATGTGTGAAAGGGAAAAGTGAAAGTGAAGTCGCTCAGTCATGTCCGATCGGTAGCGACCCCATAAACTGTAGCCTGCCAGGCTCCTCCATCCATGGGATTTTCCAGGCAAGAGTACTGGAGTGGGTTACCACTGCCTTCTCCATAATAAACATATATCTGCTCTTTTTAAGATTCTTTTCCAATACAGGTCATTACAGAGCACTGAGTTCCCTGTGCTATTCAGTAGGACATTATTAGGTACCCATTTTATATACAGTAGTGTGTACATGTTAATCCCAATCTCCCAATTTAATCCCTTCCTGTAGTTTTAAATTAATGGTGAATATTGATCAGTGACAGCATTCCTGAATGAAAAGTCCCATTCCAGTAACTGGCACAGTAATCTTTAATTAATTCATGATAGAAGAATTAAGCCTTGGCCTTTACAAAGAGGATATTACCAAAGTTATAGCATTTAAAAAAAGAGAACAGGAAAGCAGCAACTGAATACCAGTTTTTCCTCTTTTCCATACCCTCATATAACCTGTGTGCATCTTCATTACCTTTCCTCTTTCCCCACAATCCCATCAATCCTTTCTCCTACTTTAACTGGACCTGCCAGGCCCTGGGTCTGATGGTCACTTACTCATCTTGCCAGCCAGTCAGTGCTTGGCCGCAGTGCATTTCAATGGTCTCAGGTTTTCAACTAGTACTATCTCCCATAACCAGCTTCAAAATATATGACTGGATGAGTAAACCCTTCTCTATAAACTTTTATAAAAGTCTTTCATTTCACCTTACACATGCTGAGCTTCTAAGTGTCTTCCCTCATAGAGTATAACGCACCACTGCCAAGGGAAGATCCCCCTCCCACTGGGGTTATCCAAGGAGGCTATGAGAATGCTCCTTCAGATTTCTAAGATAAAGCTGACTCATGCCAGGAGATAACATGATTTCCCAGCAAGAGATCTTATAGCTTTAGCTGAATGAAAAACATAATTAATTAGTGGGTGATGAAGTAGTACTGTGGCTCTTAGTTTTGATTCTGAATTAAAAGCTGGAGATGAGATCCCAAGGTAAGCCAAAGCCTTGGAAACTCCAGTGGCCTCAACATCACACACATATACAACTGCTGCTGAATCACTCTTTTTAGAAAGACAAAACTCTTCTAAATATTCTAGGATTTACAAGAACATGAAAAGCAATAGCTTAAAAGACAAAACAACAACTAATTCTATTCCGTGGGCTTAAACTGCTGAAGAGTCTACAAATCGTACCATGTACAGAACTGGCACCAGACCGAACCTGAATTTCCAGTCTGCTAGTATTAAAGGATGAAAGGAGCTCAAATTTGAAGTTAAGGTGGACCCCATCAAAGTAACTCAAAATGGAATGAAGAGAACTACATGAAAAGACAATCATGGTAAACCTTGCTGTATTTACTCCAAGATAAATAAAACCACCATTTAAAATTAAAAGCAGAAATATAAAGTACACATGATTTCAAGAAAAATTAAATCATCTGCATGGAAGATGCACTAACTCCCAAATGTTTAAGAAACAAATACCTTAGAAAGATGGTAATGATAACCTTACATGCAAAACAGGAAAAGAGACACAGAAGTACAGACCAGACTTTTGAACTCTGTAGGAGAAGGTGAGGGTGGGATGTTTCGAGAGAACAGCATGTATATTATCTGTGGTGAAACAGATCACCAGCCCAGGTTGGATGCATGAGACAAGTGCTCGGGCCTGGTGCACTGGGAAGACCCAGAGGAATTGGGTGGAGAGGGAGGTGGGAGGGGGATCGCGATGGGGAATACATGTAACTCCATGGCTGATTCATGTCAATGTATGACAAAACCCACTGAAATGCTGTGAAGTAATTAGCCTCCAACTAATAAAAAAAAATTAAAAATAAAATAAAGAGCTCATGTGAAAAAAAAAACAAATACTTTTATACACATCCACTGACACAGAATGAGGTTTAAAAAAAACTAGAGAATGAGTACTTTTCTGTCAACAAATCTCCTTCAAAATTATATACTAAAGTTATCACTTAAAATTTCAAGTTTCCCCCAAAATTCGGAATGCAAATAAAGTAACAGAAAATATTTTAACATGTTCTAGAGACAGCACTATGACAAAAATAGTTGCAGCATTCAACATAATGAAGCTAGGATCAGACTATTTTTTTAAAAAGTCATGTTCACAGTTTTTGATTTATGGTTAACTCAAAACCTGATTACTACCCCCCATCAATCTCCTGTTATACTTCATCCACTAGGCTCATGGCTCAGACGGTAAAGTATCTGCCTACAATTCAGGAGACCGGAGTTCAATCCGTGGGTTGGGAAGATCTCCTGGAAAAGGAAATGGCAACCCACTCCAGTATTCTTGTCTGGAGAATCCCATGGACAGAGGAACCCGGTAGGCTACCATCCATGGGGTCGCAAAGAGTTGGACATGACTGAGCGACTTCATTTTCACTTTCAGGCTCATGCTGCGTATCTTTTCAGTAAGTTCTTTCAGTTTGAAAAATGTATCTGGTTCATTTAACTTTTAGACAGTCAAGTAAATAATTAACCATGATATATTTCAATATCTTTATAATTTTTCAAAATCATCAAAACTATCAAGAAAAAAGTGAAAAAATACAGCAAAAAAGAAAAAAATTTTGACTCTCCTAGCCCTGTACACAGAAATAAACAATGAATTCCAAATTTGATTGACAAGTAATTCATAAGTGAGTAATATTTCCCAACATTTTTTCCCTACATTAACAGACTCAAGTGTATAGTGGTTGCCACGAGGGGTTACTCTGTTCTAGAAATGTTAGTACCCTGTATACACTCAGTTTAATCCCTGTCAATCATCTCCCAAGGTGATAAAGGTAATCATTTATACCTACTTTAAAATATAGATTTCAAACTCTAAAATCAGATTAAGAATCACACAGCATAAATTACATGCAACTTTAAATAACCTTATATAAATGGCTGGGATTTTTAAAAGCCAAGCTGACCCTTCTTGTTCTAGTAGTTTTCAAACCTTTTAGAGCAATGCAATTTTATTTTCAAAGGATCTATCAGAATCCCCATCTCAAAAAATTAAAGCATAGCTGCCTGTATCAAACTCAAATATCCATCGTATCCGTTGCCCAACAAAGCATGCAAAAACAAGGTTGGAAAACCCCTGGCCTCAGTTCCTGTGCCAGGCAGATCCATACCAGTGGGACCCACAGTCCCTACCCTCAAGAAATCCACGTAACTTATTCAGTGTTATTAGTGATACTGTTATCAGAAATCAGTGCGGTCAACAGACATGACACTTCAGGTTCCAAATCAGGAAAAGGAGTATGTCAAGGCTATATATTGTCACCCTGCTTATTTAACTTATATGTAGACTACATTATGTGAAATGCTGGGCTGGATGAAGCATAAGCTGGAATCAAGACTGCTGGGAGAAATATCAATAACCTCAGATAGGCAGATACCACCAGCCGTATGGCAGAAAGCAAAGAAGAACCAAAGAGCCTCTGATGAAAGTAAGATAGGAGAGTGAAAAAGTTGGCCTAAAACTAAGATTATGGTATCTGGTTACATCACTTCATGGCAAATAAATGGGGAAACAATGGAAAAAGTGACACTTTATTTTGGGTGGCTCCAAATCACTGCAGATGGTGACTGTAGTCATGAATTTAAAAGATGCTTGCTCCTTGGAAGAAAAGCTATAACCAACCTAGTCAGAATATTAAAAAGCAAAGACACTACTTTCCAACAAAGGTCAAAACCATGGTTTTTCCAGTAATCATGTATGCATGTGAGAGTTGAACTATAAAGAGGGCTGAGTGCCAAAGAATAGATGCTTTTGAATAGTGGTGTAGGAGAGGACTCTTGAGAGTCCCTTGGACTGCAAAGAGATCCAACCAGTCAATCCTAAAGGAAATCAGTTCTGAATATTCACTGGAAGGACTGATGCTTAAAGTGAAACTCCAATACTTTGGCCACCTGGTGCAAAGAACTGACTCCTTGGAAAAGACCCTGATGCTGGGAAAGATTAAAGGCAGGAGGAAAAGGGGATGACAGAGGATGAGATGGCTGGATGGCATCACCAACTTGATGGACACGAGTTTGAGCAAGCTCCAGGAGTTGGTGATAGACAGGGGAGCCTGACGGGCTGCAGTCCAGTGGGGTGCAAAGAGCAGGGCATGACTGAGCAACTGGACTGACCGAGAGACAAAAATTCTAGGAGAAGCCAAGGAACTGAAGAAAAAAGTACTCTGTGTCAAGTGATTTAATGGGGAGAAAGACATTTGGCCACCTTCCTCACCCTAAGCAACCTCGCATTTGCTAAGGAAGGATAGCAGTACCTGTCAAAAGATATGCAGAATTCTGCACAAATACACTTCCTTCTGTTTACTTTGGAAATAGACAACTGTGTAGCACACAATTCAGATCACAGTCACCTGTAACTTACTCCGTGAATCACAATTCAATACAATTTGATGTCTCACAGACAAATCTTCCAGTATCAATTCAATGTTTATAGACAACATTTCAGTGTTACCTTTCTTCCAATTGCTCCATTCTGTTTTTTTGGAGGTGGAGGCTCAAAGATGCGTTGCTGCTGCTGAGGTGGGAGTGTGGAATACAATGGAATGATTTTGATGTCACCGACTTCAGGGCCCAAATCATCAACCTCACGCTTTATTCTCTTACAGGCTTCATCAATTTCCTACAAAATAAAAGTTGAAGTGTGCAAACAAAATGAGTACACACTGAAACATTTTAAGTACTTACCATAATCGTAGTTCTATGCAGCTTATTTTAGTAATCACAATTAATTCAGCAAATTTCATTGGGATTTCAAAAATAATCCAAGAAACTGTGATTTCTCTAGTCACACAAACACACAATTGCCTCACTGGCATTCTGCACCCTTTCTTCTTAAGACTCAATGTCCTAATTAAGTCTCAGCCAACTGTACCTAAATTGAAATTTCTCACCCAGGAATATTTAACTGCACTCATAACCTTGTCAATTTTCACAATCTACAAGAAATTGATGTGCAAGATATTTTAAATAAGCCAATTAGGCTTTAATGTCACGTATCACTAATGCAATTATATGGAAGATTTGCTTCATTGTGCCTAATGAGAACACACACCTCTACAGTATCAACATAGATATTTAAGAACTAGGTTAACCCAAATATCTTAATGCCTCTTCAAAAATTTCCCTAACACACAAAACAATTCCAACGCACTTGCATTTAATTCCAGGTTTCAAGAGAGGACACAATGAATACTGGGAGGTGTGAGAGACAGAGGTAGGTGAAGGCTCTAGGGGATGGCAAAGGGACTTTAACATGGGAAGGGAGCTATATTTAAAATTTTACAGAAGCTTTAATTCACTTAAACTCAGAAGTATGGTAAATGATTTGGCAGTATGGCCAATATCAATCAGAAGTTACCCTTATCGACAAATTATCTTTTATTCAAAAGACAGAACAATTTTTAAAAATTTACCGAGTAAACTTATTGTATATTATAATCAAGGTAGAATAATTTTCCTTAAAATGATTTCTTAACTGAAGTGCAACTTTGTTTCCGTGGTAAAAAAATACACTTAAAAACAAAAAAAAGTTTAAATCAATTTAAAACATATCAGCTTTCTGGAGTACTGATAAGGTCTTAAAAACTGTGACACAGAAAATTACGAAAGAGCTTATATACCAATTTCCTTTGAGGTATACAGTTTCCAAAAAAGATGGAAGTTTGCTATTCATTGAAAAAAAAAAAATTTTTACCAAAAAACTGCTTTCAAATGCTGTATCTAGATTAGAATGCCCCCTGCTGGTATACAAAAACAAAATTAGATCTTAAAAAAAAAAACACAAACACAATATAAATCCAAAACTATATAGTTCTCTTTAAAAAAAGAAAAAAAAAATATATATATATATACACTCTTTTAGGAAAACTGAAGCCAAACTCAGAATATTTTTCAATTCTGTTAATTCAGAAGTCACCAAATACCAGATTTTATATAGAAAATTAAGAGCTCCAAATCATGCATTTGCAGACTCTAGAAACAAGATTATTTCAAATTTATTTGAAACTATCCGCTAAGCATGTATGGAGCTGAAACAAAATCACTACTGCATGTGATATAAAGACAACTCTAAAGAGTGAGGGGAAAAAAAAATCCCAGTTTATGTTTTTATGTAGACAAAGTTCTAAACATTATTTTTTTAAACTTGGCAACAAAATTTTCCCTAAATTTAACTGAACTTTCATAGTCAACATTGACAGTTCGAAAGACAAGAAAGCTCATTGATATTCATCAGCACAATACAATCTTCTGCTTAGTCATGAACTGAGATAAAAGTTCAAGAGTTTCTGAATTGGGCAAAAGATTTTCAGCTCCAAAAGCATCAATATATGTTAGCAAATTAATTTAGACCCTACTAAAGAATCTAAACTCCTACACGTTGGACTTCCCTGGTGGCTCAGATGGTAAAGCGTCTGCCTACAATGCGGGAGAGACCTGGGTTCTTCGATCCCTGGGTCGGGAAGACTCCCTAGAGAAGGAAATGGCAACCCACTCCAGTACTCTTGCCTAGAAAATCCCATTAACGGAGAAGCCTGGTGCCCATGGAGTCGCAAAGAGTAAGACACGACTGAGTGACTTCACTCACTCACTCACATGATGAAAAGGCTAATTTTACTCAGTGAAATTAAAGAAGAAAGAATGTATTGCTTAAAGAATGAAGAGTTCAAAATCTTCAAGTATCTACTTAAAACAATTCATATTTCAATTACAATCATTGTTATCAAACTTGGTAGCACAGCTCCTCTAAGAGGGAGTTCTACTAGGAACATCTGGTTTAATGGATTAACAACAACAACAAAATCAACATTTTCCAAACCTTCACTAATTAAACCTGGTCTTCCCCTCCCAAATAACTCAAGGGACTATAGAAACACTATTGTTTACATGGTCAAAATGGTAAGTTTTGAGATAGTTAAATTTTATGGATACTATTCAAATTCATGGAGATGGGGCACAGAACTCCCAGAATCTATCACTTATCTGACCAAATAAAAATAACAGGCTCACAGACATGAGGAAGAGTAGTACTGCTACCTTCTCCTCAAAGGTCTTCAAGTTCCTCAAGACTAGCTAATCATATAAAAGAAACTTAAAAATGCAACAGGATACATGAGATTTGGGGCTTATTCCTTTCCTTTCCCCAGTTGTGGGAGAGCTGCCAGAGTATCAGCCACAGAAATTCAACTCATAGAAAAGCATTTCAGGTCCTCACCAGAAGGCCATCTGATATTTCTTATAGAATTCTAATGTGCTTGACTATCTGAACATAATGATTATTTTGAATAGCCATTTAAAAAAAAACATGCTACTCACTCTAGAGAAAATGAGAAACTAGGGACCAGACACCAAAGAACAAAATGAACACAAATGCCTCAACACTGCAAAATATTAAAAAATTCTTCTATTCAAAATGCATACAGACTAATAGTTAGAGAGGTTTATCTGTAAAAGTGAATTTGCAACACACTGTATTTCCCAAAAGAACAAGTATGATTCTTTACTGGAAATGTTTGCAAACTGGGGGAGTGTATCTACATCTAATGGGTAAAGGCCAGAGACACAATAAGCACCCCACTACGCATGGGGTTCCCACAGCAAAGAATTAATCAGCCTACAACATAAACAGTGCTGGAAAAAATAGAAATAGCACTGGGAAAAAATTTAAGAATAAAAAGATTACTAAACATTTGTAGTTCTTAATGCAACAATATTTAATTAAATATTAGTATCAAGCATCCCTGTGGAACCTGAACACCAGTTAGAGTTCACACTATCCTGGTGGTTAGGCATCACATACCAGACCACTGATTTTGGTATGTGAAAGAGCTAGGGCAATTTCCCACTATCCTGTGTAGGGTGGTGTCACTAATGTATCACGGGCATTATAATAGCTAAAACATTCACCTGAACAGTGACTTTTAACCTAAAGGAACAGAAAAATGGCCTTTAGAGCTTGTTAAGGATGCAGATTCTTACAGCACTTCATCCGCGAATTTTATCTGTTTCAGCAAGCCTGAAACAGGGCCAAGAACTTGCTTTAACAAATTCCCCTACCCAAGGCAGGCAGGTACACTTGAGAAAAAAATGTTCTAGAGCAGGGATCAGATCTCTTACTATAAAGGGCCAAAATTTTTTAGGCTTTGCATCCATATACCACCTCTGAAGCATATTCTTTGTTTTCATGTACAACCCTTTAAATACGTAAAAACAATTCTTAACTAGCAGACCACACAAAAACTAAAACAAGAAGAGAGTCAAGCACATGTAACTAAATTAATTAAAATTCTATAAAATTAAATTCTAGTTCCTCCTCTCACTAGCTGCAATGCAAATACTCAAGTCCATTATATTGTTGCGGCTACAGAAACTAAGATTGTGATCTGGTTTTATCACTTCATGGCAAACAGATGGGGAAGCAATGAAAACAGTGACAGACTTTATTTTGGGGGACTCCAAAATCACTGCAGATGGTGACTGCAGCCATGAAATTAAAAAACGCTTGCTCCTTGGAAGAAAAGCTATGACAAACCTAGACAGCATACTAAAAGGCAGAGACATTACTTTGCTGACAAAGGTCTGTCTAGTCAAAGCTATGCTTTTTCCAATAGTCATGTATGGATATGAGAGTTGGACTATAAAGAAAGCTGAGAGCCAAAGAACTGATGCTCTTGAACTGTGGTGTTGGAGAAGACTCTTGAGAGTCCCTTGGACTGCAAGGAGATCCAACCAGTCCATCCTAAAGGAAATCAATCCTGAATTTTCATTGGAAGAGCTGATGCTGAAACTCCAACTTTGGCCACCTGATGGGAGGAGGAGCTAACTCATTGGAAAAGACCCTAATGCTTGCAGAAGACTGAGAGGAGGAGAAGGGGGCAATAGAGGATGAGACGGCTGGATGGCAACACTGACTCAATGGACATGAGTTTGAGCAAAATCAGGGAGATAGTGAAGGACAGGCAAGACTGGTGTGCTGCATTCCAATGGGCTGCAAAGAATCAGACATGACTGAGCAACTGAACAGCAACAACTATATTCAACAGTATCGATATAAAACATTTCCAGATGTGAAGCAAGTTCTAATGGAGTAGCACTGTTCTAGAAACTTACTCAGAATACTCTCAGATCAGACCCTACACCTGACCTAGCAAATAAAAATCTGCAAGATTTCCAAATGACTGGCATGTATACTAGTTTGAGGACACTAGAAAATTCACAAAGCCTATTACAACAAATGACAAGCTTTCAGAAAACCTCTAAAAGAGTTTCTTTTATCCAGATAACTCACTGAGCTTATTTAAGCCATCAAGAATTTCATAGCACACCTGTAAACATCTTGGTGGAAATGAGTTTAGAAAATGCTGCCATGAGAGAATAAAATTCCTATCTTAAAAATGATGTAAATTCTAACTAAAGAATTTCAGTGATTCCTTCCAATTCTCAGTAAACACATGTAAGAAGACAAAAACAAAACACAAACATTTGTTTTGATGGTAGATTGGCACCTGAGTTACCCAAATTCACTTACAAACTAAATTACTGCCTAGAGTAACCAGATTTCATTCATGCCTCAGCAGAATGGCAAATCAGCACAGAAACACTTGCCACTCAGGTCTCTCCAAAGTTGAGACTAAAACTGCTAAATCCTGAACTTCTAAAAGCATTTAATATTCTCAGGATATCAACTAGAATACAAAGGCTAATGGCATACAAGGGTATATTCCTAGAGTATATAAATAAAAGCAGCTATATATTTCATATATAAATACAATCATGCTGAAGAAAAACTTTATAGACCTTGGGATGAGAAATACATGGTTAATATGTGTTGGGTTCTTAAGTTTAAAGCTGTTTCCTAATAGAAATCATATAAATAAGGAAGCAAATAATGACAAATACCTCTTGACCAGTTAAGAAAAGTAGCAGATCGCCTTCCTCCTCTTCACACATATGAATTTGGATCACGGTTCGAATTGCCGCTTCAAGATAATCTCTCTCTGGTTCGGGAGTATAAAAGATCTCAACAGGATGTGTACGCCCAGGAATAGTTAAGAGAGGACAGTTATCAAAGTAAATCTGGAATTTTCCTGCATCCAGAGTAGCACTCATAACTATAACCTGAAAAGAAAACAATAAATTATTTGAAGCTGTCTTCAAAGGTTGTAAAGAGATGAGTAATGTTTACTGCTCCATATATATCAACTACTGTGTCTCCAGTGGCTCAGACAGTAAAGAATCGGCCTGCAATGCAGGAGACCGTCGTTCTACCCCTTGGTCAGGAAGATCCCCTGAAGACAAGAAGGGCTACCCACTCCAGTATTGTTTCCTGGAGAATTTCAAGGACAGAGGAGCAAGGCGGGCTACTCTATGGGGGTCACAAAGAGTCAAGACATGACTAAGCAACTAACACTTTCACTCTTCATGTATCGATTATGCCTTAAAAGTTGTGATAAAAAAATCAAATGTAGAAAAGCTGAGCTACAGTAAATTTACATTTTTAAAAAGTAGGAATAAACCTGTTATCTAATAAATAAACTACCATATATTTTCATGAAGCAACACCTTAAAAACCAAAGTTTATAAAATTACATAAAAGGAATTGATAAGACATCAATATGTAATATGATTGTTTCCATGCTAGTAAAAAAAAAACACATGACAACCTTGCACACAGGGAAAAACAAAGAAAGAAAAAAAAATAAATCAGTGGTACAAACATTTCTCCATTCTTCCAAATCATCTTTACTAAGCATAAGTTCTTCAGAAAATTTTCTGAAACAAACAGGTTTTCTATACTACTGAAAAAGCCACAGCGACAGAAGTCTGTTCAGGTGCAGGCTGCCTGACTGTGGTCACCCACTCTTTATTTAAACTACACATGACAAAACCCATTAAATAGAAAGCTCTCCCATTAAACGTTCCATTACAGAGTTCTTAATTTCTACTTTTGAGTTCCTCCCTCGAAATTTCAATAGCTTGTAACGTTTAATCAGGAACAGTACTCGTAGTTATTCAAATATATATATTCTTTAAAAGTTTAATTTTTAAAGTCAAATCAAACTCAGTATCAATTTTTTTAAGACCCAGATCTTTCTCCCCAGTGTACAAACCTCTGTAACACATACAATAACACTCAATACTAAGTTCCAATGAACTGCACACATATAATACAAAAAGGGAACTTCATAAAATCTGGGAGACAAAAATGTCCACAAAGTTAGTCAGTTTTAAGCCCTTATCAACACAGTAACACTGGCCAGGGTTTAACTGGTATAATGGACCGCGGGCGGGGGGCTGGGGGAAGAACCAAGACCCTAGGTTAAGGGAAGGCATTTCTGAGGAGCAGTATGTTTTGGATAGTTATTCCACTCTCCAGCATTACGAGTTAGAATGAGTGAGTTTGTGTTAGGACAAGAACAAAGATTTGATCCTTAATGAAGGTGTCTCCTTGTACTTAATAAAAAGCAGGGTGAGCACAAGGTTTAAAAACACCATGGCATAAAATCATTTGAAATGAAACAAAAAACTGGGTGGACTATATAATGAAATGATTAAAAACATATTGCTAAGAAGTGGAAGTATATTTAAAATCTAAAACAAAGGCACAGCAAGAGAAATTAAAAAGAATGTATAAACCACTGCCTGTACTCTCCTTATTTGCTTTTTAATTTTCATTTATTTTTATTAGTTGGAGGCTAATTACAATATTGTAGTGGGTTTTGTCATACATTGACATGAATCAGCCATGGATTTACATTCCTTATTTGCTTTTATAGGTGATTATTTTTGTAGTTGTAGTGATCAGCATGTACTCCCTTTTAAATATATATATATATATATTTTCATATACAGGATTTTTAAAGAACCAAACAAATAAACTAATTCACCTTTAAATCTGATCTCTGTCTAACAACCTCCTTCAGAACACCCATGAGAATATCTGTAGCCAATGTCCTTTCATGAGCCTCATCAAGAATTATTACACCATAACGCTCCAAGAGAGGGTCATTCATTGCTTCACGAAGTAGCATCCCATCAGTCATATACCTATATTGACAAATAACATGTTGGTTATTTAGTGCATTTAAAGTTCAAGACATAAATACGAAATGCAAAGACATCAGATAAATATAAATTAAACCCTTGTCCAAAATAAATGTGTTTTTATTTCATAATCAATTACAAAATCAAGCTTCCAGAAAAACTTTTTAGTAAATGTATCAAACAAGTTATACATTATCAAATTCTGTCAAATGAAACTATTGTAATACCAAAATGCCCTGAGAAACAATGTTAATCTGATAACAGAATTAAACACATTTCACACAAATGCCAAAGTGAAAATGGTCACTTAAATAAATTTCTTAAAAACAAAATAAAATTTAAAATGTTCAACTTGAAGAAAACAACCAAAAAACCATTTTAAATTGCTTTATCACATTACAGCACTAAAATGTTGTATTTCTTTAAAACTGCACTAACTTCCCACTTAAGCTAACAGGTTCAAAAGGGCTGAGAGAGCATGAGTCTACCATCTTTTTCTCAGCTCTAATTCAATAAAATGATGGTAAAGAATCAGAAAAAGGAATACATTCATGGAATAAGGAGCAACATTATGCTGTGGAAATGCTGATAAATTACGGAAAAAACAAGGCATATAGCATTATCTATATCAAAGAACCAAAGAGGAAAACTAGGTTTAGGGATGGTTTGAGAGAAGACAGCTAATACAGAATCCAGGCACTCAGATGAAGGGTGATCTGAAGAATGATTTGTATGGGTCAGAGAATCTCCTGTCTGTTCCATTCTGGCTGCTACTGTCACTAATACAAAACATCCTGCATTTGGCACTTGGACAAAATGAAGTCTGCTTGCAAACACTGAAGTTACAGGCCATCCAGTTAAATACAAATCCATGGTTTTATTTACATAATTAAAACAAGTATAAAAATCTGAAGCCATCATTTATGACTTCACCATTGTGGCTCTATTTTTCACAAATTAATCTAATCTTTCAAGGACCAACTTTGTATTTTTAGCCAAAACCATCTGTTGAAGCACTGAGTTCAACAAAATGACAGTGTATAACCCAAGTGAACCCTTCTCTTTATTCTGCCTAAACTTAGTTGTAAATTAAGACTTTTGGCAAAGAAATACATCTTTACTTGATATATTTTATACTTCTTTCTTCTTTGGTCCTATTTTAAAATGGAAACGATCACATTCTTGACATTGGCACAGCACTACCTGCAAGATTATTTTATATTAAGACCATGAAAGCAAAAACAGAGCCAATTAAACTATGCCTCAATGCCTTAACCACAGTGCATGAATCAACTACTCTAGTCTCTAGATGTTTTGAAATATCTTGATCTATGAGGACACCTGGTAATTTCTCCTGCCTGCAGGTGTTATTACTGACACAAGCTAGGCAGTCCTTGTGTACATTATCTCAGTAGCAGAACATTAACACCCTTTCATCTACTTGTGGATAATTTCCTTAGTTTCAGCAATACTCCATCTTTTGCTTTGCAAGGCAAAAAACATGGATTGGTCACTCTGAACAATATCTGCTTTGACACTACCAACTTTACACCCTGTTACTCAGTTTCCAAGCCTACTCAATTCAACATGGAATTTTAGTGTAGTGAAAATACTGTAATTAACAAATGAACTCAACATATGTAGTTCCAGACATACTTATTATTTATGTGAAGTGACGAAATGTACAGCTAGATCAAGTTCAATCATTGACAACCACCTAACTTCCACCTGTAAGACCCTCAACACTGTAAAATGCATTCTAATGTCACATATTAAATTGTGATTAAAAAGTCACTAAGCATCGAACTTTCCCTTGAAAATCCCTTTAAAAAACAATACCCCTTTATTTTGATTTTTCCTCAACAAGTTTCAGACCACCACGTGATGATGGCATCCAAAAGCAGAGCTGACCCAAATACTCATTCTTTCATATTTTTCTAAGAAGAGGGGAACAATTAAAGATGGCAGCCTATAGCTATAATTAGATTAATGAACTATTATTCGCTCTTTTATTAACAATTATGCATTATCACCTGTACCAAGTTAAATGGTCAACTAAACCCAAATCCTCAGACTTCCAGATTCTAGAATCAGAATTAACATAATTAAATTTGCTGCTTTCCCAGGGAGTACTAGTAGTTAACTTTTCCAGGGCTTTAAAATCAGTGGAATAGACTACTAAGACTAGGTATCAGTATACCGATTCCCAATCCCAGGCCCCTCAGACACTGACATACTCTCCTCAAAGTCTACGACTTTCCTGGTGATCCGAAGATTGAGAACTCGCCTGCCAATGCAGGGAACACAGGTTTGATTTCTGGTCTAGGAAGATTCCACACGCCCAGGGGCAAATAAACCCAAGCACAACTAGTGAGCCTGTGCTCCAGAGCCCAAAAAGCGCAACTACTGAAGCCTGAACACCCTAGAGCCCTTGCTCCACAACGAGAAGCAACAGCAATGAGAAGCCAGAGCACGGCAACAAAGGGCAGTCTTCACTCACCACAACTAGAGAAAGCTCTCGTGCACAACGAAGAAAAATTTTAAACAAGCCCAGAAAAAAAAAAAGTAGAAAGCTATCACCTGATGATTTGCTAGCTATATGAAACCCTTTCCCAAAAAACCAAAGTAACACTGATAGAATACAAAAAGGGCAGAACCAGGTTCTGATAGCCCTAACTATTTTCTTTTACCCAGATCAAGTTTTTCTACCTTTCATAGTAGCAATTAAATATTTACCCAGACTAAGGGGTGAGCCATAAAAATAGGGCGCCACAATAATAAGCTGTAATTATATAATTTTGAAGTTTTATTAATGGACTAGTAACCAAAATTTCCCAGGACAGCCAAACTCTACATTTTACTAGGTATCCTATTATCCACAATGTTTCTCTAACTGTCTCGGGAAAATAAGCTTAAAAAGTAATCAGTATCATCTAGGAACTTGTTAGAAATACAGAACTGGCCTCACTTGGGATCTACTTGATCAAAAAATTTGCATAGATGGCAACCTGTGTTTGCTTTCACATTTTCACATTTTGATGCTTGCTAAACTACAGAAAAGTGTTAGTCACTCAGTCGTTACACTTTGTGACCCCATGAACTACAGCACACCAGGCTCTCCCATCCATGGATTTCTCTAGGCAAGGATACTGGAGCCATTCCCTTCTCCAGGGGACCTTCCTGACCCCCAGGTATCCAACCAGAGTCTCCTGCACTGCAGCCAGATTCTTTACCATCTGACTTATTACTGTTTGTTTTATATTTACTTTAGACTACAGAAATGAAGTTAGACAAAAAGCAAATTCAAGCAATTTTTTATTCAAATTCAAAATGGGTTGTAGAGTTGCAAAGACAACTTGCAACATCAACAATGTGTTTCACCCAGGAACCGCTGAAGAACGCATAGTGCAGTAGCGGTTCAAGTAGTTTTGTAAAGGAGACGAAGCCTTGATGATGAGGAGGACGGGGGCTGGCCATCGGAAATTGATAACGACCAAATGAGAGTAATCACTGAAGATGATCCTCTCATAACTAGATGAGAAGCTGTCGAAGAACTCAACTATGACCATTCTATGGTCGTTCAGCATTTGAAGCAAACTGGAAAGGTTTGCTGAAAACGCTCAGTAAATGGGTACCTCATGAGCTGACCACAAATCAAAAAAACTGTCGTTCTGAAGTGTTGTCTTCTCTTATTCTATGCAACAACAGCGAACCATTTCTCAATCATTTGCAATGTGCGACAAAAAGTGGATTTTATACTACAACCACCAAAAACAAGCTCAGTGGTTAGACCAAGAAGCAGCTCCAAATCACTTCCCAAAGCCAAATTTGTACCAAAACAGTTCACAGCCACTGTTTGGTCTCTGCCCATCTGATCCACTACAGCCTTCTGAATCCTGACGATACCATTACATCTGAGAAGTATGCTTGGCGACTCAATAAGATGCACTGAAAACTGCAATGCCTGCAACCATTAGTCAACAGAAAAGGCCCAATTCTTTGCCACAAAAACGTTCGACTGCAGTTGCACAACCAACACTTCAAAAGTCAAACAAATTGGTCTACGAAGTCTTGTCTCATCCGCCATATTCACCTGACTTCTCACCAACCAACCAGCACTTCTTCAAGCATCTTGACAACTTTTTGCAGGGAAAATGCTCCCACAACCAGCAAGGAGGCAAAAAGTGCTTTCCAAGAGTTGAAGCATGGATATTTTTTTTTACACTACAGGAATAAACAAACTTACTTCTTGTAGGCAAAAATTTATTAATAAAGATGTGTTTGAGCCTAATTGCAGTGATTTAAAATTCACTGTCTAAAACTGCAATGGTATTTTAAAAATTATTATTTTTTCCACTCATGATCTTTTAAATTGAAGTATAGTCAATTTAGGGCTTCCCTAGGAGCTCATTGTTTCATGACAAATAGATGGGGAAACAGTGGAAACAGTGATTGACTTCATTTTTGGGGGGCTCCAAAATCACTGCAGATGGTGATTGCAGCCAAGAAATTAAAAAAAGATGCTTACTCCTTGGAAGGAAAGTTATGACCAACCTAGACAGCATATTAAAAAGCAGAGATATTCCTTTCCAACAAAGGTCTGTCTGGTCAAGGCTATCTATGGGGTTTTTCCAGTAGTCATGTATGGATGTGAGAGTTGGACTATAAAGAAAGCTAAGCACCAAAGAATTCATGCTTTTGAATTGTGGTGTTGGAGAAGACTCTTTTTTTTTTTTTCCCCTACATTCTAATACTATATTTTTATAACGAAATATTTTTGAAAACCATCAGCCTACTCTACATTTTTTTTTCTTTATAATAAAGAAAAATAAAGAATGGAGAAGACTCTTGAGAGTCCCTTGGACTGCAAGGAGATCCAACCAGTCCATCCTAAAGGAAATCAGTACTGGGTATTCACTGGAAGGACTGATATTGAAGCTGAAGCTCCAATATTTTGGCCACCTGATGCAAAGAGCTGACTCATTTGAAAAGACCCTGATGTTGGGAAAGATTGAAGGCAGAAGGAGAAGGGGATGACAGAGGATGAGATGGTTAGATGGTATCACCGACTCAATGGACATGAGTTTGGGTAAACTCCGGGAGTTGGTGATAGACAGGGAGACCTAGTGTGCTGCGGTTCATGGGGTTGTAAAGAGTCAGACACGATTGAGTGACTGAACTGAACTGAAGAAGCTCAGTTGGTAAAAGCATCCACGTGCATAGAAGGAGACCCAGGTTCAATCCCTGGATCGGGAAGATCTCCTGAAGAAGGAAATAGTTTCCCACTCCAGTATTCTTGCCTGGAGAATTTTATAGACAGAGGAGCCTGGTGAGCTACAGTCCATGGGATCGCAAAGAGTCAGACATGACTGAGCGACTGACAGACACATAGCTGATTTACAATGTTATGCTTATTCTGCTGCACAGTAAAGTGATTCACTTATATATACTTTTAAAATATATATTCTCCATTATGGTTTACCATAGGATATTGAATATAGTTCTCTGTGCTATACAGCAGGACCTTGTTTATGATAGCGTTTTAAAACAGCAC
The DNA here is from genome assembly GCF_963930625.1 of Muntiacus reevesi. Lineage (NCBI taxonomy): Eukaryota > Metazoa > Chordata > Mammalia > Artiodactyla > Cervidae > Muntiacus > Muntiacus reevesi. The sequence goes on from NC_089264.1 coordinate 41,933,007, forward strand.
CATCAAAATGACTGTCAACTGGGTAGCAATGTCTGGAAAGCTGAGAAAAGCATCGTAGATTCCAAAAAGAAATACAAATGGCTCCTAAGTACATGTAAAGATGCTCAATTTCATATAAAAGAAATGCAAATTAAAATCAGAGATCTCACTTTTTAACTTACAATATAAGACAAAGATAAAAAGGGTCCACAACAAAGTGTTGGCAAGACCATAGAAACAGATACTCACTTGCTCATCCCTTAGTCAGAGTAGCTAAAACATGGCAACAGCTAATAAAACTCCAACACACCCTCTGACCCAATCAGTTTCATTTTTAAGAAACTCATTTCACAGATATATTCACCTGAACATGTGTGAAAAAATGTGTGTACAAGATTATAAGAGAATACTAAGGACACCAACTAATTTTAATAAAGGAAACTGTAAATTCTGTCCACCTAAGGAATTAAACTATGCAGCCATTAAAACAAATGAAGCAACTTTACACTGTTGCAGAACAATCTCCAGGAAAAATATAAGTGAAACTAGCAGCCATATGTCTTGAACCAGCCCTACTATTAAAGCTGAAGTTTAATATGTTCTGAAAATCCTAGTTATGAGCTGCTATTCCACTCCTGTTAGGATTTTGGTTACCTTTCAAAGTATAGGCTTTATTCTGGCATGACTAAACATGCAGATAAATCAAAACTGTTTCTAGAGGATCCAAACTTTGCTCAGCATGACCAAAAGAAGTTCCTGGTATCTATTTCACAGAACTAGTACAACCCAAGTAATTAGATTTACTACCTTACAAATACTTACACATAAATAATTCTATGGGGCTGAAGAATGAGGTTAGAGAGGAATTAACAACATATACAGTGGTTAAGGACATACCCTTTTTGCAAGACAAACCTTGGTCAAGTCCCTGCTTTCTTACTGGAACTTTCTTAAGCAAGTTCAACTTCTTCTAACGCTCCATTTGAAAAATGAGAATACAATAGCTATCATTCAAATTAAATAAAAACAACATATAATAAACCACCTAAATGCACCAACTGCCCGGCACTTGGTAAGTATTCAATACAGTAGAACTGTACACTACACTCTTAACTAACCTTCACCTAATGAATGAATCCTTGGGAAAATCAATTTTACTCTACAAACATATTAGAATATAGCCACACTTCTGCCCCTACCAACTGGGCCAACACAATCATATATTACACAATGATAACCTTTTAGGGCAGAAAAGAGAGTTGTATGTACATATCCTAAGTTATATGCTTCAGAAAAGCTTGAAAAAAGATAAATCACATACAAAAAACCATCAAATGTGAGGTAACTATAGAGGAGTGAAAGGGGAATTCCAGAAGACTGAACTCTTAAAACTCCAGAAAAGCAACACCCGTGTATTTTGCAAGTGTCTCAGTTTAATCTCACTTTAAGAACTAGACATTTACTAAGTAATGGAACTACAAAGGGCCCACATTCAAGGAAACGGTGCTGGTTCTACATTAACAGATTGATAAATTAATGTGTAAGTTTTAGGTTAAAATAAAATGCTTAAAGTTCACATAAAATTTCTATTTACCATTTAGTTTTTAGACGAATCCACTACAATCCAGTCAAGTGACGTCTCTATTAAAGAAAAGCTACCCACAATAAAGCGCCTACACAAACAGCTTTGTGTGTGGTAATTTCTTCAAACTTATAATGGATCAAGACTTCTGAAACAGACCATGACCACTAGTACTTAATGCAATTTTCTACATGTAACTTATTTTTGTTTAAAGCCCCTATCAAGCCCCTATCAGCAGAATACTTCTCTGAATGACAACAGTAAGGAACAGACAAATGACAAGGCTAAAACAGCTTGCATTTATCAGGGATAATAACCACATATACTGATTTTATAAAATACTGTTCTTTTCATCACCAAATATGATGAGTCTAAGTACCCTACCCATCCTTCACAGTGTCAACACTATGAAATGGTTGATCATCTCCCAAAAAACTAACAATTTTTAAACATGTTTAGAGTGAAAGTTATTATACTTTCTGAACAGCTACTGATAAAACTCATCAAATTACCTTCATCCATCAAAATGACTGTTTTCTTGTATCAATTAGTACTTCCATATGACATGGGTACAAAGAGTTGATAATGTATTTTAAGTAGTATATATAGAAGTCAGTTTAAAAAATAAAAGTTGTTCTACCTCTTTCAGAGGACTTCCCTGGTGGCTCAGATGGTAAAGAATCGGCATGTCATGTGGGAGACCTGGGTTTGATCCCTGGATTGGGAAGATCCCTAAAGAACGGAATGGCAATCCACTCCAGTATTCTTTTGCCTGGAGAATCTCATGGACAGAGCCTGGGGGACTAGAGTCCATGGGATCACAAAGAGCTGGACACGACTGAGCAACTAACACAGCTCTTTCAAGTGATCTGGCTATTCCCAGACTCATGTCTAACTTACACAGCTCGCATACAACCCCCTAGCGCAATCTAGGTTTACATCACTGTGTAGAAAAATACAGGTGGCAGCATCCAATCTGACTCGGAGGCGTAAGAAACTGCTGTGTTCCAACAGCAAAGACATCACATTATCAAATAATGGTAAGAGTGAAATCAATTATTCAGCTTTTTCTTTCAATGTCCAATATTTGTTTAATGGGCTATTAAGTTGTTAGAACATAAATTCTTATTAGAATTTTGAGTTATTTCTCTAGGCCCAGAGTGCCATGAGAAACTCCTGACAGTAAGCATGCTATAAACCAAAGCAGCATGAGAATGTCTACTCTACTTAAAATCCAACTTATCCACGTAGTTAACTTGCCTATCTAGGTCTCTCCATCCTTCTCAGCTCAAAAGAAGTACTTCCTCTTCTGTGAAATCATCTACACAACTCATGTGACATTCAAACTACCTTAACTGCTTCGTAGCATACGTCCTCTACCAAGTCAGAGAAGAGTCAACGACACTGACACAGTTCCTTAATATACATAACGCTCCTTTCACTTGTAAAGGGACGAAGATCTATACAGGGTGAAGCCTGACATTCTCAGCAAAAGCATTACCCAGCATGAGTAACACTGATCTAACTATAACCACAGCACTACATACAGCGTTATATTGGCTACAATGAGAACAAACTACTACTAGATGCAAACAGTCACAAGGAAAGGTACCATAGAGTACTCTGAATAATTTGAAATCTAAAATGTTTTAATGCAATTCTAATACTTAGAAAAAGTCAAACAGAAAACATCACATCGTATTTATAAAATACACAGCCAGGGACGGGGGAGCCTCGTGGGCTGCCGTCTATGGGGTCGCACAGTCAGACATGACTGAAGCGACTTAGCAGCAGCCAGTTATTAACTTAGATGCTGAAGATCAGCAGCCTAAGCATACAGCTTTATTTTGGCAAATAGCCAAAATACATTTGGTATGTTTCAGAGTTAGAGATCTAATCAAGCAAAAGAAACACTTAAGAAATTATCAAGAAATAAGGACGATATGGCAACCCACTCTACTACCCTTGCCTGGAAAATCCCACGGACGGAGGAGCCTGGCAGGCTACGGTTCACAGGGTTGCAAAGATTTGGACACGACTGAGCCACTGAGCACATGAGGAAACTACATCGTTTTTTTAGAACACACTGCTCATCCCTCACATGTCCATACCTTCTGAAGGAAATGATCTCTTGTCTTTATAACAGAATTTACAGAAAGCTAGGATGGACATGCATGTTCTGAGTATTTTCTTAAAAGATGTTGGCACTATAAACAAAGAGAGACTTCTCCAACCAATCCCTTGCTAGTGCTTTAAACACTTTGTGTTTACACAAAGGTCAAATGTAACACTGTATGCAGACCTTCAGGAAACCAAGTTAGCTTTGTATGAATTAAAAGTCAACAGAATTTTTTCTACGGTGACAACAGTGATTTTTTTAGTTTCTATAACAGGAACTGCTGAAGTGGTAAATAACCACATTTATTCTTTACATCTACTCCTTTCTGAAGATCCAGTAAAACTACCTTTCCCTAATTCAGAGATACACTTGAATTAGAACAAAGCCCACCATACAACAGATGCTCGATAGTTTATAATTGATGTTTATATAATCAATAATCTCTAAAGACCAGATTTGCTTCCACATCTTACTCTCAGCCCTAAAAGAATATTTAGATTCATTCATTCATTTCATATTGACAAGTAACATCAATGTTTAATTCACGCTAAACCCCCCAAATTGTAGTTCAAATACTGTATTAAAAAGTACTTTATTAAATTAGCTTTGTAAGTCCATTTTAAATTAACTAGGTTAGCTGGTTAATTAAAATACAAGAATTTCTCATAGTGAAAATCTACCACCACCATCAGCAGCAGCAAGAGAAGAAATGCTGACTTAGCACTTGCTGTGTTACAGGTAACATTCTAAGGGACACACACAAATTACATATTTGATCTGAGAACAATCCTAAGATGTAGCTGTTATTATCAGCTCCATCTTCTGAAAAAGCAGTAAGCTCAAGGAGGTTAACTAATGTGGACAAAATCACAGCCACTAAGTGGCAGAACCAGGACACACTAGGCACTATGATCCTAGAGTCTGTGCTCTACAATCTATTTCCTTTGGATTCTTTTCTCAAATTTTTAGAACAAGACTGCCTTGTTAGAAATCCACTCTGGAAACTCTAAGTAGTCATGCAGCTGGTCCTTCGAACTGTTTCCTGAGGTCCCAAAGAATCTGCTATGGCAATGGCTGGTAAATCCTCCCCAAGTAGCAACCTTAGAGGTTCTGTTAATACTAGGCTCTTATATTTGTTATGTACTTTTAGATTCTCTTTCATCTTCTCACCTCAACTGCCTTTTGGAAATTAAAAAATTCCCCAAGTTTCTGAACCATGCTCTCTGAAATAGTACTTCTTTAGCTGGTTTGTTCAAAACATCTCTCCCTCAGGTTTTACAAAGGGTTTATCACATCTTAAAACCCAGGCTGTTTATTTCCCTCATCACTCAATTAGATTTAGACTATGTCCTATCTTAATTATTCTCGATTTTCCAGCAGCTTGTCCTTAAGTTATATAAAAGATAAACATCTCAAGATGCTTATCTACTCTTACAGAGCTAACATCATGTATTCTCCAAGAAAGAGCTGCAACACTTTCTGCTTCATACACATTATCCCAGATTGAGTTCTTAGCCTTCTGACAAATTCCAAAACTGAAATGAAACTGATACTCAAAACCAAACGATTCAAAATAAAAGGCAAATTACATACATCAAATCAACCTATCACTGTACCTTCTCCGCCAAGGCAAGTTTAAGCAATCAGGGAAAATGTCCTTCTGTGAAAACTCTACCCTTTCCACAATTATGTTCACTGATAGTCTACACTGTAGTGACTAATTTTCACACTCCTCTGCTGCCCCTTCCATGTCATATTAAAAAAAAAAAAAAAAAAAAAAGATTCATGCACAAGTATACAAACTCCCTTCCCAATGGGTTTATGTTCCAATCAGGTTAAGAAAAAGAATCAAACCAATCTTTGATTACCCTTACTGTCTGTAAACCAATCCTGAACCATCTCAAAACTGATCTGCCTTAGAAATGCTGACTCACACAGATCAGTGTAAGTAACATGAGGTAACATGAAGACTATACTGGCTTCAAGCAAAAGGTATGCCTTTTTTTTTTCCTTCAGAAAAAAAGGGTTTTAAAAAATGATGTTCCATGTGCCTAAAAAGTCTGTACCCCTACTGCTACTCCTGGCAAACCATTACTTTTACTTCAGTTCTTGACCGAAATTCTGCCTTCTCTTTTCCAGCCTCAAGTGAATTCTCAAATCATGCTTTCAAATACACTCCAAAATTCTTTCAGAGCCTAATCACAATTTGAAATTTTATATTTACTGTGTATTTGCTTTATGTGGACGGGGCCAGTTTTAGTTTTACTACTATACCTAGCACTGCCCAACACACAGAAGGTACTCTGTTATTAACTAACTGAATAAATAACTAAGCATCACTAGCCTAAGTTAAAGTTACTAGGTTCCCTCAGTATTACGATCTCTCAGTAATTTTGTAGTTTGAGGAAACAACAAAAAGGAAGCATATCACCTAAAATAATACTGAAATTAGCTACCAAAATAATAATGTAAATATTAAATATTTTAACTACCTCATTGAGGTAACCACCACCACCCCCCCCCACCAATAACTTCCATTCGAAGATGGCCAAAGGAACATACATACAAAAGACGGGAGCAGGCAAACACACAACAAATTATAAAACCAGTTAGCAGTGGTGGTTTTGAAAAGTAACTTGCCTACTGGGACTGGATAGCAATTTAAGGCTAGTCTAACACAGAGTGCACAAATTTATACTAGACCCAATCCTCTAAATAGAGCAATATTAAGACCTAGAATGTAGACACATACGTGTCCCAAACACTGAAGAAACTATCTTTGGACCATTAGCTGTATAAAGATGAAGCTAAAGTAGTCTCAAACAAATTAACTAGTAAACCAGTATTTATGTAGTGCACACAATACACCAGGAAGGACATGGTTAAATTCTCGGCTCCTCAAACAGAATCTTTATGAGTTAGTCCTCTCTACCATCCTTCTGTGGTGAAAATTAAAGGCTTCTTCTGGCTACAAAGTAGATCCATAGGCATTTTATATTACACATGAGAACAGTTAATGGAGGGCTCAAATAGTTGTCTGATGTATTCACTCTTCCTACCCAATTAACTATGTAACTAATTCTCATTAAGTTTTAGCTATTTTGAACATCTGGGTTCTCAAGAAAGGAGTTGATAGATGACTTCACAAAATATATCTAGGGATTCATAAGACATTGCACTTAATAAAGCACTTCCATTAGTTAAAACTACCACTTACTCCATACTAATAGGGTGTGTTATCACTTAAAGACGATACTAGGTTACCTTCTAGCTCTTTAAGATTCCAGGAGAAATTCCCATAAGCTTACCCTATAAGAATTAAGGTTTCTTTTTAAATTTAAATAAAGCCTCTAGAAACCATTCCATAGAAGACATCACAATGCCAAAGATAGAGCTCTCAAATCTGTTGTCATTCATTTCCTATTAACTGAACCAAAATCTTTCAGAAGCATGCATCTTTTGAAAGCCTACCACTTTCTACTATAGACATTTACACATTTTGCCCTAACATTGCATGTAACTTTCTCATCTCCCAATTCCTAAATTCTGCTCTCCCTGCTCAACTATGGCTTACTTAAAAAAAAAAAAAAAAAAGAAAAATTCAATGCACAGTAAATCAAATGTCATGTTATTGTTTCTCTTAAGGTGAGCAAAATCTGCACTTTATTATCCTCAATTCCTTGACATTATCTAACCGTAAAGTAATAAAAAATAAGTTCAGATTTTATGTAACGCTTTTGTCAATTATACTGTATTTACAACTGATAAACACCTTGACTGTCACTAAAGATCTATTCAAAAAAGATTAAGGTTTAAGTCAAAAACACACCTCATAAAGTCATAAAGACAAGCTGACTGAAGTAAACACTTAAGTTCAATTGCTATTAATTGAAGCTAATTAATAAAGCAATTATTTGGAAGTCATAATAAAACAATAAATCAAAGAAATTAGAAGAAACTGAGATGGAATTTGAAAGGTAACAAGGTTTTGGTTATGGAAAAAAATTTTAAGTTGTGATAGCACAGTTACATTTAGAGAAATCTTATTTTTGAAACAGATGCACTGAAGTATTTACAGATCAAAGTACATGATGCCTAGGATCTGCTTCGTATTTTGGGGGACACAGAAATGGGTTGAGATATGGACGAAACAAGATGAGTTTCAACTTTGAAGATGCAAGACAAGTAAATATGAGTTCATTACAGCATTATTCTACTTTTACATACATTTGAAGTTTTCTGTAAAATACATAGCTTCCCCTGTAACACTGTATGTACCTCTGCCATCAAAGACTCCTATCACTGTCTGTGTAACATCTCACCCACCACTGTCTTTTAAAAACAACCTCAGGGAGAAGACTGTACCAAGACAAAGAACTCATTAAAAAAAAAAAAAAATGAACTATCATACACATACACACAGAATAAACAAAAGATTTTCAAAAGAATTACCATCAGGCAACAAACATCACACTACTTATGCTGAATGCAAGTGTGAAAAGTATGAGAAAGCAGCTCAATATGGTTGTCAATCATATTAGAAAGAAGCTCAATACGGTGTAACAAAGAGGTTTTTGGGGAGACTCTAATAAGAGTATATTACAAAAGATTGCTCCTTTTAGTTCAAAACACATTCATGATAACACCTGTGTAATTAGTATTAAAAGCCCTCTACCCCAAATAAATCATATCCCTTCCCACACATCCTTCTTTCTAAAAATATTTTTCCTTTACTAAGATATATCATCTACCTTTCTGTCATATTTAAATGATACACTTACACCTAAGATATAAGCACCAAGTAACTAAAATCTGACCTGTGAACTTCACTGTCTACTGAACAGCTATATATATTACTAATAAAAAAAAAAGAATCCATATTAAAAGTCATCCAGTAAGCATAAGAAGGTTTAATCTGGATTATTCTAGATCTGGATAACCTGAGACTCCACGAGCAATGTCTGCTATCTGGTGGCAGAAAACTAAGAGCAGAGGGGAAAGAGTGTCCATTTTTAAAGACAGTACTTACTTAAGAATGGTTTTTGCACTACTGCAGTCTTCAAACCGAATGGAGTACCCGACCTCCTGGCCCAGCATCACGTCCATCTCGTCGGCGACCCTCTGGGCCACGCTCATGGCAGCCACCCTCCGGGGCTGGGTGCAGGCGACGCCTCTCTTGGGTCCTGGCAACGAGCGCATGTACTCCACACACCACTGCGGAATCTGGCGAATAATTTCACATTTGAATTAACTCTACTCTGCCTACACATCGAGCATGTTTAACATGAAGTGTTTGATCTCGTTCTAATAATATAAGACCAAATGCAATTCAGGCACACCACAATTATTGAGGACTCAAACTCGGAACAGCGTGAGCTCTCCGAGGCGGGGAAGGCCCCAGAGAACACGGCTCTGATGGAAACCACACCTCGGTGAGCTGAATGTGCTGGCTGGGGCCAACGTTCCGCCACCAGGCGTTTTTCTATACATGGGGGAGAAAAGTCAACTTAGGAAAATTCTAAGTTTATAACAAATGTTAGTTCCCCAAAATATTCTAAGAAACCTTTAACAATTCTTAAACAATTTAAGTTACAAAGTAACGCACACAAAAGTAGAAATCATATCTATTTGTAGTTATAAAGCTGTATCTTTCAATTCAATTCAAATTTGTTATGTTAGGGATTTCCCTGGCAGCACAGAGGTTAAGACTCCACTCTTCGATGCAGGGAGCACAGGCTCTATTCCTGGTTGGGGAACTAAGATCCTACATGCTGCACGCATTCAAAATGTTAAAAAAAAAAAAGCTAAGTCAAGAGAATCTAACTCCTATCCTTTTCTCCTCAGAAGTACATACAACGGTAACATCCTAAAGGTTAATTTTAGGAAGATCTTAAAAGTTAACTGTCAATCTCAAACGCAACAGAACCTAGAGAAGTAACAACAGCACTTCCCTGAAGGAGTGCAATGAAGGGCACAGAAGGGGCGGGGGGAGACCTACAAGTATTAAGTAGCTGGTTGCTGCCATGATGACAGCGCATTTCCTGGCTGTTTCATTATCAACAGAAGCTCAGAGATCCTCTAATTTAATGGTTCTTTCTCTACCCATTTACCTGAAAAAGAACCATGGGAAAAATCTAAGTGCTTACTACACTAAACTGGAACCCACTGCTACAAAGACACAATGGGTCTCCATCAAAGCCCTCAAGTCTATCTGGTTTTAGTGCTACAGGAAACATGGGAGTTTTTTTAGTATAGAATTTGTACAGTGATATTTGAAGAACACTGGTTGTTGTACTATTATTGCCTTGTAGACAGGTTTTCTGCAATTTTGGGATAACCGCTGTCATTGACAAGTATCTGACAAGGGAAACGAGAGATTATGCTGCTTCTCCATGAATGTAAACACGCATATCTTTAAAGGACTTAAAATGATCAAAAATACTAAACTAAAACAGAAGGGCATCTCTGGGCCTGTAAACCAACAGATCAAAGTTTATGTGGCTTTCCAGAAAAGTTTTATATGTATCTTCATTCCAGCAAACTGCCTACAAAGGCAAAATGTACTTCATACGATCAAACAAAATGAAATTCAAGTAAACACTCATTGGTCAATTAAAGTTCTTAAAAATTAATTCAGAACTCTCAAGGCAAGAACATTCACAGATTTTTAAATTCACTCTAGTGAAACAAATAGCTTACTCCCACTTTAAAAATAAGATAGGAACAACTCTGGCTAATTCATCAGTTTTTGAACTTTTGATCTCAGGACCTCTTTATACTTTTAAAAATCCAAGATGCCCAACAACTAATACATTCCTTGTGTTTGGAAATTAAAACTAAAAGCTTGTTAAAATATTTATTAATTCCTTAACAGTAAAAACCCATTCTATGTTAGCGTTAACAGTTTCTATGAAGAAAGTAAATCCTAAAAAACAAAATTTAGCGAGAGTACATTGTTGTAGATCTGCTTATTGCTAATGTCTAGCTTAAGAGAAGACAGACTCTGCTTCTATTTTGAATGTGCTACAGTATTTGTTTTGTTTTAAGTTTTGTTTGAAAAAAAATCTAAGGAACTTTTAAAGGGTTTCTAGACAATATTTGGAGACTGGCTCCATCAATATACCTATCCATATTTCTAAGAGTAGCAGTAAGAAGGAAAGGACATCATAAAATATGCTACTGACTTGCTCAAGCCAGATATCAGTTCTAAGCTATCCCTTCCCTCAGCTTCTTCCCATCCTCCATTTGTGACCATCTACCTAAAAACTGATCCATAGCCCTCAGTCTTCTTGTTTTATACATCATCCTGAGTGATTTTATTTATTCTTCTGATACACATCAAATGTCAATCCCAACCCTAGTCCTACACCTGACCTTATCATTTCACTTGAGGGATGGCTAATTTCTTGGTATCCTGAATCCAACATAAATTTAAAACCAAAACCACTTCTCACCTTTCTCCAAGTACTTAAAAATCCCTCCATGTCTCCTACTCAACAATAGTAACATCTTAACTCCAATCTGTCTGTTTTTTCTGGCTACACAGCATGGGAGGTCTTAGTTCCCTAAGCAGGACTGAACCAATGCTCCCTGCAGTGGAAGCATGGGGTCTTAACCACTGGACTGACAGAGAAATCATCAATCTGCCCTTTATTCTCCATTCTACCACCCTATACAAAATCAAATTTTTATGACTTCCTACAAAGCCTGTCATCAACATTCTCACTAGACAGGACATTTTGTAAAATTCCTTGTCATCTCCCTTCGACTTAAAGGTTCCGCTGGCCCCTTGATGTACAGCAAGGAAGCCACAGTCTTGGTCTCCCCAGCCCCATCTCCCTCTCCAAACACACGCTATACACTCTGGCCAGGGGATGTGCTCTCTCTTCTCTCTAAATGTATGCACTTGCTCATGCTGTCCCTCTGGCTGAATTAGCTTTAGTTTTTTTATTTGGCTATAGTATATGCACACCAAATTGCAATCTGCAAAGCATTCAGTATGAATCTCTGTCAAAAGTTAAACCACGGTAGATCTTGTTTGGAGAACTTCATTTTCTGATAGGCATACACACAAAAATTACTCAAAATGACTGACAATTCTTAACAGTTTTGAGTCAAGATTTAGTAGGAGTATGCCAAAAAAAGTATTTTCATGAAATTAATTATTTGAAGGGTTCTCTTCAAATCCCCTAAATGCCCTGCAACCTTAAGTATCCAAGTATCTTAAGTATTAAAAACAAACAAAAAAATCCCAAATACCAATCCAAATAATCACAAACCTCTTGTTTTGAGTTCATTTGACCTTCTTCTCCACTAACTGCTTCTAAATAAGCTCATCTCTGAAACGTTAACCATATAAGACCCCAGAAGAGCAATATGAAATAACTTGAGCTATGAAACAAAGGTACAAAGTTTTAAATATTGAACCAAACTATATCTACTATGTAGTCTAGGGCAACCTACTAAACCTCTCATAAATCTATATCTCATTTTGTTCATCTGTAAAATGGTGACTAACAACTTCCTTGCATGGCTGCTGAAAAAATGAGATAATACAAAGTACACAGTGCCTGGCTTTACCCAACTGCTGATTAAACAAGTGCTATTAAACAAACTACATAAACCACTGAAATAATTATTAAAAACATGAAACTAGTAAGTTCAGAGTTATATCTTTCCATGTATTTAATTCTTTAAATTTCCATAAGGTGATAAAAATAAACCAACAGTTTTGGTTTCTAACATCAACACTACATTTCCTCCACTTTAAAAGAAATATCCTATTTACGAAAGCTCAGTCTTTTAAGTAACAAAAACTTCCACTTTGGGTTGCTATTGTAGTATTCAAAATGTCTCCATGAAATAATTAATAATTTGTATCATTATGTAACCTTAATAAAAGATTATCTTGTAAATGCAGTACACTCAAATCTGAACACCTATCATAGATAAATAAACATGGAAAAACAGGCCAGTAGGAAACAATGTAATTATTTCAGCATGATGAATAATAATTAAAATCATTCCAACATTTTCTTGAATTTTCCAAATTTTCTACAATAGCCAAGGACTTCTACTTTTGTAAAATCTAAGAAATTTTCCGATAGGTCAGGATCAAGCATCTGAAAATAGTTATCTCACTTCTCAAGAGAATGCAAGTTAAAAACTACACTGAAATACCACTTTCCACCTATCAGATTGGCAAAAGTTCAGTAGTACACTCTAATGGTTTCCCACAACTGTTCTAATATATGCTTATGGAAGGGTAAACTGGTATGTTGCCTATTGCCTATGGAAGGCTATTTGGCTGTATGTACCAAGATTACAATTAATCCTCCTCTGACCTAGCAATGTCTGGAAATTTATCCTAAATATACACTAGCCCATGCAAAACAACCATCAGAAACAGCCTAGATGTCTATGACATGGGCCTAGCAAATAAGGGCTCATCCATGTTTGAGAAATATCCTAAGTATGTTACTAACACAACACTAGTATGTGTTTAGTTCAGGGGTGGGGAGGACGGGGACACTACTGGATGGAGGTCATAAGTAAAGAGACTTTACTTAGCTCTTCTACTTTTTTAAAAGAATAGGTATCATTCACATAGTTGAAAACAACTATAAAAACAGAAATGAAAATGACAAAAACAAAAATCACTCCAATGGTTCAGATCTCTTCACCTTGGCACCCCCAAGTATGTACCACTCCAAATTCAAAGTGGGTAGGAGAGTATCACTGCCATAATTCACATAATAAAACTGGGAGGGGGGTGGGAATCAAAACCAGTACCGCTGTTTTCCCAGAGAGACTCAGGAAAATAGGTGCTCTCCATAGAATCTCCACCCTCTAAGTCACTAAAAAGTGCTAAATACACAAAGCAGCTATGCCTCAAAATATTCTGACAGCCCAGCCAATGAGAGTAACTGCCAGGACCAAATTCACATTTAGTAAACACAAACATTAAAAAGTACGCACCACAGTATGCAGTAACTCACCTGTGTTGTTTTACCAGACCCAGTCTCACCAACAAGTACAAAGGACTGATGTCTAACCAGAATATCTGTAAACCTATCCTTGTATTCCCAAACAGGGAGCTGAAGTCGTTTCTTCAGAATATCATAGTATCGAGGCGTGTGGGGCAAGTTGGTAAATGGATTAATGCACTGTGGAAGTGATGTGTGTCCTGCATGTCCGGTGTGTGTTGAATGCGCAGAATGTGTCGAATGTGTTGAATGTGCCGAGTGGGTTGAGTGAGCTGAATGGGAAGCTTTTAAAGGTGGCAATCCAGCACTGATAAGCATAGCGTTTGTCGAAGCTCGCAATTCCTTCTCCTTTTCTTTTTCCCTTTCCCGCTCTCTATCTCCTCTATCTCTTTCTCGGTCTCGATCTTTAGACCGATCTTCACGGTCACGGTCACGATCTCGATCCTTCCTAAAAATAGAAAAAAAAAATCTTACAATTCAGGTTCCAAATTCTATGCAAAATGTCCACAGCAGCATTACAGTCACAAGAAAGTAAATGTCCAACAACCAAATAAACTGATATAAAACTCAAAGTATTAGAAACAATGAAAAAGAACTTTTAATCAAGGATTCTCCATGCCTCATTCATAACCATCTTTCCCTTCTCTAATGATGATTCAAATTCTGGTAAGAACAGTCTCTCTCCACCTTTACCCATCAGCTAAAATAACACAAGAATTCGTTTTGCAAGTAAAATCCTTTCCTTTTTAGAAGTTAAAGACTAAAGGCAGTGTGGGGAAAAGGCAGGGACAAATTAGGCAAAGAGAATGGCATCAGTCCTTCCCAAACTCTCCTTCAGGTTATGTAGAAATGTATTTCTGCACTGAAAGTGTATTCAAAACTTAACAACAAATAAATCTTTTATTGCTTCTGCTTCAAAGATAACTCCACCTCACATTACAGTCACACAAATATGGAGTTAAAGAACTAGTACATTTGCTATCTTAAGTTATAGTTTCCAAATTTTGTTCAAAAAGCATATATTACTAAGAAAAACTAAAACTTTTCACTCTGCTTTTCACTCTTTACCCTTGCACCTATCATTAACAGCAATAGTAAAACATTGGAAGTACTCTGTAAAATCTATGTATACGTTAATCATCCATAAAGTGAAAAGCAGCCCATAAAAAAAAAAATCATTGGTTACTATTAAGTTATTTAAAATTACACAAATGACCACTATATTAATCTTAGATCATTTAGTCAATTCTATTATCTACTTTTAATTACTAACTGTTGCGTCTTAGTCGCTAATTTGGGTCCAACTCTTTGACTAGAGATGATCCCTAATACAGTAAGAATTTTTAAATTATCTATGTTTATTCATTCTACTCATCGTGTGTGTGTGTGTGTGTGTGTGTGTGTGTGTGTGTGTGTGTGTGTGTGTGTGTGTGTGTGTTCGTTCTCAGTTGTGTCCCTATCTTTGAGACTTCATGGACTGTAGCCCACCAGGCTCCTCTGTCCATGGAATTTTCCAGGCAAAAATACTGGAGTGGGTTGCCATCTCCTACTTTTGGGAACTAATCTAGTTTACTTCAGACCAAATTCTACAGCAGACAAACGTACAAGGTATTTGGGCTCAGACCTGAAACAGTGAGGCAATATGGAACCATGAAACAAGCTGCTAAATATGTCTGTTCCTTATCCACAACACACAAAAGTCATGAATTTCTGATGCCCCAATTATCGGCAGCAGACAAGGGAAGTCCAATCATTCTCTGTAATAGCATATCAGCTGGGCAACAGTTACTCCCCTTAGGAGAATACAGCTAAAATGCTGAACCCAGCATGAGCCAGGATGGTTCCCCAGTAACAAAAAATGGTAAGCTGACCAATTTTATTTGTTCTTGTCCTTTCAAAAATGAAATTCTATTTTACAGAAACTTGCCTAGAGAGAAAAATCTTATTATACGTACACAAATATTCCCACACATACTTTCCACATAAAATCTTTTCATACATATATCTATAAAAAGTGATTTCTCCCTTCTCCCATCCCAGTGTTCACCTTTTACAGAACTATAAGATATACAAGCCAAAATTGAAACTTCTCATCCCATCTGGCATAAAGAGAAAGAAATCAAAGGAACCTAAAGGATAATCTACCTAACAAACAAAATGAAGCCCCACCAGTTCAGAACTTAAGCTTCCTGGCCTATCTTCGAAATAAACCACCAACTATCCTTTCTTTGGAAGTCTGCATTCAAATGAGTATATCTTTCCTTTTTCCCTTTGCTTTTCGCTTCTCTTCTTTTCACAGCTATTTGTAAGGCCTCCTCAGACAGCCATTTATTTCTATCTGGTCCCATCACTTCATGGCAAATAAGACAGGGAAACACTGGAAACAGTGGCTGACTTTATTTTGGGGGGCTCCGAAATCACTGCAGATGGTGATTGCAGCCATGAAATTAAAAGACGCTTACTCCTTGGAAGGAAAGTTATGACCAACCTAGACAGCATATTAAAAAGCAGAGACACTACTTTGTCAACAAAGGTCCATCTAGTCAACGCTATGGTTTTTCCAGTAATCATGTATGGATGTGAGAGTTGGACTATAAAGAAACCTGAGCACGGAAGAATTGATGCTTCTGAACTGTGGTGTTGAAGACTCTTGAGAGTCCCTTGGACTGCAAGGAGATCCAACCAGTCCATCCTAAAGGAATCAATCTTGAATATTCATTGGAAGGACTGATGCTGAAGCTCCAATACTTTGGCCACCTGATGCAAAGAGCTGACTCATTTGATAAGACCCTGATGCTGGGAAAGATTGAGGGCAGGAGGAGAAGGGGACGACAGAGGATGAGATGATTGGATGGCATCACTGGTTCAATGGACATGAGTTTGGGTAAACTCCGGGAGTTGGTGATGGACAGGGAGGCCTAGCGTGTTTTTCAGGGGCCTTTTTCACCAGAAACTTCATTACTAAAAACAACCACAACAGAGGAAGGATAAAATACATTCTGAAGACACAAAGATTAACTGCTGACCACATACTGGTGTTTAATTCTGATATAAGTGTAAAAGGAGCACCGAGATCACAGTTGCATATCCACTGGAAAAGTATAAGCCTCAGTGCACTAATCTGCAAAGCGAATAGTATTAATAGTCTCTTACATTAAAACAAGAACACAAATTCAATCACCTTGAAATGTTGCCTGTGATTCTAACTCTCTACCTTCAACAGGACAGGGAAGATAATAGGGCAAGTTAAGGAGGGCTCAAACTCACTGCTTCATAAGTATATGTAGGATATTGTATATATGCACATTTTCTTTTTTAAAACAGGTACTTTTACTAAAAAGGAGTTTGTTATTTAGAAGATTTACTAATTGATATCTAATGCTTAAAAAACCAATTATCAAAGCAGTGCAGTATAATCACTTAGCCACAACATGACAGGAAGAGACACGACAGGACACAGTGACTGAGCACAGGGTTCAGTGTTCTATCTCAGCGTGATCCTCAGCCTCAGCACTTCAACTAACTATATAAGCAGTTCTTTCTTTCCTCATCGATAAAAATCTCATGGGGTAATGCAAGGATTACATGAGTTAATATATGTAATGTGCTTAAAATAGTGCCTGGGACATAATAAATGCCCAATATAACATTGGTTATCATATTTTTTTAATTTAAAATACCAGGTTAAATTCTACATGGAGAAACAAACACTCTAAAGATGGAAACTGTTTGTCCAAGTATTTTAAATAAGCACTGCTCTTAATCTGGCATTCTCACTTCCCAAGGATACACTGGACTTTTAAGATGTGTTAGTAAGTACACATAAGGATGCTCATCACACTTTTTACTTGTAAGGTTGGAAAACTACCCAAAAAAATCAGTGAACAGGAAATTGGTTAAATAAATTATGATACTCCTTTACAAAAAAGGAATACTATGCAGCCAATGAAAAGAATAATGTATATCTATTCCACAGCCTATGACACATTTCTGGGTGAATCAAAAAAAAAAAAACAAAACACAAAGCCTAAATAATACACATTAAAAGGCAGCAATGGAGAAGCAGACATAGAAATCAGACTTGTGGATAACAGTGTGGGAAGGAGAAGTTGGGATTAGTTGAGAGTAGCATGAAAACATATACAGTCCCCTCTGTAAAAGAGCTAGCCAGTAGGTATTTGCTGTGACACAAAGTCAACCCAGTGCCCTGTGACAACCCAGAGTGGTGGGACGGGCGGGAGCCGGGAGGGAGGTTCCGAGAGAGGGGCCCAGGCATACCTGGGGCTGACTCATGTTGGTGCATGACAGAAACCAGCACAATACTGTGAAGCAAGCATCTCCCAATAAAATAAAAAAGGACACAGACCCTACCGCCATCGAATATTAAAGCTCACACCTGTGAATAAACATGCAGCGATAAAGTGAAACAAATTTCCATCAAGAGATTAAACAGAAGGGGATGAAGGCATCTGAGGATTTTTTGCCTTTTACTTTACATTTTTATGAACGGACATTTCTTGTGTTCCTTGAGGCAAGTTACTTAACCTCACCGACATCACAGAACTTCAGTGAAAAAAAAAATATATATATATATATATATACACACACACATATAGTACCTAAAATATTTTGGGAACTACATGTATTATTTTATCGCTATATTTGCTTCACATTTTTAACATAAAAAAAAACTTACCAGGCAGTAATAAAAACAAATATCAAAATGAAAAAGTCCCTATTTTCAAACATTTTTTCCATACTTCAACAGTAAGTAGTCTCTTGGTTAATAATTTTACACAGAAAATGTTGTGAATAATGGGAAAAAGAAGGTCTATATGTAACAGAAACCTTCAACGTCTCTACCTGAGTCCAAAACTAAAATATAGCAGGAGTAAACAAAGCCAAATATAGTTTAGGAGCATGAATCTGAGTATAATCTCTCACTGAAATTACTTTCACATCTCAGGAATGGGGAAAAAGGGACATCCATGTCTGACAGTGGAGTTCACACGACTGGCAGGCCTACTCTCTCAGATACCTGTTAACTAGTAGGGCTTTAAAAAAAACCTGCAAGGCTGCATGACAGTCAACAAAAGTAACTTTTAAAATTACTAAATGGGGTGGGGGTGGGAATCCCAAGCACTTATAAACACTGTAAACTCACTGCTAGAGAAAGTTCTATGAGAAATGACATTCAGGTGACAAAGTAATTACTATACAAATGTCCCACCAAAATATCTCAGAACTTGAGCTTTATTTCAAAGATGAACTCTCCTTCATCTACAGGTAGATGTCATTTATAACACCCAATAGAATCATAAGTTCACCATCAAAGACCTGCAAAGTTCATATTTTTACTGAAGATGCCAGATTTACAAGAAAAGGGGTGCAAATCCATGTCCCTACCATGGGACCACTAATCCCAAGCATCTGAATGGTGCACATACATCCTAATATGAGTAAATGAATTCATTCACTTAGAGTGTTTTTTCCAATTTCAACTCTGTGAGAGATATTAAGATGCTAAGTTGCACCTTACCCAGATGACAAGCAACTTCTTTTTGCTTCACAGGAACAAAGAACCAAATGTTCCCTACTTTACTAACCCAATATAAACGTCATTAAAATAGGCTGTAATGACACTGAACTAATCATAGTCTGTGTGCTGTATTGGAAAAAGCACTAGGCAAAATGAAAATCAAAAGATCAAGGTTCTAAATTCGGCTGTAAACGGAAAGGTTGCACAAGCCGCCTAAACAACTCTGGGTCTCCATTCCTCATCCCTTGAGTGTAAACAATTATACTTCCTTTCAAGTCATTTCCAGGTCTAAAGAGTTTGTGACTTGTCGCTCAAAGCAGCTAAAATTTTGCTGTGTAGGTTGGGGGGGGGGGGGGGGTGGTCCACTGCCAAAAACGACAAAGCTGACATGTAACACTGCAAACTAAAAAATTCACAAGATTAAAATTTTACACTTATACTTTCTGTATTCAATACATGAAAAGATATCAAAAAGTACACCCTATCCTGGCTTATACTCCCCAGACACCTCAATCAACTCAAAGGGAGTGAACAGAAATTCAAAAAAGTTATACAGACTTAATACAGCGATTCTGCACAAGTATACACACAATAAAATGCAAAATTATGCAAAGTATTGAAGGTATCCAGACTTTCAAGTCTCTGCCTGAATTACTCGAATAAATCTCTGTCCGTCAGGAAAAAAGTACACACTGGACAAGAACTTATTTTCATGCAATTGCGAAAATCAACTGTTAAATTCCTCTGCATCTTTAAGAAAAGGCTGAGGAGAAAGAAATCTGAAAACACCTGTGTATTTCAACTCCCAAGCAATCTCCCCAAGGGCGACATTTTGCCGTTTTTTAAGTACTAGACACTTTTGAAAAGGGTCTTCTTGTTTCAAAAGCTACCCACGAATGAGCGTGGGGAGAGGGACAGAAAACAAGAATTCACAGGGAAATAAATAAGAGAGAGAGACTATCTTCTACTATCTATTCCAGGGATAACCCTGTAACTACTGTTTCGGCCAAAGCAGGAAATAAAGGAGATGGCGGGAGCGTGGGCAGAGAGCGGAAGTTTGCCTAGTATCTACTTTTGAAGTGTTTGAATGGACCGAGGCACGCGCTCTCCCGCCAAAGTATAAACTCAGTAGCCCCAAATCACCAGCTGCTGCCCATAAGGTATATTCCAGTTTCTTTTCTCACGTGTGACCCTCTACTTTCCCATCCCCCGGTAACTCCTCGTCTGCACGCCTCACTCAACTTCCACCACCCCCACCCCCGCCTACACCAGAATCCACGCGCTTCTCTCACTTTTCGGCCTCCGCTTCTCCCCTTGCTGGGCACTCAGCCTCCCGCCAAGGCCCTCTCACAGACCCCGCTGCCCGAGAAGTACCTAGTGCCCTTGGAAGCGACTACTCCTGCCGCGCCCTCCCCCACTCTCTGCTCCGGATCCAGGCCTTACCGGGAGCCCAGACCACGAGGTCCGCGGTTCCCTCCCGTCCGCTCCCCTCGAAGTGACTCTCGCTCGACTCCGCCCGGGGAGGAGGCGCCCCAGTGACCACGCCAGGCCTCTCCGCTCTCCCGACTGGGCCGGGCGGCGGCCGCGCCACTCAGCTCCCCGCGCCCTTGCCGGGCCGAACGCCGGGAGTGGCACCGCTCTCCCGCGCCCCGCCGCCAATGACCCAAGCCGAAAGGGAAACAAAGCGTCGGGCCCCAGGGTCCGCTCAGCCTGGCCCTCCCTGGCCCGTCCGCCGCCGGGACCCCAACAAAGCCCGAGCCCTTGCCTCGCGCCCCCGGCCTGGCTTACCCATCGGTCCCCGCACGCTTCTTGCCGGAGGGGTAATCCTCCCCCAGGTCCAACCGGTGTCGCTTAGACATTTTCGAACTCTTCGAGCAGGCGGTTATGAAGGAAGAAAAAAAGAAACCCTGGCGGCTCTATCGGCGCAGTCGAGGGCACCTACTAAACTCTGGACGACCCCCACCCCTCCCGCTACAACAGCCTACACCGTGCGGCCGGAACCAGGAGCTAAAATGGCGGCGGCGACGAGGGCTGGGCCTGCGCGCGCGCTTCCGCGGTATGATGTGCGTGCGTGCGTGCGTGCGTCTGTAGTGCGCGCGCACGCAGCGGAGGCGGGAACTCCAGCCCCGCCCTCTGCCTCGTAGGCTCGCCCTTATTCCTCCGTGCCTGTCTTCTCGTACCACCGCTCTCCTCCCTCTTGCTACCGGTTTCCGCCCTCTTCGTGGGTGCTAGGCGGGTTGAGCCTTTGGGTCTTTCATGCCCCTCTGATTTTGGAAATTGAGAAAAGAGAAAGTCTAATCCTGGGTAGGTGGTTCTTTCCATCTGTATTACCCTGGCATTAGGGGGGGCAGAGCTAGGACTGGAACCCAGTTATAACTCCAGGTCTGGAACTTGAAACCGCTGAGCTCAACTGCGGTGAGGAAACTGAGGTGAGAAAATGTCAAGACTTAGCGTAACCAGTTTTGCCTTTAAAAAAATTTTTTTTTTGTATCAGAGTATAGTTGATTTAACATTTTGTCTTTTTTTAAGAAAAAACAAGAAAAGGACAATATGCATTCAGTCTATTGATGTTTTTACTGGAATAGGGAAAGTTGGCAGTAAAGGTGTAACTTTTTCCTGTGTGCCTATTATGTGCTTCTAAGGGATTCTTGCCCACAATGGTAGATTTAATGGTCATCTGAATTAAATTCACCCATTCCAGTCCATTTTAGTTAGCTGATTCCTAAAATGTCGATGTTCACTCTTGCCATCTCCTGTTTGACTGCTTCCAATTTGCATTGATTCGGGGACCTAACATTCCAGGTTCCTAAGCAATATTGCTCTTTACGTCATCGGGCATTATGTCCATCACCAGTCAAATCCACAACTGGGTGTTGTTTTTGCCTTGGTTCCTTCCATCTCTTCATTCTTTCTGGAATTAGTTTACTGATCTCCAGTAGCATATAGGGCACCTACCAACCTGGGGAGTTGATCTTTCAGTGTCCTATCTTTTTGCCTTTTCATACTGTTCATGGGGTTCTCAAGGCAGGAATACTAAAGTGGTTTGCCATTCCCTTCTCCAGTGGACCATGTTTTGTCAGAACTCTCCACCATGACCCATCCATCTTGGGTGGTCCTACACGGCATGGCTCATAGTTTCATTGAGTTAGACAAGGCTGTGGTCCATGTGATCAGATTGGTTAGTTTTCTGTGATTGTGTTTAGTTCTAGAAGGTCTTGTAGATCCATAGTCAACAAAAGAGTCCAAAGTGCAGTACTTGGATTCAGTCTCAAAAATGGCAGAATGATCTCTACATTTCCAAGGCAAACCATTCAATATCACAGTAACCCAAATCTAGGCCCTGACCAGTAATGCTGAAGAAGCTGGAGTTGAACAGTTCTATGAAGACCTACAAGACCTTCTAGAACTAAAGACCCAGAAAAGATGTCCTTTTCATTATAGGGGACTGGAATGCAAAAGTAGGAAGTCAAGAACTATGTGGAGTAACAGACAAATTTGGCCTTGGAGTACAGAATGAAGCAGGGCAAAGGCTTAAAGAGTTTTGGCAAGAAAACACACTGGTCATAGCAAACACCCTCTTCCAACAACACAAGAGAAGACTCTACACATGGATGTCACCAGATGGTCAATAGTGAAATCAAATTGATTATATTCTTTGCAGCCAAAGATGGAGAAGATCTATACAGTCAGCAAAAACAAGTCCAGGAGCTGACCATGGCTCAGATTGTGACTTCCTTACTGCCAAATTCAGACTTAAGTTGAAGAAAGTATGGAAAACCACTAGACCATTCAGATATGACCTAAATCAAATCCCTTAGGATTATACAGTGGAAGTGACAGATTCAAAGACTAGATCTGATAGACAGAGTGCCTGAAGAACTATGGACTGAGGTTCATGACATTGTACAGGCAGCGGTGATCAAGACCATCCCCAAGAAAAATGCAAAAAGGCATAATGGTTGTCTGAGGAGGCCTTACAAATAGATATGAAAAGAAGAAAAGTGAAAGGCAAAGGAGAAAAGGAAAGATATACCCATTTGAATCAGTTCAGTTCAGTCGCTCAGTTTTGCAACCCCATGAACTGCAGCACCCTAGGTCTCCCTGTCCATCACCAATTCCCAGAGTTTGCTCAAACTCATGTCCATTGACTTGGTGATGCCATCCAACCATCTCATGCTCTGTTGTCAATGCAGAATTTCAAAGAATAGCAGGGAGAGATAAGAAAGACTTCCTCAGTGATCAATGCAAAGAAATAGAGGAAAACAATAGAATGGGAAAGACTAGAGATATCATCGAAAAAATTAAAGATACCAAGGGCAATTTTCATGCAAAGACAGGCACAATAAAGGACAGAAATGATGTGGACCTAACAGAAGCAGAAAATATTAAGAAGAGGTGCAAGAATACACAGAAGAACTATATAAAAAAGATCTTCATGACCCACATAATCATGATGGTGTGATCACTCACCTAGAGTCAGACATCCTGGAATGTGAAGTCAAGTGGGCCTTAGGAAGCATCACTATGAACAAAGCTAGTGGAGGTGATGGAATTCCAGTTGAGCTATTTCAAATCCTAAAAAATGGTGCTGTGAAAGTGCTACACTCAATATGCCAGCAAATTTGGAAAACTCAGCAGTGGCCACAGGACTGGAAAAGGTCAAGTTTTCATTCCAATCCCAAAGAAAGGCAATGCCAAAGAGTGCTCAAACTGCCACACAATTGCTGTCATCTCATATGCTAGCAAAGTAATGCTCAATATTCCCCAAGCCAGCCTTCAACAGTATGTGAACCGTGAACCTCCAGATGTTACAGCTGGTTTTAGAAAAGGCAGAGGAACCAGAGATCAGATTGCCAACATCTGCTGGATCATTGAAAACACAAGAGAATTCCAGAAAAACATCTATTTCTGCTTTATTAATTATGCCAAAGCCTTTGACTGTGTGGATCACAACAAACTGTGGAAAATTCTGAAAGAGATGGGAATACCAGACCACCTGACTTGCCTCCTGAGAAATCTGTATGCAGGTCAAGAAGCAACAGTTAGAACTAGACATGGAACAACAGACTGGTTCCAAATTGGGAAAGGAGTACTTCAAGGCTGTATATTGTCACCCTGCTTATTTAACTTATATGCAGAGCACATCATGAGAAATGCCAGGCTGGATGAAGCACAAGCTGGAATCAAGATTGCTAGGAGAAATATCAATAACCTCAGATATGCAGACGACACCACCCTTATGGCAGAGAGTGAAGAGGAATTAAAGAGCCTCTTGATGAAAGTGATAGAGGAGAGTGAAAAAGTTGGGTTAAAACTGAACGTTCAGAAAACTAAGATCATGGCATCTGGCCCCACCACTTCTTGGGAAATAGATGGGGAAACAGTGAAAATGGTGACAGACTTTGTTTTGGGGGGCTCCAAAATCACTGCAGATGGTGTTTGCAGCCATAAAATTAAAAGACCCTTGCTCCTTGGATGAAAAGTTATGACCAATCTAGGCAGCATATTAAAAAGAAGAGACATTACTTTTCCAACAAAGGTTCGTCTAATCAAAACTATGGTTTTTCCAGTAGTCTTGTATGGATGTGAGAGTTGGACTCTAAAGAAAGGTGAGAGCTGAAGAACTGATGCTTTTTAACTGTGGTGTTGGATAAAACTATTGAGAGTCCCTTGGACGGTAAGGAGATCCAACCAGTCCATCCTAAAGGAAATCAGTCCTGAATATTCATTGGAAGGACTGATGCTGAAGCTGAAACTCCAATACTTTGGCCACCTTATGGGAAGAATTGACTCATATGAAAAGACCCTGATCCTAGGAAAGACTGAAGGTGGGAGGAGAAGCAATGGACATGAGTTTGAGTAAACTCCGGGAGTTGGTGATAGACAGGGAAGCCTGGTGTGCTGCAGTCCATGGGGTCACAAAGAGTTGGACACGACTGAGAGACTAAACTGAATTATTGTGTGCTTCTATAGTATTAACCCTTCTGCTATTCTCATTCTTACAGTAACCCTGTAAAGTAGGTGTTATTTTATAGACATAGACGCTAAGACTGAGAGAGGTTTTGTCACACAGCCATTACGTCTGTCTCTAAAGCCATGGCAAACTGTTGGGGTAGAATGACCATGACTTTTGTGACTTTCTTCCCGCTAAGAACCTATCTGCTTGCTCAGTTACATTCATTCCCAGAAGAAGTGCACAAGGAAAAGTTCTGTAAAACAACCCAAGCCAGGTGAATATAAATAAAAGACACATTTTTCATTTTCACCTAGACCTGTATTAAACCATGTATTCCCTGTTCTGTTCTACTACCTTCTTCCATTTTCCAGGCAACTTCATAATTCCATCTTCCCAAAACTTTTTATCTTTTTGAGCAGAAACTGTTCCAGGTGCCTTGTACAGTCTTCTAGGGAATTGAAATTTTTTCCATTAAGAGAATTTTGTAAAGGCCAAAATAAATGGAAATCCAAAGGTACAGTGGCTGGTGAATATCGCAGACGAATCAAAACTTCTCAACCAAGCTGTAACAGTTTTGCCTGTCATCATCAATAAAGGTCCATCTAGTCAAGGCTATGGTTTTTCCAGTGGTCATGTATAGATGTGAGATTTGGACTATAAAGAAAGCTGAGCACAGAAGAATTGATGCTTTTGAACTGTGGTGTTGGAGAAGACTCTTGAGAGTCCCTTGGACTGCAGGGAGATCCAGTCAGTCCATCCTAGAGGAGATCACTCCTGCGTGTTAATTGGAAGGACTGATGTTGAAGCTGAAACTCCAATATTTTGTCCACCTCATGTGAAGAGCTGACTCATTGGAAAAGACCCTGATGCTGGGAAAGATTGAGGGCAGGAGGAGAAGGGGACAACAGAGCATGAGATAGTTGGATGGCATCACCGACTCAGTGGACATGGGTTTGGGTGAACTCCGGGAGTTAGTGATGGAGAGGGAGGCCTAGTGTGCTGCGGTTCATAGGGTTGCAAAGAGTTGGAGACGACTGAGCGGCTGAACTGAACTGAACTGAAAGAAATATGCGGTCTTGCATTATCTTAATGGAAGATTATGCATTTTCTGTTGACTAAGTGCAGTGCTGCTTTAAGCTGGTCTAATTGGGAGCAGTACTTGTTGGAAATCATAATTTCGTATTCCAGAAAGAGCTCATAATAGAGGACCCCTTCTTAATCCTACTAAATACACGACATCACCTTCTTTGGATGAAGACCAGACTTTGATGTGGTTGTTGGTGGTTTATTTTGCTTGCCCAACAATTTCTTCCTTTCAATATGATTGTACAGTATCCACTTTTCATCTCCCATCACAATCTGTTTTAAAATAGAACATTTTCATTATGTTTATGTAAAGAATCATTTGCAGAAATACAATCAAGAAGGTTCCCCCACCTCTCCCAGCTTAACTTATTTGGAACCCAAACATCAAAGCATTGAGCATAACTAAGCTGGTGCAAATGATTTTCAATATTTAATTTGGATATTTTGAGTATGTTGGCTTCCTCCTGAATGGTAAAATGTTGATTCTTCTCAATGTCTCGATCTCCATCAACTTCAAATAGTCTACCTAATCATGGAGAATGCTGCTGCTGCTGCTGCTAAGTCGCTGCAGTCGTGTTCGACTCTGTGTGACCCAATAGAGGGCAGCTCACCAGGCTCCCTGGTCCCTGGGATTCTCCAGGCAAGAACACTGGAGTGGGTTGCCATTTCCTTCTCCAATGCATGAAAGTGAAAAGTGAAAGTGAAGTCGCTTAGTTATGTCTGACTCTTTGCGACCCCATGGACTGCAGCCTACCAGGCTCCTCCGTCCATGGGATTTTCCAGGCAAGAGTACTGGAGTGGGTTGCCATTGCCTTCTCCAACCAAGGAGCATATTCCAGTGATAAATAACTTCACAAGCCACTTCAACACATTTTTCTTCATACACTGTACAAATCATTTTTGCATTTCAATTGTGTTTTTACTTTTCTTGAAATAACAAAATATAATATGCCCAAAATGTTGCCTTTTTTCTTCCATCTGCAATATTAAAATGGCTACACAAAAATTCATCCGTTTTGATAAGTTTTTCTTAAATGCGTGCTGATCTGACAGCTGTCACAATACAGTCTAACAAAATTGTTTTGAATGATGTTAAAGACAACTAAGCACTATTAGAGCCATCTTACAGAAGAAAATGAATGAATCTTTTGGTCAACCCAATATTTTGTGCAATGGTCATATGGATGCCCTGGAAGACCATATTTGGGTTCTTATCCAGTCCTCAGAATTGTAATCTTTCTCTTTGGTACCAACTCTATTTTCCAAGTTCAGCACAAAGAAAAGTTAACATCTTCATTTATAAAATATTCAGTACAACTTTCTACCCTGAAAGTACTTTAACAATATATTGAGTTTTGTTGGAGAGCATGATGCAAAATCTCTGAATTACAAACCTAGAAGGATATCTAGCTTATTTTCTCTTTCTGCTTCATTTTTCACATGAAGATGCCTAAGCCATAGGTTATGACCAAGTTCACCAGTTAATGTCAAAGTCAGAATTAAAACCCACATCTCACTCTTACAATTCCAGGCTCAGGTCTCCAGTTTCCCAGTTTGATGGCTACTATATAAGTGCTCTAAAATTTTTCAGAAATGATGAGGGAAAAATTAGAATTCTACCTGCAGAAATGTTCCACCATAAGAGGCATCAGCATTTCATGAATGTGCAAGGAAATTTGGCAAAGGAGGACCAGAAATCAAGGTGATAAGACTTCTTCCTTAGGTCTAGTGTGTTTAAAGAAAACTAATCAATGGTGTTGGGACCTGAATGACTGGAGAGAGGCCATTTTCCCCTAAGGATAATGGCCTTTCTGGAATCTACAAGGGGAGCAAAGGACCAAAATCTCCCAGGGTGTTTACACTCTCTGTGAGGAGGAGTAGAATTCTGGGTCTGAGTGATTTGCCATGGATTTTCAGGCAAAACAGTCCTTGGGATGGAGAAGATCTGTCCTCTAGCTCCCTGCCAGCTTTCTGGAAATGTTGCCAGAGGATATTTTCATTACTTTTACTCTACCAAACAACTCTAATCTATTTGGTCTATGGCCTGAATTTACTCACCCAGAGGGAATGTCTTCTGCAGCTAACCAACTCCAGCTTTCAAGCCAGAGGTGTCTCTCAACCTAAATTAATAAGTAATATTAGCCAACACATATAAAGCACTTATCAGGTTCCATTGGATCTTTACAGCAACATTAAACAGGGTGCTGTGAATTAGACAGGTTTGACAGGTTCAACACAGGTGCTTTGTTTACAGGTGAGGAAACTGATGTACCAAGAGGCTGAATATTGTGGCCAAGATGACAGTTTTGGATTCATCCCAGGACAGTCCGTGTGCTTCAGGGCTATGCCATACTGCTGCTAATAAATAGGTATTCTTATCCCACATTATTCTCCTAGAGTTTGGTTATTGAGTTAGGTTTCCCAAGTCAGACAAATTCAATGTTAACTGATAATCTGAAGTTTCTACGTTGTTGAAGGTGAGGACGTGTTTACAGAGCTCTCGATAGAGGGATTAGGATTTAAAACACTTGAACCCCACCTGCTCCCAGAGCCATATGATTTTAGCCACTAACCTGCATCAATATTGTCCATCCTTAATTACTTCCTTTACTTATTCACTCAACAAATATTTATTAAACTCCCATGTTGCATTGAATTAAATGCTGGGAAAAGGGGAAGAACAAAATAGCCATAGTTCCTGCCTTCGTGACACTTAACCAAAAGGAGAGAAGCAGGCATTAAACAGCTAAACACACAGGTAACTATATCTGGTACGTATTTTTAGGGCATCTAAAGGGAACAAGTACTATGAGAGTGTATAACAAATGGCCCTTATCTAGAGTGAAGGTTAGGGAAGACCTCTCTGAGAAACAGACATTTAAACACCTAAAAATCAGTAAAAATTGGCCAGGTAAAGAGGTAGGGAAGCGTTTCTAGGCAGAGGAAGCAGCCTGTGAAAAGACTCCAAAACTTTAAAAAGTCAGGTGCAATCCACAGAAAGGCACTCATTTCACATGCTAGCAAGTTTATGCTCAAAATCCTTCACGTTAGGCTTCAGCAGTACATGAACTGAGAACTTCCAAATGTTCAAGCTGGGTTTAGAAAAGGCAGAGGAAGCAGAGATCAAATTGTCAACATCCATTGGATCATAGAAAAAGCAAGAGAATTCCAGAAAGACATCTGCTTCATTGACTACACTAAAGCCTTTGACTGTGTGGATCACAAAAAACTGGAAAATTCTTAAAAAGAAGGGAATAACCAGATCACTTTACCTGCTTCCTGAGAAAGCTGTATGCAGGTCAAGAAGCAACAGTTAGAGTGGGACATGGACAAATGGACTGGTTCAAAATTGGGAAAGAGTACATCAAAGCTGTATATTGTCACCCTGCTTATTTTATTTATTTGCAGAGTACATCATGCAAACTGCCTGGCTGGATGCATCACAAGCTGGAATCAAGATTACTGGGAGAAATATCAGCAACCTCAGATATGCAGAGGATACCACTCTAAAGAGGAGAGTGAAAAAGCTGGCTTGAAACTCAACATTCAGAAAACTAAGATCATGATACCTGGTCCCATCACTTCATGGCAAACAGAAGGGGGGAAAGTAGAAGCAGTGATGGATTTTATTTTCTTGGGCTTCAAAAATCACAGCAGATGGTGACTGCAGCCATGAAATTAAGACATTTACTTCTTGAAAGGAAAACTATGACAAACCTAGCATATTAAAAAGCAAGACATCACTCTGTTGACAAAGATCTGTATAATCAAAGCTATGGTTTTTCTAGTAGTCAGGTACAGATATGAGAGTTGGACTATAAAGAAGGATGAGCGCCAAAGAATTTATGCTCTTGAATTATAGTGCTGGAGAAGACTCTTGAAAGTCCCTTTGACAGCAAGATCAAACCAATCAATCCTAAATTAAATCAGCTTTGAATATTCAAAGGACTGTTGCTGAAGCTGAAATTCTAATACTTTGGCCACCTTATGCAAAAAAGCCGACTCACTGGAAAAGACCCTGATGCCAGGAAAGATTAAAGGCAAAAGGAGAAGGGGATGACAGAGGACGAGATGGTTAGATAGCATCACCAACTCAATGGACATGGATTTGAGCAAACTCCAAAGGATAGTGAAGGACAGGGAAGCCAGTGTGCTACAGTCCCTGGGGTCGCGTAGAGTTGGACGTGACTTAACGACTGAGCATAATCCACAGACAGAACATGAGTGCAATGAGATGAGAAAGACATGATCCTGCAGATTCAAGAAGGGTCCGTTTCACACAGAGCCTAAGTTGTTGTGCTAAGGATGTTAAGACTATCCATCCCCAGGGCAATAGGAAGACATCAAAAAGATTTAATTGGGAAAACGATATGATCACTTGTGAAGATTTGCCAGGATCAACCAGTCAATCTCACTCTTCGACTCTTTGAATTCTCTTTAGCTGCAAAATGCTTACAAATCCAAAAGAATCTTCAGTACTTTGTTTAATCACTCTGTCCTTTCTCTACCATTTAGTAGAGTTACAAAGTGTAGCGGGCACTGTGACTTGCCTAGTAATTCTGCTTCAAGATTGAACAGCATCCCTCAGTTTCTGGGAATGCTGCCTGGCGATAACCCTCAGCTATCTGCTCTCTTCAGGAATTTCCTTGGTTAAAGAGAGCTGCCCAAGGGCAGCTTGAAGACATCATGGAAGTTTAAATGTCTGATCCCCCTGCCCAAACTTGGAACAACAGTGAGCTTCAGAGCACCAGAACTCCCTGTGGGATCAGCTGAGGCTGGTATAATTTAGAATGTTATCTCTTGTACTGCCATGTATTTTGGCCACTGAGCACCCAGAGTTAGCTCAAAACCCACAGTTTAAGGTCAGAGTGTCCAATAAGACTGCCCTTACTCCAGATGTTATCCACAGGCTCAGGGACCCTTAGGCCACCTGCACTTCTGACTAACAAGTTACAAATTGGGGATTTCCTACAGCCTTCTCAGGTTCAGTAGTTGAGGGAATAATGATTCACAAGACTCAAGAAAGTGCTACACTTATGATTACAATTTTATTATAAAGAGTACACATTGAACTAGCCAAATGAAGAGATACCTGGGGTGAAGTCTGGAAGGGTCCTAAATACAGAGCTTCTGTGCCCTCTCTCTGTGGAGTCAGGACATCTCCCCCTCCTGACACATCAATGTGTTGTTCATAAAGCAGGAAGCTCCACTGAGCTTCAGTGTCCTGAATTTTTTTTTGGTTTCATTACACAACCATAACTGATTGAATCACTGGCCCCATGTTTGAACTCAGTCTCCAGTTCCCTTCACCTCCCTAGATGTCCAGAACTTGGGTTGATATCACATGGCTGAAAGTCTCAACTCTTTAATCACTTGGTTGGTCTTTCTTGGCATGACCAACCTTCATCCTGAATCATCTCATTAGCATAAACTCAGGTGTGGTCCAAGGACCCACTATAAATAACAAACTCACTCCTGTCCTATAGGAAATTCCAGTGGTTTAGAAGTTACCTCCCAGGAACCAGGGACAAAAGCCAGTCAAATTATTATGCAACAGCCTCATAACCTAATTTTTCACTCTGTCTGATCCTACTCTTATGCCTTTCCTTGCACTGGTGTTCTTAATAAACTTCTAGAACACTGATCTTTGCTTCAGAGTTTACTTTTCATGGAACCTGACATAAAAGCTTTGGTACCAGAAATGGTCCAAGAAAGCAAATACGATGATTGAAATTTGGAGTTGGCCACCAGTTTCACTGGCTGGCAATGAATCAGTGATGGCAGGTGAAACAGAGCTACCGCAAAAAAACAGGACAATTGCTAAAGCATGGTGTACTGGGAAAGATCAGGCACTGTTGCCAAAGTATAGGGGAAATAGTATCTATAAGACCCTTGGGATTTGATTGGCTATTGCTAAGGGGACTTGATACTTTGGAGAGAGATTATGAAAGGCTGAGTATGATTAATCTGCAATTCAAAGTTCAGTGTGAAACCCAGAAGACCTTCTGGAAGCACATAAAGAAGTTCTCATCTCCTATAGTGGGAAGACAGAGAAAACTGAGGATCATCCCAGGACTTAACTGTAATACTCATAGAAGGCCAAGTGGAAACTTACAAAAAGATTAAACTCTCCACTTGGGCAGGTTAGGTCCATTTCAAGCCTGGGAAAGAGTGGGACCCTGACACATGGGATGAGGACATTTAATTCAATATACATGAAAAATCTTAAATTCTCTACAACCTGCTGACCTAGCAAAATGCTCCACTGTGACTATTAAAGGCTAGTGCTCTTGCCTTATGAGATACTGAGAGGCCTTCTGTGCAAGATAACAAGTACTTCCCTCGGGTTGCACCCCCACACTCCCTGCTGACCATGAGGCAATGATTAGAGTTAAGTAACAGACACCTAAGGCTGATAATATTGGAAAGTAACCCCAAAGAAGTTGTAGAAGCTAGGTGACAAGTACCAACAGAAACCAGGGAAATATGCATGGGATAGAATTCTGAAGGTTCTGGATAAAAAGAGAAGAGAAAGGTGGATCGTAAAGTCAGATGAGGGAGAATTTTATCCATTTGGGATTACCTTCCCAGGATACAGGCTTTAACACTCAGGCAAGAACCCCAGGTGATGGCGTGAACACACTCAAGATGCCATCTAGAAGCAGGCAAAAAGCAATGGCTCACGCTACACCAGATAAGGTAGAAATGCTGGAACTGCTGTGGTTGACAGTGTAAGGCGGGGGGATTAAACAGCTCAGATAAATGAACATGCTAGAGCAAAAATCCTTATATAGAACTGGAAAACTAAGAAGAAAAATACATTTCACAGAAAAGTCCAGAGGATATACCACTTATCAAATCAAAAAGAAATTTTCTAGTGAGAGTCAACAACATCACTCATAGATTCAGTGTTGACTCTCCTTTGAGTCCGGGACTGCAGGTGGAAGATGACATTTCAGAACTGGGCTTCCTGAGAGAGGTAGAGACAATAGGACCCTGTAACACAGAGACCTTATGGTGACATTTAAATATCCGAAACCAATGGATGCTACAAGGCCGGAGTGCAGTCAAAGGGGCCTGACCTACAAAATTATAGAGATGGCAAATAGAACAAGGCATCTAGGGCAAAATAGATGGGCAACCGTCAAACGAAGTCCTCAATCTGAACAACTCAAATAAATCAAGGATGGAAGATCAAGAAGTTGAAGAAAGTTGTCCCAGTGACAAGTTGTCCAGTTTCTGGACCTGAACTATGTCAAAACCTAAATTCTTCACAATGAGTAAAGCAAAGCAGAAAGATGAGTTTATTGAAAGGCTTTTGACCTGTAAGCTGGGACACTCAAGGTTACCAAGACATGAGTTCAAGTTGCTCAGATTAAAGGTTTTATTTTTTGGTGGGGGGTTGGGGAGGATAAATTTAGAAGTTATTTGACACTTCTAGTGGACTGGTTGCCTGGTGGTCTTCTGCCTTAGCTCAGGGTAGCTGAGTCCAAGAAATAAGGAAATCTGAAGATGGCATAAACACACTTGGCATTTGAGGACTGGCTGGTATCCTCTGCTGATTTCTGAGAAGAGCTGTAAATTCCTGCATCTTAAATTAGGTGAGGTGAAGTTAGGTAAGTTTCAGTTTTCTTTAACATTCCTGAATTAGCCAGCTCCATTCTGTCCCTAACATCAGTGGCTCCATTTTAGTTTTGGATTTACAACCAATTTTTGGACCTGGAACACATTAATTAAAGGAGAAACATGTCCCTGAGGGAAAGGACTACAACACCATAAGAGTGTACACAGTAATAATTCCCTCATTAATTGAATCCTTTCCTCAAGGGATCTATAGCCATTTACTTATGGTTGGGGAAACAGTACCTTATGTTTGGGGGAAAAGAGTACCCAAACATTTCAAAGACAATTGGATGCATAATTTGAACTGACATTGATACTGAGAGACTCAGTCTTAATGGACTTTGTTAGCCTGGGGGCGGAGAGGGGCCTTGGGTGGAGGTCTAGCCCAGGTCCAGCTTATAGTAGTTTTACTGGATTTTCGAACGCACCACTTGTCATGTCCCCACTCTACAAATGTACACTTAAGAGTAGATGTCCTGGGTATTTGCACAGCCCCCATACTGAATTTTTAGCCTGTAATGAGTAAGAACTATCATAGTGGGGAATACTAAGTAAAAGCTTATGAAACCATACCCCCACCTCAGACAAGGTACTAGATAAAAAACAACCTGGGGAGGGATTTCCATCTACACCACCACCATGTGAAGAGCTTAGAAGTTATCACTACTGTTCTAGTGTGGAGATTCCTTAAAAAACTGGAAATAGAACTGCCATATGACCCAGCAATCCCACTCCTGGGCATACACACCAGGGAAACCAGATCTGAAAGAGACACGTGCACCCCAATGTTCATCACAGCACTGTTTATAATAGCCAGGACATGGAAGCAACCTAGATGCCCATCAGCAGACAAATGGATAAGGAAGCTATGGTACATAAACACAATGGAATATTGCTCAGCCATTAAAAAGAATTCATTTGAATCAGTTCTAATGAGATGGATGAAACTGGAGCCCATTGTACAGAGTGAAGTAAACCAGAAAGATAAAGTATACTAACGCATATATATGGAATTTAAAAAGATGGTAACGATAACCCTATATACAAAACAGAAAAAGAGACACAGATGTACAGAACAGACTTTGGGACTCTGGGAGAAGGCGAGGGTGGGATGTTCAGAGAGAACAGCATTGAAGCAAGTATACTATCAAGGGTGAAACAGATCAGCAGCTCAGATTGGATGCATGAGACAAGTGCTCGGGGCTGGTGCACTGGGAAGACCCAGAGGGATGGAATGGAGAAGGAGGGAGGAGGGGGGAATCAGGATGGGGAAAACATGTAAATCCATGGCTGATTCATGTCAATGTATGGCAAAAACCACTACAATATTGTAAAGTAATTAGCCTTCAACTAATAAAAATAAATGAAAAAAAAAGAAGTTATCACTACTG
This sequence comes from Muntiacus reevesi, assembly GCF_963930625.1. Lineage (NCBI taxonomy): Eukaryota > Metazoa > Chordata > Mammalia > Artiodactyla > Cervidae > Muntiacus > Muntiacus reevesi. The sequence goes on from NC_089264.1 coordinate 41,968,268, forward strand.
TTCTTTAGAAGAAAAAGCTGAACAAATGGAAAGCCATTGGCTTTTATTGAAACCATTAGAACACTGAGGCTGCAGGGTAAACTGCCACCCTGAAGTCTGAAAAGACTGACAAGTTCAGAGAGTCATAGTAAAGATGTGACTTCGAGGAGCAGAAGAGTCTGGAGCCTTAAGTGGTGGGAACACTCATCTCAGTGGTCATTTTGACGATTGCTAATGACTGAGTGGGGACTGTCTAGATAGTGAGAAGCTCTTCTGGGCCTCAGTCTTAGTTGCGCTCCCACACCACAGAGAGTTTTACCTCCAAAAATCTCACCAAGTTTTCATAATAAAGAGCCAGGAAAATACTCTTACAATTCTGGAAGAGACCTAGGAAGAGCAGCCATTGTGAAATATGCCCAGAACATTCTCCATTACAATAGTTTACTTTCCAGGAGAGAAGACTTTACCAGAGCCTTCCCACCTGCGGGAGGGCGTTCGCCCACTCCAATCCCTTCTAGCCTTTCTGAGTTTTTTTTTTTTTTTTTCACACTATGAATACTTTTTATTCTCTGTAGTTTTTTAATGGAGCAATATATTGTACTTTTCTCCACATGTCAGTAAATATAAGTCTACATTGACATTAAATGGCTAGATCATGTTCCATTTTATTATTTGGGGGGTTTTTGCTTTTTTAAAAAAAGATTTATTTATTTGACTTCATTGGGCCTTAGTTGTGGGATGGCGATCTTCGTTGCATCGTGTGGGATCTTTTGTTGTGGAGCACGGACTCTACTTGTGGCAGTGGGCTCAGTAGTGGTAATGCAGGCTTAGCTGCTCTGTAGTACGTGGAATCCTAGCCCCCTGACCAGGGATCAAACCCATGTTCCCTGTACTTCCAGGTGGATTCTTAATCACTGGACTACCAGAGAAGTCCCTGTTTTTTTTTCTTAATATATATATATATTTTTGAAGTACATTGACTTACAATGTTTCAGGTGCACCAGAAGGAGATTCAGTTACAGATGTGTATATATTATTATATTATAATATTAAAATATATATTATTTTTCAGATTTTTTCCGTTATAGGTTATTACAAGATATTGACTATAGTTTCCTACGCTATACTGTAAATCTTTGTTGCTTGTTGCATATCTGCTTTTTGAAATTCGAAATCTAGCATTCTATTCATATTAAGTCAAACAAGTGGAATCAAAATGTCATAAATTTTTTAGTTAAGCAAAAATTCATAAATTTTCTAAAATACATATTATACATACTATTTTTATATATTTATACAAAAACTTTACTACAACACTTGATAAAGAACATCAACAAACAACAATAAAAAAAAAGCCCAGAAGAGATGGGAAAATTGGAAAGCATAAACTAAATGAGCATGCATGCTTAGTTGTGTCTGACTCTTTGATCCTTTGGACTGTGGCCCACCAGGCTCCTTTTGTCCATGGGATTTCGCAGGAAGGAATGCTGGAGTGAGTTACCATTTCCTTCTCCAGGGGATCTTCCTGATCCAGGGATTGAACCAGTGTCTCCTGTGTTTCCTGCAATGCAGGCAGATTCTTTACCACTGAGCCACCTGGGAAGCTGGGTAATATAAGTGGAGAGATGGGAACTCTAACAAAGAGTGAAAAGGAAATGCTAAAAGTCAAAAATGTTGTAGCAGAAGTGAAGACTGCATTGCAAACAATATTAACAGAACTTCTTCAGGGAAAGACATTTATACATCCATGTCCATAAAGCATTTCACAGTAGCCAAAAGGTGGAAATAACCCAAATGTTCAACAATGGATGAATGAATAAAGAAAATCTGGTGTACTTATACACAATAGAATTTTATTTAACCTTAATAAGACACGAAAATCAGACCATCTATAATGTAGACAAGTCTTAAAGATATTATGCTGAGTGAAATGAGATGTTGAGAGTTACAGAGATTAATGGTGGTGGAGGTTGCACATAGTGTGAATGTATTAAATGCCATTGAACTGTATACTCAAAAATGGCTGAATCAGCTAACTTTGTATTACATAATCATCCTTTGGTATCCAAGGGGGAATGCTTTTGGGACCCCTATAGGTACCAAAATCCACAAATGTTCAAATCCCTTATATAAAATGATGTAATATTTGCATATAACCTATGTACATCCTCCTGTATGTTTTAAATCATCTCTAGATTACTTATAATGCTAATCCAATGTAAATTCTATGTAAGTAGTTGCAAATACAATGTAAATGCTATACAAATAATTGCCAGAGTGTGGCAAATTCGAGTTTTGCTTTTTGGAAATTTCTGGAACTTATTTTAATATTTTTCATTCGCTGTTGGTTGAATTTTCTGGATGTGGAACCCACAGATAAGGGAGGTCAACCTTATGTATTGTACCATTCATATTTGAAAGGAATGCAAGAAAAAAGGTAAATGTGGTTGCCTCCCTAAGAGATGGCTGAGTGATGGTTCTCATCATGTTGGTTGGTTGTTCCGTTGCTGAGTCATGTCCGACTCTTGCAAGCCCATGGACTGTGTAGCCTGCCAGGTTCCTCTGACCATGGGATTCTCCAGGCAAGAATACTACGATTAATTCACCATCTGGCCTCTACAAAATCCAGACAAACCCTGGAAAATGGTAATGGACTCTCACAAGTCTAACCTAATAGTTAGCAGCTGCTGTGTCAGGCATGTTATCTTTGCTAGAGTAGATTAGTATGGATGCAGGTAGATGATACGTGGCCAGTGATCTCTTTCTATCCCTATCAAAAGGAGAATCAGAAATAACTCACATTCCTTTGGACTGTGCAACAGTGTCCACTTATAGCCTTGTCCTTAAGCTGTGTTAACTCTCTGTCCTCTGTCATAACATTGTCTAAAGAGACATGAACCAGCTGGACATCATGCAGAATATCACCCTGATCCAGTAAATAGATTACATCATGCTGGACAAAATGAACAAGAAATTGCTAGGATATTAGCTAATGTTATAAACCAGGTTTCTTTCTCCTTTTCAGAAAGCTGGTTGCTATTTACCAGTACACCACCACTCAGCTCACGTCTCTTACTGCATGGGGGAATCCTTGATGATCAGTTAATATAGGGAGAAAAAGCCTGAGCTTTACTCAGAAATGGCTCAACTTCGTTTGCTGGTGCAAGTTAGAAAAGAGTGATGACTGCCCTGCTGCCCCACCCAACATGGCCTTGAAAGGTAATGGTGAGAAGAATGTCTCCCACCTCGTCAACCAATTTATGGGGAAAGAGAAGTGGCCTGAAATTAGAATACACAGGGACTTGTGGTCAGTGCTGAATAACTTGGCCATCTGGTCAGGGGTCTGGGAGCAGAAAGCTTGGAAGATTGGAGAACAACTAAAACAAGGGTAAAGCCAATGTGGATGAATACATGGAAGTGAGCAGAGGGTATAAAGATCTTAATTTCACATGTTAATGACAGTCAGAGAGCATCACAGGAGAGGTACTAAAAGAATCACATATCCCATTTGATACAAGCCAGCCTCTGTCATCAGCCACTTCATTGCTTGTATGGTGGGCACGTGAATGGGGTTCCCATGGTAACAGGAATGAAGGTTCTTCATGAATGCAGTGGCACAGGGCTCCCTTAAGGCTGGTTGAGCTACCACCGGGACTGAATGTCCAACCTTCTTGCAACAGAAACCAATCGCATAGGCCCTGCAAGAGACCAAGCCATCCCTTAAAGACAAGTTAACAACTTTGGTTACCATCTACTGTTTCCCAAGAATAGACATATGTTCTAGATGTGGATTTGCTTTTCCTGTCGGCAGTGCTTCAGCCAGTACCATTCATTAGTCAAGTGCATATAGAAAATTAATCCTGTAGCATGAGATCTCACATACTACTGTGTTACACAAAGGGACCCATTTAACTTTAAAGGACAGTTGGAATGGGCACATAACTGTGAAATACATTGTTCACATCACATACTGCAATACCCAGAAGCCACTAGCCTGGTAGAAGAGCCAACTCAGAAACAACTTCTTATGAAAATGGCATGTCCTCCTCCACAATGCAGGGCACATTCTAAATAAATGACCCTTATGTGGTGCTGCTTCCCCAAGAGGTAAAATACACAGGCCTAGGGATCAAGAGGTGAAAGCAGGAGTAGTCCTGTTTTCCTTCACTCCTGATGACCCACTTGGGGAATTTGTGCTTCTTATTCTTGAAACTCTGGATCTGAACAGTCAAGAGTCTTGGTTACTAGAACGGAGTACTTTCACCATGGCCACCACCCGGGATCTTAAAGCTCCTCATGCCAAGGGATCAGAGGACAAGAAGAGGAATCACCATCCTGGCTGAAATAATTGGCCCTAGTCACCAGGAGGACATAAGACTTCTATTAGACAGTAGAGGCAAAATAATAATAATAATAATAATATGCTTTCCACCCAGGTGATCCATTTGAGCACTTCTTGGTACTGTCTTGTTCAGTTTTGATAGTAAATAGACCAGTGTAGTAGCTATAAAATGAGAACAGCAGAGTGACCAGGGACTCAGACTCTTTAAGAGTTGAGAGTCTGGATCATACTACCAGGTAAGCCACCAGGATGCCAGAGGGTGACACCAGAAGTTGAGGGTGAGGGTAAAATAAATGGCCAGTAGAGGAGGGAGATGAGTACTAGCTGCAGCACTGAGACCTACTGTGGTTGTGGTGTTGAGATCCCAACGGTGTATTTCCTGCCCAGGATAACCTGTGTCTAATGACTGGACTTTGGCCACGTGATGCAAAAAGCTGACTCATTGATAAAAACCCTAACGCTGGTTGAATGGCATCACCAATTCAATGTACATGAACTTGGGCAAACTCCAGAAGATTGTAAGGGACAGGGAAACCTGGAGTGCTGCAGTCCATCGAGTTGCAGAGAGTCAGACATGACTTGGCGACTCAACAATGACTGGACATCTTAGAAATATAAATCCTGGTCCCAACCATCATGATCTAGACCAAATTGAGACTGTTACCCTAGCTTTGGAATTCCTATTAGGATCAACTTAGACCTTTTATGAGACTAATAACCAAACTTTTCTTTCTGCCAAATTCAGCTTTCTTTCCATTGGTTTTGATCCCTGGAGCAATCCCTTGTAAAGTTCCTATATGCTAATCTCAGTGTCAGAGTTGCTTCCTAGGAAACCCAGTTTAAGATAGCAGATTGATTTATTTATTTTTAGTATGAACAACCTGCAAACAAATTCTAGATGAATTGTCAGAAAGCTTGAGAACCTCATATGTACATTGATTAGTTCATTCACTTAACAGATATTTATTTAGCACCAACTGTATATCAAGAACTATTCTAGACGCTAAGACTCTAGTGATAAAAAATGAATTAAAAAGAGTCCTTCCTTTGTGAACTTATGTTCTAATGGAGGGCAATCAACAATAAGCATGAAACGAATAAGATAATTTCAGATGTTGATGAGTGCTATGAAGAAAATAACACAGGATAACATGCTAGGGAGTGACTGGAGATGCCAGAGGTGTGACAGGCTCCACTGAGAAGGTGGTTAAGTAAAGCTTCTCTTAGAAGATAACATTTGAGCCCAGATAAGAGGAACTCAGGGCTTCTTAGGTGGTGCAATAGTAAAGAATCTGCCTGCTGATGCAAGAGACACAGGAGACACGGATTCGATCCCTGGTTGGGGAAGATGCCCTGGAGTAGGAAGTGACAACCCACTCCAGTATTCTTGCCTGAAAAATTTTATGGACAGAAGAGCTTGGCGGGCTACAGTCCATGGGGTCGCAAAGAGTCAACATGACTGAGCGACTGAGCATTCAGACACCTTTTAAGAACTTGGTAAGACTATTCCAGACCAAACAAAAGAGCATGTGTAGGGAAGGAAATTAGTATGAGCATCTAACATATAGAGAGACCAGAGTGGAAGGAGGTGGTGATTAAGAAGGAATGGGCTAAGAGGAGGCCATTGAGCTAGACAGAGGGCAGTTTGTAAAGGACCTATGGGACATTGAAAGGAATTTGGAATAATTCTAATCTCAGTGGAAATCCATTAGAGGATTTTAAACAAGGGAATAGTATCATCTGTCTTTTTAATAAGTCACTTTAGTTGCTGTTGGAGAATCAGCTAGTGGGAAGAGAGGCAAAGTGAGAGAGCACTGTAGAAGCTGATGAAGCAGCCCAGGTGAGAAATGATGGTGACTCAACATGAGGTGGTAGCAATAAACAGGTAAGGTGTAGCTGGATTTGGGATCTATTTCAGAGGCACAGCAAACAGGACACACTAAGGGATTGTCTCAGCAGAAGCTCAGGACAGCAGGAGAAGAATACAGAATGTCTGATCAACTGAGTGGATGGTGAAACTGTTTATGAAGATGGGGAGGACTTGGGTTGAAGGAAATGAATCAAGAGCTCTAATTTGGTGATGCTAAGAGACATGACACAGAATGACTGGTAAAGTCACGAGTTCTGTTACAATGCACAGGCCCCAGAGACAGGGTTCAAACTGGTAAAAAGTAACATTGGGCTCCCCTAGCAAGAAGTCAGGCCACCTCTGGATTGCCAGACAGTTTACTATGAACATTTGAGGTGTATGGGGTAAAAGAAAAGAAAGAAAGTGAAGTCGCTCAGTCGTGTCCGACTCTCTCCGACCCCATGGACTGTAGCCTACCACACTCCTCTGTCCATGGGATTTTCCAAGCAAGAGTACTGGAGTGGGTCACCATTTCCTTCTCCAGAGGATCTTCCTGACCCAGGGATCAAACACTCAGACGCTTTACCATCTGAGCCACCAAGGAAGCCTCTCCTTTCCTACGGCATATACACCTTGTCTTTCCTCCCTGTGTGGACACTCCAGCCCAACTGTGATGGCCCTGGTCCAGGTTCCTGGGGGCGTGGACTCGAAGCAGTCACATTGCCTTTGCCCTTTTGACCTCTGGCTAAGTGGGCGAGTAATGCCTGAGAACAGCCCAGGGCGAGCCCTCTGTAGCGCAGAGTTCAAGGCAGGAGCCCTGGCTCCCTGGGTCTAAGGGAAATCTCATTCTAGGCTCTAATAATGTGTACCGGTTTCCTCCTCCTCTCCATCATGATAACTGTATAAATAGAGTAGTAGGAAGCTCAGGATACCTTGTTATCCGCTCCATAGAGGCGCCGAATTACTTAAGAGGCAAGTAAGAAGAATGGGGACTTCCCAAATGGCGCTAGTAGTAAAGAACCTGCCTACCAATGCAGATGATGAAAGAGACACTGGTTTGATCTCTGAGTTGGGAAGATATCCTGGAGGAGGAAATGTCAACCCACTCCAGTATTCTTGGGTTTCTTGGGTGGCTTAGACAGTAAAGAATCGGACTGCAATGCAGGAGACCTGCGTTCAGTCCCTGGGTTGGGAAGGTCCCCTGGAGAAGGGCATGGCAAACCACCCCAGTACTCTTGCCTGGGAAATCCCACGGACAGAGGAGCCTGACGGGCTACAACCCATAGGGTCGAAAGAGTTGGACACAACTGAAATGACTTAATACACATGCAAGAAGAATGGGAGCCAATAAAGCAAATAAAAATGAACAGAAAGTGAGGAAGGCAAGCCCATTAGACTGTGAGAGACTTAAGAACAGTGGCCACATTACACCCAAGCATGGATCTTCAACCCAGTGCCTTACTAGGACCTTTCTAGGTGTATGAGGACAGCTTCTCTCTCCATCCCCAGCTTTACACTCTTTTAAGGCACATCTTTCTCTTGGTAAAGTACCAATGAGGAGGATTTCACCATTTCCACCAACTCAGCAGAGCCTGCCTTCCACTAGTTCCAGTTTCTCAGTTGGGTGAAATAAATGTCACTGTGCAACAAGCCTTTTGGTTTCTGCTCTCCTGGATCTGCACGCCCACAGAGTCCATTCTCCCTCTCCACTCCTGATCCTCAGAGGAAGCTCACAGAGAGAGAACACCCACACTGCTCTCACCCACCCCAAACTGTTCCCCCAAGAGGAGGAAGGCCTGTGGTTTCCAAGCTGTGCTACTTCCATTCAAAAAAAAGTGCTAGCCCCACTATCAATCTCATGTCTAAAATACAGTTCTTGGTCAGTTCTCCAAAGCAAGTTTTCTAAAAGCCAACTCACCAAAGGCTGATATACTGAATGGCCCAGTCTCCAAACTCAAATCACCAGGAAGGAGTCTGGCATGGATTTTTTTTCTGTGTCTTCGATGTCTCTCCTTAACATGCTTATGCTTTCCTTCACCTTCTTGAACATATTTGTGATTACTTCTATAAAGCTATCATCTAATAATTTTATCATCTGTATTATTTCTGGGTCTGTTTTATTGATTGATTTTTTCTCATCTTTATGAGTTATATTATTCTGCTTCTCTGCATGCCTAGTAAATTTTTATTGGATGCAAATGGTTTGAATTTTGTCTTGCTCAATACTGGTTATTTTTTGCTCCTTTGGATAGCTTTGGGTTCTGTTTTAGGACACAGTTAAGTTGTTACTTGGAAGGAATTCAATCCTTTCAAAAGTTGTCTTATTTATACTTGGCTAATTGTGTTCAGAACAGCTAGGGCTGGCTCTGAATTGTTCTGCCTGATCTTTTCTGGTGGTCTTTCCTCACATATAGTGCTTGTGTCTCACAAATTCACATGTTGAAACCCTAACCCCCAATGTATAGCATTTAGAGGGGGTCTTCAGGAGGTAATTAGGTTTAGATGAGATTGTGACGGTGGGGGGCTTATGATGGGATTAATGCCCTTACAAAAGGAGGAGGATCCTGGGCATCTCAACCTCTCCCAGGCACCAAGGAAGGCCTTGTGATGGTATAAACAGGAAGAGAACCCTCATCAAGAACCCAACCGAACACCTTGATCTCAAACTTCCAACTTCCAGAACTGTAAGGAATAAATGTGTGTGTTTTTTACTTTACAATATTATGTTAATTTCAGGTGTACAACATATCTATTCAATATTTTTATAGATTATACTCTACTTATAGTTATTTCAAAGTAATGGCTGTAGAGAAATGTGTCTGTTTTTTAAGCCACCCGGTCTATGGCATTTGTCGCAGCAGCTGAGCTGACTAAGACACACGTACTGATGAGTCCCAAGCTGACTTCTTGAGAGAACTCTTTGCAGATCTTCCGAGTTCTCTTCACACGGCTCTTCACTCTCTAGCCTGACCCACAAATTCCAGCCACCTGGACCTCCTTGGGGGTCAGAGACCACTTTGTTTAGGTGCTCCTTCCTGAGCTGCAGCTGAGAAATTCTATAGGCAGTGTGCTAGCACAATCTTAGGGTTCACTTTGCTTGTCTTCCTTCTGTTGCCTGTTATTCAAAGACTGAAAACTGATGTTTTACATACTTTTTCTTGTTTTATAATTCATTGCATACAGAGGAGGCTAAATCCAGACCCTGTTGTTTCATTGTGGCCAAGAGCATAAGCCTTACAGTATGCTAGTAAACTAAGTTTATACTGTAGATTCAACGTTCCAGTATCTAGTAGGGAAAGTCTTCCCTCATTTTTCTTTTTATTTCAATACTTTCTTGGCCATATGGCTCTCTTTCTCTTTCACAGGAATTGTATAGCTAGGTTACCCAATTCCCTTAGAAAAACCTATTTGATTTTGGATTGATAATAAATTAAATTTATATTCAATATAATAATATGAGATATAACTGATACCTTTATGCTTTCATATACCTTGCTCTTGGATGGGAAAAATTAATATCATAAAATACTACTTCTCAGCTGATGGATGCTTGCTGATACCCTGGAAAGGGAGGATGCATGATACAATGGGACTGGGCGTTTGAAGACCCAATGGAGAACAGGCTGGCCAGTGCAAGGTTAATAAGCTGGAAGGCAGTGGAATTCTACTGGCTGAAAACATTAAAATTCTAAAGTGTAAGGAGACAGAGTGATCTCTGAGATCGTTTTCTTTTTAATGAGAAAACAACATGGAGAGAAGTATATATGGTATATATATATATGTTTAGGAAATGGGAGATACAAATATACATATACACATTATATATATATATGCACACACATGTGCATAAATCCATAACTACTTAAATTTAAAAATACAAAGTTAATTAATTATAAAACCATTTTTAAATGACTTCCTGTGGGCAAGTAGTGAACAAGCAGAGAGAGAAGCTGGGCTTTTCTTAACACACCATGCTTTTAGATCTGACTTTAAAACCATATGTTTTACACAACTGTATATCAAATTTAAATTTTTTAAAAAGCAATCTCTAAACATTGAAAGCAAAATAAAACAAATGAACCCAACCCAACCAGAATCAGGTTGGTGGCACAGTTACCTGAAGAGAACCAATTTAAAGTGACTTTTAAAGCACACTATTTTGATAGCCCATCCCTAGTGGGATATGCCCCACAGACAAAAAAAGAATTGCAAAAAAAAAAAAAAATCTTAAGCTGCCCTGAGAAATCCCACATTTTTGTGGCAGTATGGAGACCATTATTTTCAGACTAAAGTGTATGCAGAGTGGCCTGAAGGAAAACAGGGCAATTCTGCCAGGATTGTCAGCAATTGAAACTTTTTGTTGTGGTAGAAAGAATTTCAATGAGTTAAGTAATAACATTGTAGTCTTTAATTTGAATTGAAACTGTTAGTATAAATTCATGATATACAATCTTACCAACAAATGCCATTTTCTTCTCCCAGAAAAACTGACTAAGCCATTAGCATCAAGTGCTCAGATGGTGGTCCCAAATTCAGTTTCACCTAGAAGGTCAAAGGGCCCCTTGGATTACAGCCTTGACAGATGTAGGGTAGGAAACACACCACCTGCCTGGAGTAACTGAGCTCCCTGCTCTCTGGTGTGATTTTAAAGAGTCCCAGGGCTGTGTTTAAAGGCCTCCAAGCCAACCTGAAGAGACTCCCACAGTCCACTGAAACATAAGTAGTATCTCTAACAGGTTGATGTATCCAATACGATTATGCCCACTAGTTCATAACAGAGCCAACAAAAACAAAACTTAGTGGTCACTTTCAGAGGACTCTAGGAAGTCAGCTCATCCAAAATCAGTCGTTTATCTTATAGTTTTTTTGTATGACATGTACGTCAAGGTACCTAAGTAGTGAAGCACTTTTCGTAGAAGAAACTTTGAAGGCTGCTTCTGTTAACAATACAGAAGGAGAGATGGAGTCAAAACATCACCACTGTGCAAATTCTAACAAATCCATGGACAGAGGAGTGCTGAACGACAGAGACAACAAGCCATCCTATGCCGTCCTCTGTGAAGAGTACTCACCGGAAAATTGAACCTGAGTCTGATCAAACTGCTAGATCTAACCACCAATAGGCAGAAACTACTGCGGACAAAAGAATACATTAAATGACACCACAGAGACACAAATATCAAAATGCAGGCTAGGAAATGCTACTGGAAAAAACAACCCGCTTTCTCCAGTAATTGCAAAAAAAAGGTGTGAAGGAACCTATAGATCCAAAAAAGACTTAAAGACCTTTTACCACCAACTACAATTTATGACCTTATTTTGATCCTGAGTCTAACAAATAGACTAAAGAATCATGAGATAATTGGGGAAATTTAAACAATGACTCACTCCAGTGTTCATATATAAACAATGACTAGATATTTAATTATCAAGAAATTGTTAATTTTTAAGATGTGATAATGATATTTCTTTTTAAAAGAAGTGAATATTGAAACTCTTATAGATTAAAAAATAAAAATATTACCCCCAAATAAATACAACAAAATTCCACTTACTATCCTAACAGGTTGTTTGAGAGGTGGTAAAATTATTTAAAAATATTGATGGAAATATAAATCCTTGAATAGCAAAGAAAACTATAAAGAAGATAAATAATGAGAGAGTTGCCTTCAACTGAAAGCCACTGTAATAAAAATCACTGCAACACAGCCAGCACAGTATTGGCATAAGAGGAGACAAATCAGTGGAACAGAAGAATGGATCCAAAAATAGATCTCAGTATATATCATAATTTAATATGTGACAAAGGTAGTATTTCAATTCTGTGGGAAAGAATGGTTTATTTAATAAATAGTGCTGGCATAACTGGCTATTCATCTAGAACAAAATGAACTTGTATCCCAATTTCACAACAAATCCAAAAATAAATTCCAAGTGGATTAAAAACTTAAATGTAAACAATAAATCTTAGAAGAACATTTGGCTGCCTACATGGAAATCGAGGGGATAGAAAACACCTCTTTAACTAAAACCAGAAACCAGAAGTATAAAAGATAGACATATTTGATTACCTAAAAATGGAAAACTTTTATATAGCAAAAGATACCACAAACAAAGTCAAGATTAAAAATAGGCATTTAGAAAAATGCATGTAATGCAGGAGGCTTCCCGGATGGCTCAGCAGTAAGAATCCACCTGTCAATGCAGGAGCTGTAGGAGTCTTGGGTTCGATCCCTGGGTGGGGGGATCCCCTAGAGGATGAAATGGCAACCCACTCCAGCATTCCTGCTGGGATAATCTCATGGACAGAGGAGCCTGGTGGGCTACAGTCCGTGGGGTTGCAAAGAGTCAGACACGACTAAGCTACTGAGCACGCAAACTCAACAGCAGTGAGGAAACTGCAAATTAAAATAATAATGAGACATTACATCCATCAGACTGGCAAAAATTAAAAGGATTAATATTATCTATTGCAGTCTCATGCATTGCTTGTGAAAATGTGAATTGTTACTGCCTTTTGGAAAAAATATCTAATAACATCTATTAAAGAATCCACATACATTTTGACCCAATGATTGTACTACTGGGAATGTAGCCAGTAGAAATAAAAGAGCCAGTATGGAAGCCTATATATAACTTGCTTATTGCAGAATTATAGTAGCAAAAATCTAAAAGCAAAGTGAATATGCATTCATAAGGAAATGGTTGAATAGATTGTGTGTGTATCTGCATCATAAAATACTATGCTGCTACTAAGAGAAAGGAATTAGAACTACTGCCCACAAATCAGAAGGATTTCTTCATGATGTTTAGTGACCATGAAGGCTCAACGATGAGAATTGTGTATGTTGTGGTTACCATATATAAACTAGCATATGTGTGTGTATGTATGTGTATATTTATGTAAATGAATATATTTGTACAAACTTCAGTTTTCTTATGGTTACATGAGCTTGGGGAAAAAAGCATGGAATACTCTGAAAAACACTGTTAATAAGGGCTATGCTGGGTTGCGGGTAGGGAGATTAGGTTTAGGTTGAAGAGGATTGAAGGAAGAAAAAGCTATAGAAATTTCTAAAACTAGCATGATGATACTAAATGTATATATACGTATATATAATTACATGCATTAGTATGTATATACGTTATATATGCACAAGTTATATACAAGTATAATATGTGTGTCTATATATTAAGAGCAAAAACTGGAGTTAAATCTATATCAGTATATCTGCAGAGATGTCCATGATATGTTGTTAAATTTTTAAAAGCTAGTAACATGTATGGCCTGATTCTGTTTTGTCTAAACAAAGCATATATAAACAAACCACTGTAACTGTGGGCTGTATAACTTGTAATAATGAATGAGCCATGAACAAGATGTGAAGGGATAAATGCTTAACATTTGTTACCTCAAAGGGGGTTGAGATGGGGATGAAATGATGTGGTTAACTTCTTTACACATCATCGTACTGGTTTCCTTATTACAATAAAGCCATATTGCTTGATAATTTGAGAAACATCAAGCAGAGGGAACAAAGAAAAAATGTAGTTTTCCTTTGAGAGAACATATTATCTTTCATTATATATTTAAGTCTTTTTTTCCCCTTAAAGTTTCTTGATAATTGTTGCTTTCTTAATCAGAAATGAGTGTTTTAGGTTTATCAAATATTTGAGGGGCATCTATTGAGATGATCATCTGTTTTTTCTCCTCTAATTAAATAATGCTATTTCCTCTTCAATACCTGTACTCTCCCACCTGATCTTATTCAGTCTCATGGCTTCAAAATCTTTAAAAGTGCCAACAACCCCCAAATACGTGTCTCCAGCCCAGACTTCTCATCCAAGTTCCAGATCATAGAAAACTGTTGGCATCTCCTCTTTTTTTAAATTTTTAAAAATTTATTTATTTTAATTGGAGGCTAATTACTGTACAATATTGTAGTGGTTTTTGCCATGTATTGACATGAATCAGCCATGGGACAGCTCCTCTTGAATGTCTAATGACATCTCAAACTTAACACACCCAAAATGAAACTCACAAACACCTCCCCTTCCTCCCCCAAATCTCCCCAAACTTACTCTACATGCAGGTGTCCTTATATCAGGTGAGGACAACCACAGTAACTAGTTCTCAGGCCAGAAAAAATGTGTCATTTGTGATGTTTCTCTTTCACATTCTACACTCAATGCATCAGGAAATTACATTCATTCTACCTTCAAAATATACTAGAATTAACCACTTTCATTACCACCAATACTTTCATCCTGGTCAGAATTACCATGCTCTCTCACCTGCATTACTGATCTTCCTGTGTCTGTTCTTGACCTTTAACAGGACATGCGGGGTCAAGTCATTTAAAGGTTCATGAGACCATATCCCTCCTTTGCTCAAAACTCTGCACTCTACCTTCCCTGACTGCACACTTCCCCTGACACTACCCCCAATTCGTTTAGATTAAAACCCAAGGTCCATACAAGGGCTACACGGTCAGCGCCCTGTGGCCTCTTGACCTCATCTGCTACTTTCAGCTCCCTTCAGATTCCTAGAATGTTGTAGGTACACCGCTCCCACCCTGGAGCCTTCACACTCACCATCGCCTCTGTTCTGAACGCCCTTCTCCCAGATAGCTAACTCTCTCCTCCCCTCAACGAACCCTACCTTGACCACTTTATTCAATATCCAGCCTTCTACTCCCTCAAGACATATCCCTCTTGCTCCATCTACTTTTTCATCTTCCATGCATTTATCCTCTTCTCCATACTGAAACGTTTATCTTTTATTGTCTGTCTCACACCACTAGAACACAGATCCAAGAAGACAAGAACTTCATTTTGTTCACTGATGTGACAAAATGCCTAGAACTCTACCTGACACATAATAGATGCTTAATATTTGTTGAATGAAAGAATGAATTCACGAATTATATTAGCTATAAGCATGGAGCTCCCCCCAAGCCAGTTCTCTCAATGCTATGATTCCTCTTTTATGTGTGTGTTGAGCTGTTATGTTCTATAAGGTTTTTAAATTTCTCTTAAATATGACTCTTTTAGGAATCATTCCAAATTTCTGGCTCATTATTGAAGACTTTTTTATTGTTTCCCGATACTATTGTAGACTTATTTCCTTACCCACTGAAAAAAATAAATAAATAAAAAATAAAAAAAAAATAAAAAAAGAAGACATGGCACATAAAAAAAAAAAAAAAAGTAACGCTATGGTGATTTCATAGGATTTGGTGAGGAAGGAAAGGCAGATATTTGTGCTCCCTCCTCCCATCTTCTATCTCAGAGAATTAGGAGTTTGTTAGTTTGCGCCAGTCTCTCTGAGTCTGATTGAATCTGATGAACTGAAATTACTGGATTGGAGGCCCTGGTGACCCCATCAATACAATGTAGCCTTATGAGGCTACATACATTAGATTGGCCACCAGCTGCTCTTCCTCTAAGATCTCCAGCTCTAGCCTTTCAAACGTAACACTGCTCTCATTAACCAAGATATTATAATTTTTTTTTCAATTCAGAGAGGAAATGAATTGCATAAAAGCTAGATAATAAAAATCAGGTTCTAATGTCTGACACCACTTTTTCTTCTTATTAATTGGCTCAATCTTAAAATCAAAGATATCCACCCACATCCTTAGGGAACTCATTGAAAATCTCATGCAGCTGAAAAATTTCTAATCTCCTTTTGCTATGACTCTACTAGTCAATTAAAGATTTTTCAAAATGTAAAATATGCATTTTTATGTCTACTTTCAAAGTCACTAAAGACCAGATTTTGACCATTGATTTATATGCTGAATATGCCTACCCTATGAAAAGAAATTCAGTTACTTTGGGAGTTCTAGGAGTGTGCAAAACTATTTTTAATCTAACTTTCCTACTAGCATAGCATTTAAAAACCACAGAAAAATGTGCTTTTTAGTCCCTCATTAAAAAAAATTTTTTGTTTTCAATGCTTTAGGATTTTTCAGTTCAGTTCATTTGCTCTGTCACATCCAACTCTTTGAGACCCCATGGACTGCAGCACACCAGGCTTACCTGTCCATCTTACCAACTCCTGGAGCTTACTCAAACTCATGTCCATCACGTCAGTGATGCCATCCAACCATCTCATCCTCTGTCATCCCCTTCTCCTCCTGCCTTCAATCTTTCCCAGCATCAGGATCTTTTCAAATGAGTTAGTTCTTCACATCAGGTGGCCAAAGTATTGGAGTTTCAGCTTCAATATCAGTCCTTCCAGTGAATATTCAGAACTGATTTCCTTTAGGATGGACTGTTGGATGTCCTTGCAGTCCAAGGGACTCTCAAGGGTTTCTCCAACACCACAGTTCAAAAGTATCAATTCTTCAGTGCTCAGCTTTCTTTATAGTCCAACTCTCATATCTATACATGATTACTGGAAAAAACATAGCTTTGACTAGATGGACCTTGTTGGCAAAGTAATGTCTCTGCTTCTTAATATACTGTCTAGGTTGGTCATAACTTTTCTTCCAAGGAACAAGCGTCTTTTAATTTCATGACTGCAGCCACCATCCGCAGTGATTTTGGAGACCAAAAAATAAAGCCTCTCACTGTTTCTATTTTTTCCCCATCTATTTGCCATAAAGTGATGGGACCAGATGCCATAATCTTAGTTTTCTGAATGTTGAGCTTTAAGCCAACTTTTTCACTTTCCTCTTTCACTTTCATCAAAATGCTCTTTAGTTCCTCTTTGTTTTCTGTCGTTAGGGTGGTGTCATCTGTGTATCTGAGGTTATTGATATTTCTCCTGGCAATCTTGATTCCACTTATGATTCATCCAGTCTGGCACTTCGCATGATGTACTCTGCATATAAGTTAAATAAGCAGGGTGACAATGTCAGCCTTGACGTACTCCTTTCCCAATTTGGAACCAGTATGTTGTTCCATGGCCAGTTCTAACTGTTGCTTCTTGACCTGTATACAGATTTTTCAGGAGGCAGGTAAGGTGGTAAGGTATTCCGATATCTTTAAGAATTTTCCATAGTTTGTTGTGATCCATACAGTGAAAGGCTTTGGCACAGTCAATAAAGCAGAAGTAGATGTTTTTCTGGAATTCTTGATCCAAGTTTTTTAGTTTTATGTAATTTGATGACTATGTTAGATTTGGAGGAAAAGTGTTCACTGTGAACCCATTTTTTCCAAGACTAAATATGAATTAACATAGATCAAAAATCACAAATCTGTAATGGAAATTATTTACTTATTTATTTAACAGAGCCATGTGACATGCAGGATTTTAGTTACTTGACCTAGGATGGAACCCATGGCCCCTGCAGTGGAAGTGAGGAGGACCACTCTTCCATCTTCCATGCATGCATCCTATTCTTCATCCTGCCAGGGAAGTAATCAAAAATTACTATATTTTAAAAATGTGACTTGCCCTTTGACTACTAATCTCAGCCACTATAGAGAGGAAAGACTGATCTCAGCCAAGATAGAGAAGAGAGCTTGAGCTGTCAGCCAAGTCAGCACCCCATCTGTCAACATCCCAATTGTCAACTGGATAGACCAGTTTTTTAAAGTTAATGTATTTATTTTAATTGGAGGCTAATTACTTTACAATATTGTGGTGGATTTTGCCATATATTGACATGAATCAGCCATGGGTGTACACGTGGATAAACCAGTTTTCTGAGATCTTTCTATTGTTCAAGCAATAGACCTATGTCCTTGGCCTCCTGTGAATAGTCTTATCCTTTTCCCCTACTTTCTCCAAGGTACACCAATTAAGAACACTGGGTTGTAAACCGTTGGTGTGAATGGCTTCTATTATCTTGAGAAAACCTATGGGAATGGAGCCCCTCATCTTATTTTAGAGTTTATTCCAATATTCTAGCCCCCCTGAGAGTAAATAAGTTCTTTCCTGTGCTCATCCAGAATGTTTTCCTTTACTGTCAACTCATTTTCTCTTAATTAAAATTATTGGCCATGGAAAAATCATTGCTCATCATCCTCTGTATTATCCTTAGAGACAATGCTCCAGATCTCTTTTCGCCCCATTCTAATTTTTGCTTGTGAAAAAATGGAAGCTTTTTTCTTTTTCATTTTTCATTTCTCATCATTTTTGGATGCTGTTCAGCAATTGCATGTGATTACTGAAATGTGGCCAAAATGGAACCCCATTTACTAGATCTTTGTAGAGATGATAGATTTTGAAAGATTGAAACAATAGGAGAAATTAAACAGGAAATGACAGATTTAACTGTCTAAAAATTTTCAATTTCAATACCATGAAAATTAATTAAGTTGGCTAGGAAAGTATTTGCATCACATTAAAATAATAAAAAAATTCATATCTATACAATATAAAGAATTTACCTCTATGAAAAATCTGCTTATATATAAGATCCAATTTTTAATTAATAATTGTGCTGATTTAAAAATTATTTTGGTTATTTTCATATAAAACCATCTTTTTGAGTAACATCTAGACTCCGGTAGATACATGAATCATGAATAGACAATATTCTTATTAGCCAACAGTCACTTTTTCTCAATATCTAGTTGACATGTCATATCTTGGAAGTCTTCAAGAAGCTTCAAAAGAAAGTAAGGTCTTCTACAAACCTGTGATTCTATATTCTGTGACACAGTGTACTGCCTATGTTATTATAGTCACATTATTATTCTGCAATTATTTATATGACTGTCTTCTTCCTAGAAATCTTGATAAGATGTCAGAGCAGGAACAATGTTTTGCTTCATTATCTTTTCATTGTCTAACATGGTGTATACTGCATGCAGTAGGTGCTTCAAAATTGCTTATAGAATGAATTCATTCACATTAACATAAATGTCAATAGTAATTATAGAATTACAGAAAGGTCTTCCTTCTCAAGCTCTTCATCGAAGGTCTACAATATAATGCAATATTATTTTTTCAAAAAGACTTTAATGTTTTGGTGGACATATGTTCTTTTTACCTAGGAATTTAAAAATGTGAATACTATTAAAAGAAATGAAAAGGAGTGCTCCTGGAAATAATTTATCCAAGTATTACAATGACAGTCAGTTTACAGCGTTCTTAAAAATATAATGCACTCATTCTGAAGTCCATCTAGAGAAACAGAGGTAAGAGAAGAGTCAGATAAAAAGAAATAATGAAGGGAAATAACATATCAAATATTTAAATGTTTCATTAAATTACACTAATTAACATACTATGGACTGTTATGGAAACAGAAAGATTCTATTAAATAAATAGACTGAGAAATTCAGGGATTATCAGAAGGATGTATAAAATTATTTTATAATAAAGTTAACCTTTGAAAAGTAGTGGTGGAAAGGTGATCTCTCCAATAATGTATGTTATGAGAAATGGAAAGGCATTTGGCAAAGGTCATCTGAATCTCTACCTCATTTCTTTCACCTAAGAAAAATTCAATGGCTTAAACGTTTAATGCAATACAATGACAACAATAACAAAACCCCCAGAAGAACATGAGAATAAATTTTTAAAAAGTTGGAACGAGGAAGACTATACTAAACATGACATGATATTATGAAACCACAAATGGTTAGACTGATTGTTTAAATTTTTTAAGTTCCCTAAATCTCCATGCAGCAAAATAGCATACGAAACAAACAGAAAACTCTCCATAGATTTAAAAAAAGACAGGCAAAGAACAGAAAGAATAATGTTTGTAATACATGAATTACTAATATATTTAATAGGCAAAGAGTTCATACCAATCTATATAGAAATGATTAATATTCCAATAAAAAGATGGGCAAAGGACAGGAACACAAAATTCATTGGAGGATAGTAAATGGCTAATAAATCTATAAAAGGTAATAAAATCATATAAAAGTAAAACAATGAAATTCCATTTTTTACCTATTAGATTAGTAATTTTAAAAAATCGATGACATACACTTTTGGCTATAGAGAGAGGAGATAAATACTGCCCCCAAAACTGGTGGAGGGTGAGAAGATGCATAAAATATTTAAAATATTTGAGAGGGAAATTTGGCAATATAACAATATTTAAATGATAACAAACAAACAAAAGTATGTTTAAGGGCTTTTGTGGTAGCATTATTTGAAACAATAAATGCTAGATGCAACCTGAATGTCCATCAATAGGGAATTCCATTATCACAGGGCAATACAATGGATCTCTATGCAGCTCAAAGAGAATGTATTAGAATAGAATATGAAAAGGTGTGTCTTATGTCATTAATCAGAAAGAAAAGCAAGTTGAGGACAATTAGAATAGGATCCTATCTGTTTTTTAAAGAATATTTATAGCATGCATACTTTGTATATATTTATATAAAAACTATCTGAAAAGACATACAGTTTATTAACAGTGGCTACTTCTGGAAATGGGATTGAGAGGAGATAGTTATGAGAGACTTATTTTTAATTTTCTTTTGCTTTTTATGAATATGAAGTAGTATATGTTTGTAATTAAATTTTAAAACATTGTAAAATAATACTCACTTTTTTACATAACAGGCATTAAAGGCAAAACCCTTTGATAAATAATTAGGCAATAGGTGATGAGCCACTAAATGGGACAAGTCTTTGGGCATAAAATCTAAAAGGATATCAAAAAACCCAGAAATCAAGATGAGTGATATTTTAATGCACTATTTTAAAAATATATTTTATTGAACTATAGTTAATTTACAATATTGTGTTTTTTTTAGGTGTATAGCAAAATAATTCAGTTATGAATACATATTTTTCTAATTCTTTTCCATTATAGGTTATTATAAGATACTGAATATAGTTCCCTGCTCATATAGTAAATCCCTGTTTCTATCTATTTTATACATCATGGTGTGTATCTGTTGATCCCATACTCCTAAGTTATCTTTCCTCCCACCTCTTTCCCCTCTGGTAACCATAATTTTTTTTTTTTTAATGTCTGTGAGTCTGTTTTGTAAGTAAGTTTGTTTGTATTACTTTTTAGATTTCATATAGGGGATATCATATAATGTTTGTGTTTCTCTATCTGACTTCATTCAGTATAAGAATCTCTAGGTCCATCCATGTTGCTACAAATGACAATATTTCGTTCTCTTTT
The DNA here is from genome assembly GCF_963930625.1 of Muntiacus reevesi. Lineage (NCBI taxonomy): Eukaryota > Metazoa > Chordata > Mammalia > Artiodactyla > Cervidae > Muntiacus > Muntiacus reevesi. The sequence goes on from NC_089264.1 coordinate 41,989,500, forward strand.
ATGTCCAAGTAATATTCCATTATATGTATACCACATACATCATATCTTCTTTGTCCATTCATCTGGTGAGGGACACTTAGATTGCTTTCATGTTTAGGTTATTGTACTTAGTGCTGCTATGAACATTGAGGTGTATGAACCTTTTGAATTACAGTTTTGGTCTTTTCTAGTTATATACCCAGGAGTTGGATTGCTGGATCATATGGTAACACTAGTTTTAAGTGTTTTAAGGAACCTTCAGTGTTCACTTCGGCAGCACATATCCTATATTAAGGAACCTCCATACTGTTTGCCATAGTGGCTGGACTAATTTATATTCCCACCAACTGTGTAGAAGGGTTCCCTTTTCTCCACAACCTCTAATTAATGCACTATTAAAAAAAATCAAAGTTAATATAAAAAAAGTCTATTATGAACGAAATACCAAAAATTTAAATGAAGTCCTGCAGTTGCATGACTCACCTCATTTACTGCCCCCAATCCTGGTCCTCTTGCATTCTGTCTTTTTTTAAAATGTTATTGTTATTTATTATTGATTTTTTAAAGAAAAACTTTTTACTCTGAAATAATGATGCATTCACAGGACATTTCAAAGATAGAATCTGCGTGTTCTTTATTTAGTTTCCCACAATGCTTATATCTTACATTACCATAGTACAATGTTAAAACCAAAATTTGAATTTGGTACAATGAATGCATGTTTTTCTGTGTCATTTTGTAGCCGCTGTAGACAGATGTAACCACCACTACAACTGAGATACAAAATGATTCCATCCCTTGAAAGATCTCTCTCCTACTGTCCTTTACAGTCATGCTCACCCCTTCCCCTCCCCCATCCTTAATTTCTAACCAAAACTAATCTGATTCCCATATCTGTAACTTTGTTATTTTAAGAATAGTATATAAACGGAATCATACAATATGTGACATTTTGAGATTAGGTTTTTTAATTTAGCATCAGTTCAGTTCAGTTCAGTCGCTCACATGTCCCACTCTTTGTGACCCCAAGAATCGCAGCACGCCAGGCCTCCCTGTCCATCACTAACTCCCGGAGTTTACTCAAACTCGTGTCCATTGAGTCGGTGATGCCATCCAGCCATCTCATCCTCTGTCATCCCCTTCTCCTCCTGCCCCCAATCTTTCCCAGCATCAGGGTCTTTTCCAATGAGTCAACTCTTTGCATGAGGTGGCCAAAGTACTGGAGTTTCAGCTTCAACATCAGTCCTTCCAATGAACACCCAGGACTGAGCTCCATTAGGATGAACTGGTTGGAACTCCTTGCAGTCCAAGGGACTCTCAAGGGTCTTCTCCAACACCACAGTTCAAAAGCATCAATTTTTCGGTGCTCAGCTTTCTTTACAGTCCAACTCTCACATCCATACATGACCACTGGGAAAACCATAGCCTTGACCAGACGGGCCTTTGTTGGCAAAGTAATGTCTCTGCTTTTTTTTTTTTAATTTTTTTTATTAGTTGGAGGCTAATTACATGTCTCTGCTTTTTAATATGCTGTCTAGGTTGGTCAAAACTTTGCTTCCAAGGAGTAAGCATCTTTTAATTTCATGGCTGCAATCACCATCTGCAGTGATTTTTGAGCCCCCCAAAATAAAGTCTGACACTGTTTCCACTGTTTCCCCATCTATTTGCCATGAGGTGATGGGACCAGATGCCATGACCTTAGTTTTCTGAATGTTGAGCTTTAAGCCAACTTTTTCACTCTCCTCTTTCACTTTCTTCTAGAGGCTTTTTAGACTTTTTAAAATTCATCTGAATTGTCACATGCACCAGTAGTTTGTTTTCATTGTGGAGTAGCATTCCATAGTATGGATGTCACCATGCCATTGTTCAACAATTCACCTATTGAGGGAAGTTGCAGTTGTTTCCAGTTTGGGGCTGTTTCAACTGCTATGAAAAATCATGTATTGGTTTTTGTGCAGGTGTTTTCATTTACTGCTGTGTTATAGTGCAAGTGTATGTTAGTTGTCTAAGAAACTGACAAACTGTTTCTTTGGTAGAGAGTGCCTGTACTGTACCATTTTACATCTCCACCAGCAAGTGATCCAGTTTCTCTGCATCCTCCCTAGCACTTGGTGTATGTTACGGGCTGAATTATGTCTTTCTTAGATACTGAAGCTCTAACCCCTAGTACATCAGAATGTGATTACATTTGAAGATAGGGTCTTTAAAGAGGTCAAATGAGGTCATTGGTGTGGACTGTAATCCAGTATGACTGGTGTCCTTATGAGAAGAGATTAGGACTAGCCATACACAGAGAAAAGACCATGTGAAAACACAGGGAGAATACGGCCATCTACAAGTCAACGAGAGAGGCTTCAGAATGAAATCAACCCTGCTGACACTTTGCTCTTAAACTTCCAGCCCCCAGAATTGTGAGAAATAAATTGCTGCTGTCTTCAAACACCCAGTCTGGTATTTGTTGTGGCAGTTTTAGTAAACTAATGCAGTATTGTCACAATTTTTTATTTTAACTGTCTGACAGGTGTGTAGTGACATCTCATTGTACTATTAATTTGCATTTTCCTAATGGCTAATGATGTTGAACATCTGCTCGTGTGCTTATTTGCCACTTGTATATCCTTTTTGGTAAAATGTCTCTTCATGCCTTTTGCCTGCTTTCTAATTGGATTGCTTGTTTTCATAATGTTGACTTCTAAGTGGTCTTTGGATATTCTACAAATGAGACCTTTATCAAATACATGATTTGCAAATATTTTCTCCCAGTCTACAGCCTGCTTTTTCATCCTCTTAACAGGGTCTTTCAGAGAGTGAAGTTTTAATTTTGATGAAGTTCAATTTATCCATATTTTTCTTTTATGGGTTGTGCTTTGGGTGTTATGTCTAAGAAATCTTCATTAAGTCCAAAGTCCTAAAGACTTCCTCCTGTATTATCTTTTAAAAATTATATAGCTTTACATTTTACAGTTAACTCTATGATCCATTTTGAGTTAAATTTTTTTTTATGAAGTGTGAGGTTCAGGTCAAGGTTCATGTTTATCTTTGAGGGTTTTGTTTTGATTATGGATAGCCAATTGTTCCAGCGTAATTTATTAAAAAGACTATCTTTCCTCTATTGGATTGCATTTCACCTTTGTAAAAAAATTACTCGTCTGTACTTATGTGGGGCTATTTTTGGGTTCTCTATATGCATTCTTTCACTGATCTATATGTCTGTCCCTCTGCCAAAACCACACAACCTTGATTACTGTAACTCTATAATAAGTCTTGAAATCAGATAGAATGATTTCTCCCATTTTATTCTTTTTCAGATGGTTTTAGCTATTCAACTTTCTTTACATTTCTGTATAAATTTTAGAGTTATCTTGTGTATCTACAAGAAATATTGCTAGGAATTGCATAAAAGCTGTATATCAGTTTAGAGAGAATTGATATCTTTGGTACACTGAGTCTTCCAATCAATGTATATGGAGAATCTGTTTACTTAACTTGTCTTTGATTTCTTTCATCACAATTTTGTAGTTATCAGTAGACAGGTCTTGTGCATATTTTGCTACATTACACCTAGGTGTTTCACTTTTGGGGTGCAATTGTTGTATTTTTAATTTTGGTTTCCACATGTTCGTTGCTAGATTACACACAATTACTAGTACCTCTGCTGCTGCTGCTGCTAAGTCGCATCAGTCGTGTCCGACTCTTAGTGACCCCATGGACTGCAGTCTACCAGGCTCCTCCGTCCACAGGATTTTCCAGGCAAGAATACTGGAGTGGGTCGCCAGTGCCTTCTCTGACTAGTATCTCTACTAGCATGTAATTTATTTTGGTATGCTGATCTTGTATCCTTCAACTTTGCTAACATTGCTTATTAGTTCTAGGAGTTTTTGTTGAATTCTTGTGATTATTTTTTCGTAGATCATCACATGATCTGCAAATAGTAGAAGTTTTATTTCTTCCTGTCCAACTGTGCCTTTCCCCCTTATTACATGGTCTAAAATATCCAGCGCTATGTCAAATAGTGTTATCTTCTTCCTCATCTTTTGGGGGAAAACATTTAGCCTTTCATTACTAAATGTGATGTTATTTGTAGTTTTTTGTAGATAGTCTTTATCCAGTGGGGGAAGCTCTCCTATATACTCCTAATTTTAGGAGAATTTTTATCATGAATGGGGTGCTCAATTATGTTGGAAGTTTTTTCAGCATCACTTGAAATCATAGTGTGATTTTTCTCTTTTAGCCACTTAATAGCTCTACTTGTTCATCATGTGTAATCCTTCTTACATATATGTGGGTTTTATTTGCTAATATTTATGTTAAAAACTTGCATCAATATTCATGAGAGATCTTTGCAGTTTTCTTTTTTTTTTGTACTGTGGTTGGTTTTGGTGTCAGGATAATACTACCTTCATGGGATGAGTTGGGAATTGTGCACTGTTTTACATTTTCTGGGAGAAATTGTGGGGACCAGTGTGTATTCTCCTTGCCTTGATTTTTCCATTAGTGATTTTTAAAAATTTTGCATTTTAATATTTCTCTTGATTACTGATTTTTTGGTGTTATCTTATATTTTGGACCCAGGGAGAGTGCCTCACTTCCTCACCCTACTCCAAGCACATGAGCCATAAAAAGGTTACATTTAACCCAACAATCTCACCCATGAAATGTTATTCTGAGGAAATGATTCAGAAGGGGAGAAAAAGTATGTTCACATATATGCTGCACTGTGCTTAAATTGTGTAAAATTATGAAAATTTTATGAGAGAGTTTAGATTATAGGTAACTTTTTTCTTAACTAAAATATTTTTAATACTTTCATAGTAATGTTTCAAAAGTAAATGCATTTAGTTTTTTTTTTTTTACAACTTTAGTAATTATTTTACCATTCTAAAATATAGCAGAAATATGATTGGACTTTTGCAACTTAACACAATTGTGTAATAAAAAAGGCACTTTCTCATCTACACCATCTTTCAGGAAATGGCTTCAGTAGCTATAATAAACTCTTATCAACATCTGGTAACTTTCTTTTGTCCATGGAAGAAATCAAAATGATCAAAAAGGGGAATTTTCTCTCCAAAGACTAAATCTCTGGATTCATATACTTTTTCTACTTTACCTTCTTTATCTCAGGTGGTAATATTTCCCCTTCTTGTCTGCTCTGGCCCTACACACAGAATTCAAGGTCATGGTGAGGAAATGGGATGACAGCAGATGAAACCCCAATGAGTCACTTCGCTCAGCCGTCTGCACAGCCACTTACCTGGTTGAGGCCCTCATCATCTCTCCCTGGGGATATTGTAACGCCTCCCTGCCTCCAACCTCATTCTCTTCCGATTCATTTTTTATACATCTATTACAATTTTTAAAAATACACACGTTTTCTTATGAGACGGCCCTGTTTAAAGCCTTTTGTGATCCCCTCATGGGTAAAGTAAAACACGAGACCCTTCATAGGCCCAGTCACTCCAACCAGTGAACTTTTTCTATCTCCATCCTCATAACACCAAACTCTAGCCATTGAACTACTCAGAATTTCCTGAATAAGTCAAGTGTTTTTGTTCCCTCATGTAATTTTCCTCTAATTTTAACCCTCATTACTCCTATGACAAAAATATGCCTATTTTTAAAGACAGACTTTAAGAAGTCACCCCTTCAGAATGCCAATTTCTTTCCTCCCTCTCTTGTTTCACAGAAAATGTCTCACCCCCTTTGTCATGTCCCATAGTCCTTTGCCCTTTCACCTGTGACCTTATCTTCTTAATCAACAACTTAACACATTTTCTGATAAATTTAGTTATACCAATGAGGACAATCAGACAAAATACTATAAGACATAGCACATGTGACAATATATTGTAATTACAATATATTCAAATATTCTTAAATCATGCCCTCCATAAGCACACTTGATGGCATAATGTCATCTTGATTTTAAGACACTGTTGATTTTAAGATGGCATATTTATTTAGTAATACATTTTTTAAAAGGCTATTAATCTACATCAATCTACATTTTTTAAACAAATTTATCCAGATAATTACATTTTACTTTTTTTGTTTAGTCTTACAGAATCTGAGTGTACGTCTTCAACATAATGAGAGAATCTGAATCACATCTCATCACCTACAGCTTGCATGGCATCGCGGTTTGTATCACGATCATTTTGTAATCTGTGCTGGTGATAGTGACCTCTTTAGCATCCTTAGGTAAGATCATTAAGTATGAAAGTATATTAAAGATTATCAAAGTTTTGTCATTGTTTCTAATTTGGTTAAACTCAGAGTCTTGGTTGCCATTAATTAAACAATATATTGCTGGAAGTTAAATGATTTCTTTTTAAGTGAGAAGAAGCTTTGAACAGAGACTTCTAAAGCCTGAGTGGTGTGTGAACTGGTTACACCTGTCTCTCCCAGGTTTGAAAGTTCTATCAGCTATTCCTGAGAGACTTGGCCATTTCTACTGTCCTTAATTGCATTGCTTACTGAAGAGAGGAATTTTTTTTGTTGTTTTGTTTGTTTATTTTACTACTTCATCATAACATAATTTTTTGGAATACACTTAAGCAACAGCTGGGAATTTGAAGTTCAGTTAAAATTTTATTGCCAATACAAATAAAGGTGAGAAAAAAGTAATATACTCACCGTGCTTCACTAAATGCTCCTGTGTTCAGGCCTTCTCACTTGTGTTATCCCAGGAAGGGGCAATTTATTCTTCTACCTGGCGGCTGGTAGGAGAACAAGGATTGCCACTGATTATAAAGGCACATTTCAATTCTAGAAATAGCAAAACTTAACAAACATTTGCATCTATCATCACAAAATTAAGGTTGCTGTTTATGTGTTTGTGTCCTTCACAAAACTATGAGCCCCTTAGTTCTGCTATTTTTCTCCTTATCTGTGTTCCTAGTGTCCAGTATGCTACTTAGTATGTATTATGTGCTCAATAAATACCATGGAATGAATGGGAAAATGCAAACTATAAACCAGCCAGGTAACTAATAATATGTGTTCATGTATCAGTTATTTAGTTGCACTGACATAGGTTTCAAAGGGGTGATTCTCCATCTATCTTTCTTTATTTTGTGACTTGTGATAGAGATGTTTTGTTCCTCAATTTGAAGAATGTTTTTCTCCAGTGCAAGAGGAAAAAGTCACGTAAATGGGTAGAATTTCCTCACTTAGATTGTCCCTGACTCTTTGGAATCTGCTTCTATTTCTCTGAGAGGGAACAGTTCACAAACAAGTAAATAATCAAGTAGCAAACCAATATTAATAGGACATTTTAGAAATAATCTGATATCATTAGCTCCAGAGATGATTTTTCAAGGAAATATGTGCTGAAGTCTGTGTTTTTTTATTGCACACCAGTACTCATGTCGTATCTAGGATGGTTAAACTGGTTTTTTGGATCATATAATGGAATTAAATAAACTAATATTTCACGATGCCATTCAAAGAACTTTCTCAACTGTTCAGATTTGAGGACTAGATGTACTGTCTACCCAAGAGCTCTCCAAAGAGGGAGGCATCAAAACCCTGGGAGTGAGCAGGGTGTTCTAGTTGTACATTGCTCTAACAAGCTATCCTGAACATATTGGCTTTAATATTAATCATCTAATTATATCTCACGATTTTGTATATGAAGAATTTAGGCTGGAGTCAGCAACAGTGCTCCATGTGGCATCATGTAAAATCCCTTGACAATATTTGGCTGGAGCAGGGCTGACCAGGCGGGTACCAGTTGGCTTTGCTCACTTGTCTGGTGGCCTGGTGAGTCAGAGGAAAGGCTCAACTCAGCTATGACTATCCACTGAAGTGCCTATATGTGGTTTTTCTATCATGGTTCAGATCAGTTCAGTCCCTCAGTCATGTCTGACTCTGCAACCCTTTGAACCACAGCACGCCAGGCCTCCCTGTCCATCACCAACTCCCGGAGTCCACCCAAACCCATGTCCGTTGAGTCGGTGATGCCATCCAACCATCTCATCCTCTCTTGTCCCCTCCTCCTCCTGCCCTCAATCTTTCCCAGCATCAGGGTTTTTTTCAAGGAGTCATTTCTTCGCATCAGGTGGTCAAAGTATTGGAGTTTCAGCTTCAACATCAGTCCTTCCGATGAACACCCAGGACTGATCTCCTTTAGGATGGACTGATTGGTTCTCTTTGCAGTCCAAGGGACTCTCAAGAGTCTTCTCCAACACCACAGTTCAAAAGCATCAATTCTTCGGCACTCAGCTTTCTTTATAGTCCAACTCTCACATCCCTACATGACCACTGGAAAAATCATAGCCTTGAATAGACAGACCTTTGTTGATAAAGTAATGTCTCTGCTTTTTAATATGCTGTCTAGATTGGTCATAACTTTCCTTCCAAAGAGCAAGTGTCTTTTAATTTCATGGCTGCAATCACCATCTGCAGTGATTCTGGAGCCCCAAAAATAAAGTCAGCCACTGTTTCCACTGTTTCCCCATCTATTTGCCCTGAAGTGATGGGACCAGATGCCATGATCTTAGTTTTCTGAATGTTGAGCTTTAAACCAACTTTTTCACTCTCCTCTTTCACTTTGATCAAGAGGCTCTTTAGTTCCTCTTCATTTTCTGCCATAAGGCTGGTGTCATCTGCATATCTGAGGTTATTGATATTTCTCCCAGCAATCTTGATTCCAGCTTGTGCTTCACCCAGCCCAGCGTTTCTCATGATGTACTCTGAATAGAAGTTAAATAAGCAGGGTGACAATATACAGCCTTGATGTACTCCTTTTCCTATTCAAGGTGGCCTCAGGATTACTGGTCTTCTTACTTGACAGCCCACAGCTATATGGTGGCACTTCCACCCTATTCTCTTGGTTCAAGCCTACCTACTGGAGAAGGAAATGGCAATCCACTCCAGTATTCCTGCCTGGGAAATCCCATGGATAGAAGAGCCTGGTGGGCTAGAGTACATGGGGTCACAAAGAGTTGGACACAGCTGAGCCGTTAAGCACGAGCCTACCCGGATTCAGAAGGCAGGAAACATAAGTCCTGCCTTGGAAGGAAGGAGTTTCAAAGATTTTGCAACCTTTGTTTAAAACTGCCATGAGTGTGGCGGTGGGGAGACTCCAACAGGAAGCCCAGTGTGTAGGGGAAAAGACTGTGTGCCCATCAATCCTGAAGGGCATGGTGAGGCTGCAAGTGGAAGGATGAGAAATAAGGTCAGAATCAAAGCAGCAGAGTCAGACACTACTTGATAGGAGGAAATGTTGGCATCACATATTCTGAAGTAAGACCTATGAGCAGCAAGAGAGGCTGGAGTTTAATAGTGTGTGATATGCCTGATATTGGCCATTAGAGGAACTCATGACCAGAGAGTTGCTATTTTATGCTCAGACATCTGAGCAAGCTTGACAGTGTGATCACTGGAAATCAGCATTTCCTCTTGTCAACAACTCAGTCCTTTTTCTGTCCAACAGATCCCTTTTTTAAACCCTGACCAGGGATCACTGTTTTCTGGCCTTTCCTTTGACAAAGGCTTCTGTTGAGTTCCCTGATCCCTGATTAGCTTAACCTTGGGGGCCACAGGCAGAGGGCCACGGACAGATCTGGGACTTCTCTGGCTTCTTTGAACACCAGAAGGACTTCCATCTTCATCAGCAGATCTTTTATATTTATGCCCTGAATTCTGTCTTACCTTTATTATTTCTTCCATATCCTCTGTCTCTTTTCTATTCCAGTTACCCTTCTGTTCCCATCTTCATGTTCCAGTTCATTCAGGATTTTCTTAAGGCTTTCTCTGAACTGATACTTTTCACCCCAGATTTCCCCACCAGTAACTCTCAGAATAGTAAACTATTGAATTGTCAGGAAATTTGCCAGCTGGTTGATTTCACATGGATAGTTTCAACTTGGCCATGATAGAGTGACTATAAACCAGCCCCTCCCTATAACAGAACTGTTGTTAAATACTTACCAGCATATGATTGCTCATTTATTAAATGATTTTATTTTCTTACCTCTGTCTGAATTTAATTCAGAAATCACTATTTCCACTGGCTATGGAGTCACAAAACATCTGCATTTGAAAATATAAAATTGTTAAGATCAAGTGGCTCACGTTCTAAGCCCTGTCTGTAAAGTGGTGATAACATCTTCCTCCAAGTTGTGATGGGACAAGACTGGGTCATGCCAGTCTAGGCTTGGCAAATACTAGATACGCGTTGGTCCTTATCTCTCTGCTGGTCCCCACCCCTTTCAGACTTGGGTTACTCCTTTATCCAGTGGTAGTTTTGGAGCTCTCTTGTTCTATGAAAAGCTGGCACTAGTGACTCATCAGTTAGGTATGTTTTAAGCTGATGAAAATCTTTATACTGGTGGGAAAAGCTCACAGCAATCCACATTCGTTTGTACTTCTGTGATGAAGTGTGAAAACCAGGTCTTGTTCTGCAATGCTAAACCCTGGGCATTTTGAGGGGATTCTGAACGTGAATTCTTGGATTGTTATCCATATTGTAATTCTTCCACTTGGACAAAGCTGTTTTTCTGAAATACCCATCTGGCACGTGTGTGTCTGTACTCAACTGTGCCCTAATTTTATAGGACCAGCTTCCCTTTATGTTGAGGTCATTATGCATTGAGGTCAGATATGAATCATTTGGGCAAATCACGTTGTCCCCTCTTCTCCAGGGTCTGAAACACACATGTGCCATCCTACACATTCTCTGACATGGGTCGTGGCTGTTAACATGTTTTACCCAGTGGAATTCATAGCTGCTTCTTCCTGCAAGAATAATTTCATTTGCAAAAGATATTTTTTTTTTAATCCTAGGGTTATTCCATTTGATGAGATTAATTGTCCCCTAGCTTTAAAAATGTGTATTTTGACGGCCAACAAGTATGTCAAGAAATACTTCATGGAAAAATATAAAGCAGGGGAAAATAGCAGTTATTTGTTTGACTTTAGAAAGTGTCAAGGTCCTTTTATTTGCTGCTTCGTGGTCCCAGTGGACTGTTTAAATTTAAAGTTAGATTTACTGAGGTGTAATTTACATGCAGGAAAATATACCTTTTTTGGCGTAGAGTTCTATGAGTTCTGACAAACATGTGTGCCGGGTAATCACCACAGTCAAGGTATAAAACATCCCCAGGCCTCCTCCAGATTCCCTAGGGCCCCGTGATGCCAGCTCCCCTCTCCCACCCCCAGGCTGGCAATCACAGATTGGTTACAGCCTGTAAAGCTTTGTCTTTTTCAGAAAGTCGTGTTAGTGAAACATAGACTGCAGAGCCTTTTGCGTCTGGCTCCTTTTGCTCGGTGAGTGCATTCGAGATGCCCCCACGACGGGCCTGTGCCGGCGGCTTGTCCTTTGTTTCTGCTGAACACTATTCCATTGTGTGCGTGGACCGCGCTTGTTTATCTGTTCACAGTTGCAGGACATGTGGGTTGTTTCCAGGTTTGGGTGATTATGAATCAAGCCACTGTAAATATCCACATACAGATTTCTATGTGAACATAGGTTTTCCTCTCCCCTGGGGTCAGTCCTGTGTGCCATTTTCTCAGCCCCCCAAACTCCTGTGGCTGCTTCAGACCTGCCTGCATAACCCTCAAAGCCCCAGTTTGGAGGCGCTGAGCACCATTCTCACTTCAAGTAGGGATGTGCGAGTTCCAGAGTAAGGAAGCCGTTTTAGAATTTAGGTCTGTAGACAACTGACCTACCCCCTGAGGAGACAGGGAAATAAATTGAATGCCGAGAAATATATAGGTGGTTGATAGATGGAGGGGAGAGAGTTGGGCAAAATAAAGGAGCGAGCACAAGACACATCTCCTACATCAGGTGCTGTAATTAAGGGCTTCTTCTTAATTAGCAGCCCAGCTGCCTATAAAATTGAATTGTGTTTCTCTGCTTATAAACGGGAATTGTGACTCTCTGAATTATGATTTGCTTGAATCCACACTCTTGCCATTTGTGCGTAGGAGCTAATGTATTGCAGCTGATAGTTGGACTAAGGCAAGATGATTAGGAGGTCTCTGGTCATGAGAGATTTCTGTTAATAATTTGATCTGAAGAACAATAATAGCTAACACTGAGAGTTTGCCACGTACCAGATACTATTCTATGTAACTATACTATTCTATATTCGAACTCAATTAATCCTCATGACAACCTTAAGAACTAGTGGTAATTTCCCCCACTTTACAGATTTTGTAGAATCTGAGGCACAGAGAGGTTGAGGACCATCCTTAAGTGGCAGAGCCGGAATAAACACAGGCCATCTGGCTCTCAAGTTCGTTTGCTTACCCATGAGGCTTCCCTGCCCCTAAACTCCTGCCATGAAGAGCCAGGCATGTGACGTGTCTTCTCTGGCCTTCATACTGCCCCACAAGATGACTCTTGCTATCCCTATTTTACAGATGAGGGAACTGAGAGTCAGAGAAATTAAGTAACTAGGTCGAGGTCCCCCAGCTGGTGGGTCACGGAGCTGGGAATGGAATCTGAGTTCACGCATGTGAACCACCCCTCCACCACCCCTCCCTGCCTCTTGTAAAATCCCTTGGTTTGCCTTGGACTTGACCTGAGTTGAGAGGCTGTCGAGGACATGAAATGAAGATGAATCTGTCTGTGGCTGTGTTAACCTGCTGTCCAGGCTCAGCGCATGCTGCCTGCACATTCCTGCTGGGACCTGGCTCCTTGCAACCTGCTGACCACTGAGAGTTCCTCTCTGGGGATCAGGAAGCCAGTTGTAAAAATATTCTGATTTTTTACCAGGGCTTTTCTCAAATAATAAACTCTCCTAGAAAAGTATGTGGGGGAACACATACACACAAATAAAAATTTTTTGAGGATATATTTATAATAGATGTCTTCTTGTATTCATTTGACTCAAATTTCCTTAATAGGCTGCTTATTCTGGGCATCATGCTTGCTCTAATTAGTTTTTTCATCATGTGGCGGTTGGTCTCTGGAGAAATAGAGAGTTTGAAAGCATAAGCAGCAGTCGTGGCTATAAAAGCACCAAATAGGCCAGTCATTGCCTTGGCTGTGCTTCTGTGAAGTGGAGGTGAGGGCTGGTCCAGTCCTTATAAGTCTCACCTTGCACAAAAATGCCCTGACATGGAGGATGCTTGGTTTTCGTTATTCTATCGTCATCGGACACCTTCTCCGAGCTCAGCTCTGCATTCAGTACTTTTGGATGCTTGCTATCTCTGGTCCCCACAGCCCACTTTCTGTACCCATCTGTCCCCCTGCTGAATTATGGGTTCCTGAGTGTAGGGAAATAAGTCATCAGCGATGAATTGGATGTGGTTTTCTGTCATCCAGGAGTCTCTAGTTTAGTAGGAGAAACTGACATATATATAAATAATTTGAAAACACGGCACACTGTGATAGTGCAATAGTATTATAACAATGGTGATTACATTTAAGGAAGGGTATCATGGTCCTGGCACTGTGCTGAATCTGGCACGTGTTTCTATGTATCTTTAATCCGTAGTGAAATCAGTGCTGTATCAGTTATCTACTATCTTAGTAAGGCTGTGTAACAACCATAAAAACTCAGTGACATGCAGCAACATTTATTTTTGCTCACAAATCTGAGCATTGGCTGGGAGCTTCTGCTTCTGGGGCAGCCGGCTGTTGGCCAAGGCATTTTGGCTGAGTGCTCTCGTGCATCTGGGGGTTGGCTGGTCTGAGAAACTCTCAGATGAGACACTCTGCCTCCGTTTTACTCTGTCTTTCCTCCTTCACCAGGGCAGCTGTGGCTTATCCTTATGGCAAAGGCAGGATTCCAAGAACATGGAAGCTCACAAACCTCTAGAGGCTGAAACTTGAAACTGGCCCACAGTCAGTTCTGCTGTACCTGCACTTGGCCAAAGTAAATTTACAAGGGTAACCTAGATTCAGGGAATGGAGGAGAGGCTCTACCTCTTAATGAGAGGAGCTGTGAAGTCACTCTGTAAAGGGCATGGGTGCCAGAGCAGTGAAGAATTGTAGCAGACACTTTTGTAATCTACCATAGGGAATACTATCATCCCCATTTTACAGACGAAGAAACTGATGCATAAAGAGGTACCTAAGTTCCCACAGAAAGTGCATGCAGGCTAAGTTGCTTCAGTCATACCTGACTCTGTGCGACCCCCACGGACTGTAGCCCACCAGGCTCCTCCATCTATGGGATAATTCAGGCAAGAATACTGGAGTGGGTTGCCATGCCCTCCTCCAGGGGATCTTCTAGACCTAGGGATGGGACCCACATCTCTTATGTCTCCGGTATTGGCAGGTGGGTTCTTTACTGCTAGAGCCACCACAGAAAGTAGTGGCATCATAAACAAAAGGGCTACGGAAGCAATGAGGAAGAAAGAGGTTGACTCTTTTAAGAAAGACTTGAAATCTTCTTTGGTTTGGGGATGAATCAGAACTGGGGCACTGTAACAGATGCCTCACCCAAATTCACACTAGGACCACCTCTGGACACACCAGCAGCTGCTGGGAGTAGCTGGCCGGCTTCTTACCTCAAAGGACTCTTAGCTCCTCTGCTTGAGGCTTTCTCCAGGGTCATCAAAATTTGCTCTTCTCCTTGCAGGGGAGCCAGCAAGTGTGACCGTTAATGCACTCTCAGGGGTAACCCTCAGCCAGTGTGGGGTAGGAGCTGAGGAGTCAACAGCCCAGCTTCCCCATCCTGGGTGGAATAATTCAATGGCATATCTTACATAGTTCCTGAGATGATCCCCCTGGGAACCTTGCCCAAGGTCACTCTCAGTAGTAACCTACTCATTAACACACACCATATCACCCTCCTCTTTCAAGGAAGCCACCCGCACCCAAGCCCCTGTCCTAGGATCTGTTTTTGTAGGAAATCAAAGGAAGACACTTTGAAGGATGGACAAGATATTGACAGATAGGGGAAGCTCCATGCAGTGTTCCAGGCAGAAGATCTCATTTAATAAGGTCTTGAAGCTGTTCTGTACGTCAAGGCTGTATATTGTCACCCTACTTATTTAACTTATATGCAGAGTACATCATGAGAAACGCTGGGCTGGAAGAAGCACAAGCTGGAATCAAGATTGCCAGGAGAAACATCAATAACCTCAGATATGCAGATGACCACACCCTTATGGTAGAGAGTGAAGAGGAACTAAAAAGTCTCTTGATGAAAGTGAAAGAGGAGAGTGAAAAAGTTGGCTTAAAGCTCAACATTCAGAAAACTAAGGTCATGGCATCTGGTCCCATCACCTCATGGGAAATAGATGGGGAGACAGTGGAAACAGTGTCAGACTTTATTTTTGGGAGCTCCAAAATCACTGCGGATGGTGACTGCAGCCATGAAATTAAAAGACGTTTACTCCTTGGAAGGAAAGTTATGACCAACCTAGACAGCATATTAAAAAGCAGAGACATTACTTTGCAACAAAGGTCCGTCTGGTCAATGCTATGGTTTTTCCAGTGGTCATGTATGGATATGAGAGTTGGACTATAAAGAAAGCTGAGCACTGAAGAATTGATGCTTTTGAACTGCGGTATTGGAGAAGACTCTTGAGAGTCCCCTGGGCTGCAAGGAGATCCAACCAGTCCATCCTAAAGGAAATTAGTCCTGAAAGTTCATTGGAAGGACTGATGCTGAAGCTGAAACTCCAATACTTTGGCCGCCTCATGAGAAGAGTTAACTCATTGGAAAAGACCCTGATGCTGGGAAGGATTGGGGGCAGGAGGAGAAGGGGACAAAGAGGATGAGACGGCTGGATGGCATCACTGACTCGATGGGCATGAGTTTGAGTGAACTCCGGCAGTTGGTGATGGACAGGGAGGCCTGGTGTGCTGCGATTCATGGGGTCGCAAAGAGTGGGACACGACTGAGTGACTGAACTGAGTGACTGATTGACTGAAGCTGTTCTGAGCTCATCTATTCTGTTCATCCAGAAGTGCTTTTCAGAACCCAGGCCAATTTTGTAACATGTAGTACACAAAGCAAGCATGGGGGATACCGATGACCTAGTTACTCATTAGTCACCTTAAATTTTTTTTCTTTCTCAAAAAATTAGCTTTCCCAGTCATAAAGGAAATGCAGGTACATTGTAGAAAAACTGGAAATACAAAAAGAAGTAAAAAGAAGAAAGACACATCATCCTACATATAGGCAACTCCTTCCTAAATTTTTTTCTGTATTTTCTTTTGATTTTTCTTCTATGCATATTTTAGTGTTTCATGTATACTATTTTCTTCAATTTTGGATTCTTCTTTTCCAGTTGTTATCAGAACAAAAGCATTTTATAGCTATTAATACAACTCCAGAAATCTGAATTCTAATGATTGCATCATATCACAGCTTGTGAATATGGCATAGTTTTACCTAATCATTACCCCAGTTCTGGACATTGTGTTTAAATTTTCTTTCTGTAAATAATACTATATTTACATCATTGTGTGATCACATTTTATATTAGTTTCAGATTATCCCTTTGAGAAATAGATTCCTAGCAATAGAATTAGTCGGTTACAGGATTTAAGCATTTTTACAGGCTTCTGGCCACCAAAATTTAAACTTTAGCATTTAGATTTTGCCCAGTACAGATATCTATCTTAGTACCCGAAGGGGTTTTATTCAAAACCTTATTCATACAAGCAATGTGTATTTATTGAACACCTGTTATGATTGGGTATGGTTCTTGGTACTAGAGAGACCAGTAAACAAAACACACACAAATCCCTACTCTGGGTGAGTAAAAGAGAACCTCAGACATTTTCTAATGAATACTAGAGGGTAAGGACATGCTTAAAAAAAATGATGAGTGCATGTCATGAGGACCCAAGAGCCTGCTTGAAAGGGTTTCCACCAGCAAACTCTGGGGTAATGTGAATACCAAATAATGAAAGAAAATAGTGAATTATAAATTATTAAAGAAATAGAAATTGGTGAATCCACTGTAATGATAGATAGATAAACAAACACACAGGGAGAAGGGAAAGCTCTTGCTTATAGTAAAATGCCAAGTTCCTGCTGGTCAGTGGGATGATAAAGATTGGCTTAGGCAAGAATCATCAATAGATTATACATCTAGGAGTTAATTTTCATAGGGAACAGGAGATTTTCATGGTCTTAGGTGTCTCTCTAGAGACTGGTCATCAGCTGCAAAGGAAAGAACAGTAACTGTTTAGTGCAGAAACTGAACAACATCTAGACCAGATGATAAAAACTCTATCGCCCATGAGAGACAACAGTGTATGCTTCCAAATGCCACTCATTGAGAAGGACACACGTCATCAATGATGTACTCGGTTGAGAATAACTAACATGGATATAACTGTGAAGAAATAATCAGACCAATCATTCCCAAATGAAGAAAGTTTGATTGAGAGAGAGGCAGGGGGCGAGAAAAAACACTATGGACTTCAGACGTCTCAATGTCATAAAATACAAAGAAAGGTTGACTTGGAGAAAGCAAGCTATAAAGAACAGTACTAGGTCAATTGACATTACTGTGTCACTTATCAATTGGAATACCCTAAACACATTAGATTAGAGCTTTTTATCAGAGTTAAATTTGCTGAAATTGGTAACTATATTAGAGTGATTTATAATATCCCAATTCTTAGGAAATACATACTGAATAATTGGGTATAATAGAGCATGATGCAGGCAACCTACTCTCAAACGTTCAGAAAAGTATTATATAATCACATAGTATGGTTGTATAATTAAAATAATCACATATGTTTTATATGTGAGAGGAAGGGAGTAAACTATAACACATCTGGATAAAATGCTAACAATAGGTCAACCTGGGGATGGGGGTCATGGGGATTCTTTGTCCTGTTCTTATGTTTACCAGTTTTCTGAGTTTACAGTTATTTTCCAAATAAAAATTTTGATCTCATAGAGCCCACATTCATTAAGATTACAAGAAGATTGGGGTAGAATCATGAGTCCACACACTGGAATGAAAACTATGTTCAGACACTTTATTAAACATGAGCTTAAGCATAGCCAGCCTTCAAGCATCACCTTCTGATACCCTGTCTCTAGACTGGGAAGGGGTCCTTAACCAGTGGGGTCAGGAAGGTCCTCCTGTGCCCCACGTCCTGGTTATGCCTATAACATCTCATCATCCTATTCTGCCTGGTTATATTTCCTGTTTCATAGCTATGTTAGCCAGGTTCCAACTAGAATAATGGAAACCTTCTGGGTGGTTAAAATAGAGGGAGCTTAATGTGGGGGAATTGGTTACCTGGATGATGGAAGAGTTGAGAAGATAAATGGGAGGTTGAGGCTGCCCAGAGATTTGCAACAGCAGAAAGTCACTGTCACTTCTGAGCTGGAGGGACAAAGGGGAAGGCAATGTCTCTGGAGTCCAGAGGCTGGGGTTCCTGACGGACACAGGAACCACGCCTGACAAGAGCTGGCAGCAAGTACAGTCCCTGCCTCTCCCTTCCTCCAGCTCCTGTTGCCCAGGACTGTCTCTCTGTGCCTGAACCCAGGGTCAGCTGATCTCTCGTTCTCTTAACACACACAACTTGTGGGATGTACAGCTGAGAAGGGAAAGGATGAAAAATGGGTCTTAGGACAGTCACTGCTATGCCCTTATAGCTATCTGCAGAAAGGTCCTAGCATTTGCATCCACAATGTTCAAAATTCTCTCTATGTATTATGTCTAGGGAGGCTTGGCCTCTCTCCTGTCCTTTTCATAAATTTTTGGTCTAGATTCTTGGGCCCATGGCTCTGTCTCTATTCTGAGCCCTCTGTTGGCCATGATTCCTTTCAAGCTGACCTGGGTCAGCCGTGGTTTCTGCAGCCAAGCAGATTCTCTTGAAGACCTGCATGGCTTCTGCATTAACGTTTATATCATGGATGTACTTTGAGGATGCTAATCATGCACTTCTCACTCTCTCTCTGGTTTAGTTGCTGTTTCCCAACCACTGCCTGTAATAGTGTGAGCAGGAGCTTAACCTTCTTAGGTAGGAAGAGTCTCTTTTCACTTGGGATCTGGCCTGAAAGCAGAGTTCCCTGTTGGTGCAATGACACGACCTGGGTACTATTACTGAAACAGCCCTGACATCACCACTCAAAGATGTTGCAGCTATGATCACATCAAGCTCAACAGCTTGGTAGCCTGTGCTTTCTTGTGGTCCAGTGTTGAGGAGTGGAAATGATGGGACTTGGCTCCCATTTTTCCTGGAAAATTAATTTATTCCTTCCATGTCCACACACTCAGTTCAGTTCAGTTCAGTCATCAGTCATGTCTGACTCTTTGCAACCCCATGGACTGTAGCACACCAGGCTTCCCTGTCCATCACCAACTCCTGGAGTTTACTCAAACTCATGTCTATTGAGTCAATGATGTCATCCAACCATCTCATCCTCTGTCATCCCCTTTTCCTCCTGCCCCCAATCCCTCCCAGCATCAGGGTCTTTTCAAGTGAGTCAGCTCTTTGCCCCAGGTGGCCAAAATATTGGAGTTTCAGCTTCAACATCAGTCCTTCCAATGAACTTTCAGGACTAATTTCCTTTAGGATGGACTGGTTGGATCTCCTTGCAGCCCAGGGGACTCTCAAGAGTCTTCTCCATCAACACAGTTCAAAAGCATCAATTCTTCAGTGCTCAGCTTTCTTTACAGTTCAACTCTCACATCCATACATGACTACTGGAAAACCATAGCCTTGACTAGACAGACCTTTGTTGGCAAAGTAATGTCTCTGCTTTTTACTATGCTGTCTAGGTTGGTCATAACTTTTCTTCCAAACAGCACTAGGGGAGGGGCAGGTAAACACCCTGTCTCAGATCTAGTGTCAGCAATCTAGAAATGTCAGCGATCTAGAAGTGTCAGCGATCTAGAAGTCCCTAATTCAGTTCTCTTAGCCTGTACTCACCATGTCTTTAAAGATTTAAAGTTCAACTCAATTTCTTTTCTCACTTTTGCTGGAATTCAACATCCTTCCCAACCAGCAGCTCTATCCTCTGTGGCTTTAAGTCTGTCCCAGTCACCCTAGGCTTCAGTCTCCTGTTGCCATTTGATTCTCAATCTCCATTGTATGAAATCTGTGCTGTTTCTTTTCCACATCATCTAGCTGCTGTCTATTCTTAACATCAGGCAGGTCCTTGAACTTGGAGGCCATGTTTCAAATGCCACATCCTCGTTGTGGCTAGAGTGAGAAATGAACCCCCGTGGGGTTTAGGTTCAACTGCATTTGCAGCCAGAATTGCTTACTAAAGTACATGAGCTTTCCTAAAACTCTATGTTGATACAGGCATAGCAAACTTTTATTGAAATTTTGAGTGTATGAGGGTTGCTGTTAACTCAGTGTAGCCCATGCAAGTGGATATACCTACCTACACATCACAGCTTAAACACTAAACATCTCTATTATGTCCATTAGCCTTTCTTGTACCATGAAGTTCTTGGCCAGTCTTGCATATCAGATTCCCTGGTGGCTCAGATGGTAAAGAATCTGCCTGCAACGCAGGGGACTCGGGTTCTATCCATGGATTGGGAAGAGCCCCTGGAGAAGGGAATGGCAACTCACTTCAGTATTCTTGCCTGCAGAATTCCATGGACAAAGGAGACTGGTGGGCTACAGTCCATGGGGTTGCAAAGAGCCAGACATGATTGAGGGACTAACACACACACAATCTTCCATATAAAAATATGATCTACCCCCACATTCTCCATTTGTTTTTTTTTTAATCTCTTTTTTCTTATTTCCTCCACTTTAGGGGATAGTCTCCAAATCCAGCCATCTCTCTTTATATTTTCCTAAGTCAAGCAGTTCACTCCCCTGGCTACTGTCTCCAGGCAGGCCCCACCCTGAGTGCGAGCCTTCCATAACCAGAATGGCTTATCAAAATTTTCACTAAATAAGACAGTTCTCCCTCTCAGGTACCCCACAACTAATGTGTTTGTAGAGATGGGATGGGAGTGGGACTGGGAGGGGAGAACACAGGAAGGGTGTTTGACAAGAGGTGTTCCTTGTGAAGGGGACAAAATAAACATGGTAAGTTTGAGAATAATCTGGACTATTTTCTGCTCTCCCAAATATCCCCCTCACAACCTCTAATTCTGTACTTTGTTCTTTTGGACTCTGAAAGCTTTTTGGTCTTCAATAATTCTCTATTAAAATGCAAATACCTACTGGGAGTTGTTAAGCCTTATCAGTTAATAGTTGACTCTTGCATAAGCATAGGATCCTGCTTTAATGGGGCCAGGATGGCAGAGGAATGGGGTGATTTTGTGGAAGGACGAATAGATTCAGAAGGAAGGAGAGAGAATATTTTTCAAAGGGGTCATTTGGGGTCTTATATTTTGACCAGGAGGAACTCTGCTCACACTTATCCATAGTCTTTTCCTTTCCCTTCTCAAAAAGAGCCGTTTTTAAATGGTTGGTTGGTTTCCCCTTGACCTAAGAGTAAGTTGAATTAAGGAGGGATGCTGGAGCCTCTCTCGTCTGTCATGCCTGAATAAGAAAGAATAAAAGTAATCTGAGGAAATAGCTACAACAGTGCCCCCTCTCCATTTTAAATTTAGCTCTGTTTGATGGCATCAGTGCCATGGCAAACATGTGGCTTGGGGGCTGGTGGGTGGCAGCAAAGACTGGACATGGCCCAGATAATGGGTGTGCTTCCTCGTGGTAGGAGGTAAGCTAAATTCCTACCAGTGGACTTGCCAACCTGTACACATTAGGAAGGATCAAAAGAGAGCTGTGGATGCACACTGCCAATCATCCCAGCTCCTGGGAAACCACAGAAAGCTGCACACCCCTCCAGAGGACACGAAAGCATCATCAGCTGAGTCCCCAGCAGCCTTCCCGCTTGAGGACCTTCTCCATCACCTGTGTACTCTCTCCCCACTGCGCACATCTGCTCTCGCCTGCTGGCTTGTGGGCATCTTCAGCAGGAGCCAAGGCTGCTTCATCTTCAAGAGCAAATCCAAAATGCTTCCAGAATAAGTGCATTCATGAAGAAGCGGCAGCAATGCAGGATCATTCCAAAGCAGAATGTGGAAATAAATGAAGTCCTTGCCACCCTCCCATTCCTTTCCTCCAGGATTCTGTTTTCCCTTTCAGTGGCTATATTACAATATGTAACAACCAGGAAAGCACCAGCACCAACCAATCAGAACAGAAGCAGGCTTGTTCTGAAACTGGGTCCTGGGCCATCGGCCCAGCATCAAGTTCCTGGAGCATCAAGTTCCAAGGGAGAGACAGGACAGGACAAGATTGTCTAGTTAGCTCAGAATAGCACCAATTTATCCACCAACGTGTGGATAAATACGTGTGTCTGATGCACAGCATGATGAAGTTATAGTGGTTAATGTTATCAGTCGTTAGACTCCTGGAGGCCTGAGGCTATGTGATCATGATCATCAAGTAATTTTCCCATTTGATGGTGGTCGGGGCGTTCACGTCTCCAAAACAACTCAGGATATATTGCATCAAATATTATCTAGGTACTTCAGAGAGGAGCTAAAGCAGAGGATATGGTGGAAGGCCTGTCCTGGGAAAGCCCAGGGTTCTGGGTCAGTTCTAGAAGCATTTCAATATTTTAACAACTTTATGGTTATCCTGGTGTATCCCACCTGAGTACCAGCCCCTACCCCTTTCCAGGCACTCTGCTTTCGGACCCAAAGCTGGGGGGAACCTGGGCCTATGAAAGTTCTCCCTTGCACTGGCCCATGCACTTTGGTGGGGGAGGAGTTGTCAGTGGGCTCAGCCCTAGGGAAGGTGTGAGGGTCATTCTGAAGAAGACCAGGGCTTTGTGGCTCGAAAGGCAGGGTCTGGCGGCTTCCCTGGTGGTGCACTGCTAAAGAATCCCCCTGCTAATGCAGGAGACACAGGTTTGATCCCTGATCCAGCGAGATCCCACATGCCAGAGAGCAACAAAGCCCGTACACCACAAGTACGGAACCCGGGCCCTAGAGCCCAGGAGCCGCAATTATGGAGCCCACACACCATGACTGAAGCTCATGCGCCCGGGAGCCTGTTCTCTGCAATAAGAGCAGTCACGGCAATGAGAGACCTGTGCGCCACAGCTAAAGAGTAGGCCCCACTCACCGCAACTAGAGAAAGATTGAGTAGCAACGAAGACCCAGCACAGCCATAAATAAATAAATAAAACACTAAAAAAAAAAAAAGAAAAAAAGAAGGCAGTGTCTGTGCAGCCCTGAGCTGGCAGGACAGGCCACAGTCTTTCCTTAGGCCCAGCAGGCATGGTCACTGTCTTCGGTGCCCAATTTCCCGTGGCCTATAACAGCTCCAGGGAAAGGCTTCCTGTGGCACTGAGACATCACTGTTCTGTTTTTTGCCTTGCTGATTCCCACTATTGAAGAAACAAAAGACTTCCCCTTCCCTACAGCTCTCATCCCCCTGAAAACATTTTTTTTTTTTTTTTTTTAAGGCAAACTCAGTTCTGCAGCTTGCTAGAGCAAAGAATGGCACTGTTTTAGTTGCATGCACTTTAGATGCAGCTTAGGGCTCAGTCTGACTACCTCTGTCCTCATTCGTGCATCAGGACAGAGGTGGAGGAACCTTGACACTTGGGATCTTTGGGTGGAATCACGGACCTGGCTGGGGGCGAGGGGAAGGACAGGAGGAGGAGAGAAAGGAAGTGAGCTATTTTCAGCTTGTCAAGAATCCAAATGGAAATTACAGATGAACACAGCACCCTTGTGTGGATCTAGAGAAATTCAGCTTGAGCCAGCTTAGGGGGGAAAAAAGCGGAATTAATTAGCTCATGAAATCAATATACAAGAAGAACTGGGGTGTGCTGAGCCTCGGGGACAGCTGGTGCCTTAAATGTCACTGGGACATTCTTGCATTTCCCCAGCTCTCACCTGAGCTCTCCCCTAAATATGGGATTCCTTCGCTGGATCAGTGGTTCTCGACCAGTGATGGAGAGTGGCTTAACCTCCCCGCACCCCCCAACCCCCCGCACCAGGGGACATTTGGCAATATCTGGGTGGAGATGCTACTGGTATCTAGTGAGTAGAGGTCAAGGATGCTGCTAAATGTTCTACAATGCACAGAACAGCACCCCCCACCCCAAATAAAAGACCATCCTACCCAAAATGTCAATAGTAGTTGGGGGGAAACCCTGGAAGAAGACCAGCTTCCTCTGTGTAGTTGAAACTGGCTGCTGGCAGTGCCCCGGCCCACATCCAACAGCTTTGGCAATTCAAGGGGGACTGACACTTGCTCCTGCTGATCCAAATGTCAGTATTCCCAGGGAAGCTCCCTGATTGGCCCAGCTTTGTGCAGAGGCTCACCCTAGACTAGTCAGTAGGTCCAGAGAGATGGGATTTTAGAAGACAGAGAAACTCTTTCTAGAACTTCATGACTGATGTTGGGAAGGAGCTTTCTCAGAGGCAGGAGAGTAAAGGGCAGGAGGAGAAATGCCAATAAAGTTACAAATGCTACTCAACTTACTGTTGAGTAAGTTCAGTTTATTTGGGAGGCAATATCTTTTAAAACTAGGGCTATGGGGAAGCCAGTAAAGACAAGTGGACTTTGGTGGAGTAAAGACTGGGAAACATATTAAATACCAAATCCTTTACTAAAATACAGAACAAGCCAGGCCAGTGTTCCCCATTTCAGGCCCTTTCCCCCCATTCCTCCAATGAAGACAATTCCTGGGGGACCTGTTCTTGCTCAGAATCTATGGGTGGTAAGTGGCTATTCAGATAAACTAATTATTGCTAATGTTTAGGTAGCTAATGAGTTATTCTTTCCAGATGACACAATGCCCAACCTCATTACAATGTGCGTATCCTTTAAAAGATCCTTAAAGGAGGAAATAACGGCAGAAATTTCAAGCAAATGGGAGCTTGGTGGGAAGATATTTTTGTTTTGGTGTCCTCCAGATTTGGGTTATTCATGCAGGTAGCAGGTTACACTGTAACTGAATAAGGCACATTCAAGGTCAACATATTTTTAGATATATTCTAAGGAACACTGTGTCCCTAGGATGGTAGAAGGTATTATTGAAAATAAAGATTCTGTAATCAAGTCAGTTGGGAAATTCTGGTGTAGACAACATTTAGTGGGTTTCTTTACTGTAAGACTCATAGCTTTTAATGGAATGAGTATGGTGTGATTCTCAAGAAGAAACTATACAGTATGTAGACTTTCCAAACTTTTGGGGTCAAGGAGCCCCCTTTGTTGAGACATATTTTACGCAGGATGACCAGTCCTGTTTCTTGCATAATTGCTCTAGGCATCTACTTCCATTCCCCAGAGTGTACCAGTTTGGAAAGTAAATTCTATGGTCAGCCTACTCTAACAGAAACACACTTTGGAAATGCTTTTCTATTGTCATCTTTATATGGAGAGAACAACTTTTTATATCCTTTTATATCAGCCTTTAGATTTCTTCTCTGCTGGAATATTTTTCACTACTTGGGTATCAAACTTCGACGCTTAGTTCTCTATAGATGAGCATAGTGTAAGAATTACTGGGAGCAATCATTTCCTATTGTCCCTCCAGAACACAATTTAGAACACTACATTGACCCCTCCAATCAATGTTAGCATTAGAATCCCAGAATCAAAGCACAGACTTTTAAAATTAGATGGACCCTAAGGTCACTGCATTATTAAGGCATTGTTTGTTTGTAAGAGACAGAAACTCCAACAGAACAGCCAAAAATAACATAATAAATTTAGGGAAGAAACTTCTAGAAGCAGAGGACAAAATTCAGGAACCAGAGCACCTTTGTGTCCCTTGGGGGCTGGACCATTTCCTTGCTGTTTCCAGGATTCTTTCTCCAATCATGGTTTGTCTCTGCCTTAGTGTCAATCTGTCCCCGCCGCAGACCTCTGTAGATGCTGGTGATTAGAGAAGACTAATTTATGACCTACAAGTATTTACATAATAAGCATCAGACAAAACAGTCATTCAAAAATTAGAGCCATGAGAAAAAATATTAAGCATTGTAGAGTGATTTCAAAGGAGAGGAAGCTCAAGACAATATTTTAAGGTCAAAATGTAGGACAAAAATCAGTTCTTGTAAATAATTACCTTGGAAATCCCTTGAGTCCCAGATAAAGTACAATGTATACGGTTTTACATCCTCAACTCCTGATATGTACAAATGACAGAGGCATGTAGTAATGTGCAGAAAAGGAATAATGTACAGAAAAATAGTACGTATGCAAAACATAAACTTCCAGACTTTTTACTTTTATCAAAGGGAGCTGAGAAATGGAAGAATAAAGAAGAAAATAAAGAAAAACTGCAGATGGTTTCTTCAATGGATCAAGTGCTCAGTTTAGAATTAAGGGATGTGTTTTCTGTGCTGTGCTCAGTCATGTCTGACTCTGTGTGACCCCATGGACTGTAGGGAGCCCACCAGGCCCCTCTGTCCTTGGGACTCTCCAGGCCAGAATACTGGAGTGGGTTGCCATGCCCTCCTCCAGGGCATCTTCCTAACCAAGAGATTGGACCTGTGCCTCCTGCATTTCCTGCATTGCAGGCGCATTCTTTACCACTGAGCCACGGGGGAAGCCCTGAAATTAAGGGGTATTTTGTACCCAAAAATACTATCTTTAAATACTAGGTGATATTTAGGGCAGAGGCCATGAAACACAGGGAGCAGAGCTGCATTGTCTCCAGTCTCAAGCTCACACTGAACCTGGTTCCCTAAAGGAAGATGGGGAAGAGTCACCTGCCCCGTTTTGACTCTGCTTAATTTTCCTTTGGTTTTCTTCCTTCTTCCCCCTTCCCCTTAGCCCTCTTTCTCTCTCCCTTCCATCTATCCCCCTTTCTCTTAAGCCAGTGTAGCAGGCAATATAATCTAGTAGTAAAAAGCATAAGATACTGGTGCATTAACTTAAATCTGACCACTGTCACTATGTGGCGGCTTCGCTGGTGGCTTAGGTGGTTAAAAATCTGCCTGCAATGCAGGAGGCCCAGGTTCGATCCCTGGACCGGGAAAATCCCCTGGAGAAGGGAATGGCTACCCACTCCAGTATTCTAGCCTGGAGAACTCTATGGACAGAGGATCCTGGCGGGCTACAGTTCATGAGGTCGCAAAGAGTCAGGCAGGACTGTGTGACAAGCACAGCACACAGCAATACACTGTCACCATGGGACCTTGGAAAAGTTACTCAGTCTTTCTATACCTCCCATATAAATGATAGAGCACGTCTCAGGGTGTTACTGTGGTGATTCAATAAGATAATGCATGCAGAGCACCTAGAACAACGACAGATACTTATCACCACTTTTATGGTTACTACTACCATGACTACTATTTGTACTGTATGGTAAAGCCAAGAGGGTCTCAGTTGTCTGGGAACCTTTACTGATGTCCACTTCATTCATTTCCTTCCAACCCCCACTGTTTATTTTTCTTTTAAACCCATCTTTGACTGGTTTGCACCTTATGGAGAGAAAACCTCTTTTGATTTTTTGTTTAGGAGTTCCACTCAATTTCATTCATTCGTTTAACACATATTTATTAAGTGGCTTCTCTGTCCCCAGCATAATTCCAGGTGCTGGAGATACAGCAGAAAACAAATCAACCTGAATCCCTGCCCTCAGGAGCTGATATCCCAGTGGGAGAAAGAAACTGTGAAGGGGAAAATTTCAAGTTTCTAATCCAAATGATATTGTCTTTCTCCCCTCACCTGCTCCAGCTTGCTTGTCTCTAATTTCTTGATGTAAACTTTCCCCCCTTTTGGTTTATGTGTGAATACCCGAGGAAGTTCCAGAAAAGACTTTAGGCAGCTTCCTTGCCTTTTTTTTTTTTTTTTTAATAAGAATACTATTCACTTGAAAGTATACCTCTGGACATGATATCACTGGTATTTTTAGATATTTAAAGACTATTTTACATAAGCAATTGCCAGCTTCCTTGCCTTTAACTTCGTTGCTTCCACATGACTTGCTTCCTCCCCTGACATGTGTAGTAGCGTTTTCCTAGGTGCGGTCGGCCTTTTCCAAGCTGGATCCATCTCCTGCCTGGTCTTTCAGTGTCCCTTCCTCCGGTGCAGGCAACAAATCCCAATTTAGCATCACTTGTGATTATAATTAATGTGCTGTTTACTCCCTCTTCCAGATCATTAATGAAGATGTTAAATGACACCAGAATGAAACCATGTCCCCGTGGCATCCTGCTAGACACCTTCCAACAACTTGACACCCTGCCATTTGCTGTTTCATTACCCTTTGTTTACCTCATGAGCCCAGGCCCTTGCTTCTCAAAGAGGCAGAAAACTTGATATTTCTACGGCTGCAGAGATGCCACTTTAAGGTGGGGTTTATAAAACCAGGCAGAGTGTCAACACATCTTTCTGAGTTTGAATGAAATGTTGGATTATGAATAGAGCATTGTCAGTAAATACTTGGTTGTTCTCTCTCCTCTCAGATGCCTTTGTTTTCCCTGGACTTTCTGCAGCTGTTCTGTCTTTACCACAGCAGAGAGGGTAGATGGTTGTTATCTGCAAAGATGTTGCTTGGATCGGCTTAACTATGAACTAGAAACAGACTCTGTTACTTGTAAAGACTGTGCTAATGGATTGTATTTCTAACCTCAGTTTTTCTCCCTTTCCTGCATCCATGCCCTCCATATGTAACCCTGCCAGAGTCCCCTTCCAACCTATCACCCAGCCACTTGACTTCCTTTGACAGAAGGGATTTTCAGTTCAGTTTAGTTCAGTAGCTCAGTCGTGTCCGACTCTTTGAGACCCTGTGAATCGCAGCACGCCAGGCCTCCCTGTCCATCACCAACTCCCGGAGCCTACTCAAACTCATGTCCATCGAGTCAGTGATGCCATCCAGCCATCTCATCCTCTGTTGTCCCCTTCTCCACCTGCCCCCAATCCCTCCCAGCATCAGGGTCTTTTCCAATGAGTCAGTTCTTCACATCAGGTGGCCAAAGTATTGGAGTTTCAGCTTCAGCATCAGTCCATCCAATGAACACCCAGGACTGATCTCCTTTAGGATGGACTGGTTGGATCTCCTTGCAGGCCAAGGGACTCTCAAGAGTCTTCTCCAACACCACAGCTCAAAAGCATCAATTCTTCGGCACTCAGCCTTCTTCACAGTCCAACTCTCACATCCATACATGACCACTGGAAAACCATAGCCTTGACTAAATGGACCTTTGTTGGCAAAGTAATATCTCTGGTTTTTTTTTTTTTGCTTTTTTTTTTTTTCTGTCTCTGCTTTTTAATATGCTGTCTAGGTTGGTCATAACTTTCCTTCCATGGAGTAAGTGAAGCGGACATTATGCAGTCATAGACTTGAAAACAGCCACTTGCATCTCTCTGCCTGCATTCTTGCACCTTCCATAACTGCAGTGAAAACAGGCCCGGGAGAGCCTGTTGGAATAGAGGACACACAGACAAGAGCCCAGTCTCCCCAGTTGTACAGTCAGGACAACTGGTGACCTCCAGATAGGCATATGGGCCTGGGTTGGATCAGCAGAACCTCCTACCTGACTGCCAGATGCGTGGACAAGAAGCATACTGCTTGTGAGGTTTTGTGGTTGGTTGTTATATAGCAGTAACTGTGTTAATAGATAGCTTATACAGAAGCACACATTGGGAGTCTCATGGCCTGGAAAATGCATTGACCACCTAGTGGTTTTCTACATAGGGTGCTCTCAACACCATTTTTTTATTAGAAAGGAGAAGGAAAAGTTTTCTAAGTAGAGATTCAGAAGTACAAAATAGATCCTAGCATCTGGCTTCAGGCTTTAAAAAGCAAACACCAGAATACGACTTCCCTGTGTTTTCAGCTCAAGATGGTTAAAGCAGGCAGTGAACACAGGTACTGTGTGTGGCATGTCAGACGAACTCTGCCAAGTGTGGTCACTTCCATGCAGGGAGGGGCTCTGGGGGCCACGGGATCTGCGGTGCCCTGAGAGAATCCTTTTTCTAGTGAAGACGGAAAAGAGAAATGAAGGCCGTTCCCAAGAAGAACAAGAGCGCGCTTACTCCCCCTCAACCCTAAACAATGGTTTCTTACGTCTTTTTAAGTATTTACCTCCTGAAACTGCCCCAATACTCAGCCCATGGTCGAAAAATGTTCCTTTGGTTTCTGGCACCCTAGTGACAGGTGGCCCGAGTGGGATGGGCCAAGCCTGGTGAAGCTCTGTTGCTGCTATTTAGACTTCCTGAGGGGAAGCCACAGGCTTCTAAAATGCGGAAGAAACGGTCTCTAATTTCTCCCTGGGTTCTTTCTCCACCAGGGCCCCTTGAAGCCTTCCTCTTCACGACTGATCCCCCACCCCAGGACCTTGCTAGGAACAGTAGGGAAGGCATGAGCCTCTTAGGCACAATCCTGGGCCCCTCCCAGATCCACTGAATTTATATTGACATTTTTACAAGAACCCCAAGGGTGCAATATGCACGTTAAAGTGTGAGAAGCACTGCCCTATGGAATTTTGCACTTTCCAAAAGGAGCAAGTAATTTCTTTGGGGGTCAGCTGCTTCTTCTACATGGTGGTCTTTTTTTTTTTTTTAATTTGATTTATTTAGTCTGTACTGGGTCTTAGCTGTGGGATCTAGCTCCCTGACCAAGGATTGAACCCAGGCCCCCTGCCCTGGAAGCAGTCTTACCCACTTGACCACCAGGGACGTCCCAGTGGTGGGCTTCTTGAAAGCAGGGTCATATCTTCTCAATTTTTGTATCCCCAGCACCTCGTACTGTGTTTAAATATAGTAGGGGTGTGTGTATGTGTGTATATGTATGTGTGTGTGTGAGTTGCTCAGTCGTGTCTGACTCTTTGCAAACCCAAGGACTGTAGCCCACTAGGTTCCTTTGTCCAGGCAAGAATACTGGAGTGGGTTGCCATTCCCTTCTCCAGAGGATCTTCCCCACCCAGGGGTCGAACCCAGATCTCCTGCATTGCAGGCAGATTCTTTACCATCTGAGCTACCTGGGAAGGCCTGAATATATAGGAGCTCAAAAGAAATTTACTGAACTGAAGTGCGTTGATGTCCCTGGGCAGTCAGAGCCCTCCAACTTACTCCGCTACTTACAGATGTACCTTTTCTCTCCAGGAATCCAAGTCTCCTGGAATGGGTGCCACCTTGAGTGTGCAAATTTGCCCAAACAAAGTTAACTCTGCCTGGGCTCTGTGTCAGCTCTGCACACACCAGAGATTTAGGGTGGAACATTGAGATGTGAATCACCACATCAAGTGCCTTTGAATAAGCAAGGTTGGGACCAGCATCCTGCCTATATTAGAATGTCAACACTGAACTAAATTAGGGTCCTAGTGGAAAAACTTGCTAGACTTTCAGCAGTGGACATAGAAATACATCGGCAGGCAGGAAGGAAGAGAGAAGGAGGAGGAGGATGGTAGGAAACCAGGAGAATGACAGAGTGGGAGGAGAAGGGGAGAAAAAATAGGCCAGGGCTTATGGGACCTAAATTTTACCTTCTTATTTTCTAGCGGAACTGGGAATTTTTTCACCCTCCTCTCACAGTATTATTGACATTAAATATCCAATCTCCTCAGCCCCACATCAACTTGAGTAATATACTACAGCCAAGGCTGGCTGCATCTGCTCTCTTCCCCCCTACTCAATTCAAGTTAAGAATGCTCCTACCATACATTACTACTGGGATTTTAAAAATGATTTATTTTGCTACACAATTCAGACCTTTGAACCACGCTGGATGCTGGGTGCTTTGTTGACATAGTAGTTAGGGATAAAAGGAGAGTTTGGGGGATTGTGGAATTCTGACTTTCTATAAATCACTAATTTTATTGTAGTAAATAGAGGTCACCTCCTGGAACTTCAATAGCCTGCCTTGAAAAATGGTGTGAAACTATCAAAGTCCATCAAAAGGAAAAATAGGACAAATGGCGTAGAGGGGAAAGAATATTTTCTCACTTTCAGCCAAGGCCACAGCAAGAATATGGTCAGTACAGTCAAATCTACTTTCAAGAGGTTGGCCCCAAACTTTCCCTTGCTTCTTTGAGCATACTGTTTATTACCTCTGCCTTTGATGAGAAGCTAAAGATGAAGAATGAAGCTGAGAAGGGTGGAGCCTTGAAAATTCAGTTCTGTCCTGAGCTTAGAAAGGCCAGAACATACTCCAAAATCTATGCTGTGACTTGGCTGAGAATAACAAAAGGAGTTGCAAACACAAATACACATATGGGGCCATGAAGGGCAGGTAAATGATAAACCAGACTGGGAAGGCTCTGTTCTGAATGGAGATACTCTAACTTGAGTTATACAACACATTTTCCACTGCCTTCTTTCTTAGTAATAGCAGCAGCAGTAATGAATGTTCCATTTCCCAGCCAAACTTGGAGCAAGGTATGGCTGATACAATTCACTTCTGACCTTTAAGTATTAGTAGAAGCCCATGGGCAGTCTTCCTTTCTCAGCTGAAAGGACAGTCCTTTGCCCAAAGAGATTTTGTCCTTTGCCCCCTTCTGTCCTCCATCCTCTTTTCTTGTCTGAAACACATGTCCTCTGGCTGGATGTGCAGCAGCCATCTAGAGACTGTGAGGACCAAACCCCACATGCTAAAGACGACAAACCAGTCAGACAGAGGCCCCCAGGTTCCTGACAGCATCGCTCAGCCTCAGTGTCAGCCTTGGACTTCTGACCCCTGAACACCTTGCTGCATGAGAAAAACGAAAGCCTTACTTGATGAAGCCCTAGTGGGCAGATTTTCTTTTATTCACACATTAATATACTGCCCCCTAGCTCTATCCATTGTTGCCATGTAGGAATGACGGTCCAGTGTTGTCAGATTCGAATTTTCAAGAGAAGGTGTAATTCTAGATTGTAAGTCTAAATGTAATTTCCCAGTTGGCAGTTGGGACTAGATCCCAATAGAGAGAATTAATTGAATTATTTGAATACACAATTTCAGTTTTGTGACCTCTGATTTATAGAGTATTTTTTCTGGGTCAAGTATGATGCCAAACAGGCTGTATAGATTATCTCATTTAATCTTTACAACAATGTTGGCAGTGATGCTATTTTTGCTTCCGTTATGAATGAGGAAACTGAGACTCAGAGGTTAACTTATCCAAGACTATAGAGCTAGAAGAGAAAGGACCATGATGAAAGCTCAGATCTACCTTTGGAGCAGGCATTGGTAATAACTATTGAATCAATCATCTGTTACCATGGTATATTGCTTAATGAATTGCTCCACACTCGATTAGATTACAATAAGTCTCTATTCTCATGCTTCCTGGCTTCCCTGATAGCTTAGTTGGTGAAGAATCCACCTGCAATGCAGGAGATCCTGGTTCGATTCCTGGGTCAGGAAGATCCACTGGAAAAGGGATAGGCTACCCACTCGCGTATTCTTGGGCTTCCCTTGTGACTCAGCTGGTAAAGAATCCACCTGCAGTGTAGGAGACCTGGGTTTGATCCCTGGGTTGGGAAGATCCCCTGGAGAAGGGAAAGGTTATCCAGTCCAGTGTTCTGGCCTGGAGAACTCCATGGACTGTATAGTCCATGGGGTCACAAAGAGTTGGACACGACTGGGTGACTTTCACACTTTATTCTCATGCTTCCGGGTTTGTGGGTTGGCTCTGATGGGGTCTACTTCAGGCTGTGGGTTTGGTGGGACAGACTCCAGGCTGGGAGACAGGTGCAGGTTAACTCCCAGTGTGTTGATCCCAGGGCCCAGGGCAGTGGCCTTGCAGCAGGGGATCCCAGAGTTAAGAACGAAGCCAAATGGTCTGTACATGGAAGGCCTCTAGCGGTGTCATGACTAGTGTTCCATAGGCCAAAATATGTTTGGAAACCAAGCCCAAGATGGAAGGAGCAGGAACACAGGCTGAGCCCCCAGCGGGAGGGAGAGTAAGTATTGCTCAGTGACAATTCAAACAATGGCAATTATGCTGCACAGGGCTAGGAGAAGCTGCCTTATTGTGATGAAACCAGGACTCCTTTTGTTCCAGTTGCCTGTTTGCAACACCGACACATGGTGCACGGACCTGGGAAATGGGACACAAACCATCCAAACTCACCTAAAATCAGTTCATTTCAGAGCTGTCATCACCCTCTGATGATGTTAAGCCCTGCAAATTGTTGTCCATCTCCAGCTTCCAGGAGGCCACTGGCAGAAGGTGGGGAGGAGTCGGTGGGAAGATATCCCAGTTCCTTTTTCAGGGAAGAGCTCTCATTTCATTCCAGTTTGGAGCAGTGGAAGCTAAACCCGGGGCCTTCCCCAACATCTCCCGCCCTGGTTCCTGCCTCATCTCTGTTCTCCCCTTATCATCATTTAGGTTCTCCTTCCTCCTCTCCAACATTCTGCAAGATTCAGTCACTCGATCACTTCATCAATAGGCATTAATTGACACCTCTTTTGTAGCAAGCACTGTTCATGATGCTGGAGACACGGGGAGAACAGGACTGGTCTGAGCCCCATTTTTGTGGCGCTTAACATCTAGCAGGAGCAGACAAGTAACAAACAAGTAAATAAAATGAAGGTGGTCACTGCAGAGGGGCAGGGTGCTCCTGAGGACAGACAGGGTGGAGAGGGGAGCAGAGAAAGGGGAAGGCAGGAGAGGAAGGAGCTCAAGGCCGCTTGGTACCAAATTAGCCCCTTACTAGGGGAACCCCTTTCACAGGCTGGTTCTGTGAAGCTGCAAACTTCTCTTTTTCAGGCAGAGGCCACATTCAATTCAGCACACACTCATGTGGTGTCTTTGTCAGCAAGACCTCCTGGCTCCCGAGCCTTGTATGGTTCTGTGGATAACATGTGAGGGAGATGAGGGATGGGGGATGTGAGGATGGGGGGGACACAGGAAAGGGTAGGAAGGAGAACAATAGCAGCTCCCGCCACACCTTCTATGGGGCAGACTGGGTGGTCTCTCATCCCTCTGCAAGCAACCAGCTTGTGCAGAAAAATGGATGTGCCATCTCAGAGAATCCAACCTTGCCTGTTCTCTAAAGCCAAGGTTCTCAGTGGGGACAGGGGCGATTTTGCCTCCAGGGGACACTTGGCAATGTCTGGAGGCATTTCTGATGCCCAGTTTGGAGAAGGAGTGCTACTGGCCCCTCGTGTGTGAGGGCCAGGGATACAGCTAAACACTCTGCAACCCACAGGACAGAATTATCTGACTCAGAATGCCCCTAGCACCCACATGCTCTAGAGAAATCCTTGTTGGCCTTCCAGTCATTTCTGCAAGGACTTGATTTACTGTCTAGACACCACCTTGTTTATCTTGAGGCGGGGAGATACATGCACATCACAAAATTCAGAGAGTGCTGTAGGCTCCATGCTAAAAGGGCGCCCCCTGCTCTTCCCCACCACTCAGCCTGCTTCCTTATGCAGCTCCTTCCAGACAGCCTCTGGGGTGTCTGAACAGACTCTGTCAGCCTCCTCCTAAAGGCCTCCCTCTGCTCTCCCAGACCCCCCAAAATTTGCTCTCTGTGACAACTGAGTTGTCTCTCAGAGACTATTTTCTCTGGCCCTCGGACCAGCTTTGGCAAGCTACAGTGACTGTCCTGGAAGTAGCCCTCAACCAAAGACGGATGGAACATTGGCAGATAAATAGCCTGACCCCTGACCCCGCCGGTGAGATCATTGTGAGGTGAAGTTCACGCACTTTTCTGGACTCTCCCAGTAGGACTGCACTCCTGTCCTTCAGTGGGAACTAGTGATGATGCTCGTAACTGACTCCCTTCCCTTCTCTGCCTACCCAGACATTCCTTGCCTTTCTAC
Organism: Muntiacus reevesi; assembly: GCF_963930625.1. Lineage (NCBI taxonomy): Eukaryota > Metazoa > Chordata > Mammalia > Artiodactyla > Cervidae > Muntiacus > Muntiacus reevesi. The sequence continues at coordinate 42,025,079 of NC_089264.1, forward strand.
TTTCTGTTGGAGTTTCCTGGGATCCCAGAAAATGACATATACTTATATTCTTCTCTTAAAGTATGACTCTGGAGGAACACAAATTAAGATGGCTATAAATATGTATACATAAACATATATGTAATATACATATATAATGTAATAAATATGCATGTAATGTAGTAGATTCATATATAGTATATATTGCCTATTGTGCACTTTCAAGTTGCATGCTCAGTTATGTCCATCTCTTTGCTACCCCTTGGACTGTAGCCCGCCAGGCTCCTCTGTCCATGAGATTTTCCAGGCAAGATTACTGAAGTGAGTTCGCCTTTCTTCCTCCAGGGTAGTCTTCCTGATTCAGGGATCAACTCAAATCTGCCTGCATTGGCAGGCAGATTGTTTCACCACTGAGCCACCTTGGAAGTCCACTACATATATGTGTATTATATATTACATTGCACATGCATATCATATGCAAACATATTACATATTAAATTTATCACATGCATGTGATATGATGTATGCACACATATATGTACATGTATATATTACATTATACATACTAAATGCTTGTGTCCCCCTCATATTTATATGTTGAAAACTAACCCCAGTGTGATGGTATTAGGAGGTGGGGGTCTTTGGGAAGTGATTAGGTCATAAGAGTGGAGTCCATACAAATGGGATTAATGCCCTTATAAAAGAGACCCTAGCGAGCGTTCGCAGCCTCTTTCCACAATGTAAAGGTACAAGAAGTCAGCGAGTGAGAAGAGGGCCCACATCAGAACCTGACCATGCTGGCATCCTGATCTAGGATTTCCAGAACCCAGAACTGTGAGAAATAAATTTCTGTTGTACGCAAGCCACCCAGCCTATGGCTATGTTTGTTACAGCAGTCTGAATAGACCAAGACAATATGTATGTATATATACACACATACATATGTACATAAACAGACATACCTATGGATGTGTGTGTGTGAGTGCTCAGTCGCACCCCACTCTTTGTGACCCTTTAGACCCACATAGGGAGAAGGAAATGGCAACCCACTCCAATATTCTTGCCTGGAGAATCCCAGGGATGGAGGATCCTGGTGGGCTGCCATCTATGGCGGCAGCAGCAGACCCATATAGCCTGTCAGGCCCCTCTGTGCATGGGATTCTCCAGGCAAGAGTACTGGAGTGGGTTGTCACGCCCTCCTCCAGGGGATCTTTCCAACCCAGGGATAGAACCTGGGTCTCTTGCATCTTCTGCATCGCAAAGGGACTCTTACCGCTGAGCCACCAGGAGAGTTCTCATACATACATACATACATATAAATAAATATAGATATTTTTACATGGATAATGATATTCTTCATCTTGCTTTTTCACTTAATTATGCATCATCTTCCTTGCTAGCATAGAGAGCTATCTCATACTTTTATTGGAAGCATTTGTATTTCATTGTATCATAATGTATGGACATCTGGATAGTTTTTAATCTTCTGTTTTTATAAATGGTGCTGAAGTGACTATCATATATTTGATATAATCTCTTCCAGTGGAACTGCTGGGCCATGTGGCACGTGCATTTAAAATTTTGATAGACATTGGCAACTTTTTCTCCATAAAGCCTATACCAATTTTTATCTTCTCATTAACAAAGTATAAGAGTAGGGACTCAGTGCTGAAAAGATGGAGCCAAATGTTAGTACAGTGCTTGTCCATGCTTTAATCACTGCCCAAAACATTTTTCTCTATTCTATACATTAGAGGAGGACATGAGCTTGGAACACCCAGGCTGTGGAATCACAGGTGAATGAATGCAGCCTGGCAGCACACATGTAGTGCATCTGAAAGTGTGATGCTCACATGCATACATAAAAATGCACAGACACACAGACAACCCTCCCCCATAATTCCCATGCTCAGTGAGGTTTCTAAGGCAGATTCAATAATAAGATAGTGAGAGAACATATGCATTTCCTGTGACAGCACCCCTTTAAAATATAATAAATTCAAATGCGTTTGGAGCACTATGTGCCTGGCAGAGTCATATGTCTTCCTTGTGTCCAATTGCCACTTTACAAGCTTTGTTGATGATCATGCTCTTAGCCCTGTTTTTTTTTGTTTTTTCTACAAGGAGACTGAGTCACAGAGAGAGCGAATGACCCTGTATTAGTAGAGGGAAGCAGTTCGAATCATGGTCTCTGTACCCAAACTACCCCGGTTGAAATCCTGGCTTGCCCTCCTTTTAGCCGGGGAGCTGCAGACAAGTTACCCTTCCTCTCTGTTACCTCAGTTTCTTCTTCTGTGAAATGGAGATATTGTTGTGAAGATTAGATGAATTAAAAGACAGAAAATGCTCAGTAAAGTTTGAAGAACATCTGTCTGACTCTTCGAGCTGGAATTTTCATCACTGCATTTTCCTATATACTGCTAGTCCAGTTCATTTTAAAAAATAACATGTATACGTCTAAGACTCTAAGAAAATAAGTGAAAGAGATAAAGCAAAAGGTGTATTTTAGAAATTCTCAAAGTGCACTTGAAAATGTGGCTGAAACCACCCTCATACCTGCACAGCACGGATGGCTGGGCTAGATGGTGAGAGCAGATGACACCTCTGTGAGTGGCCATAATGGAGGCAAAAATCAGCACCGACTGCTCTGCTTATCTGCAGAAATCCAGGCTCTCTGCCTTCTAGAATAATTTGATCCACACCATCTGGCAGCTTGTAAGAAGAAGAAAAAGCAGAAGAGAAAGAAGAAATAGCAGCCATGTAGCATGAATGTAATTCCCAATTTGAGTTATGCACTCTCATGTAATATGAGCCAAATTTAAACATGTCAACATCTCAACAATTGCTGATTTTTCAAGTGCTATACTATGCATCTGGCGGGCGCTCATTGAATGCTCTTCAATGATGGTGACGCAAATGTATTTACTAAAATATAGTGTATTGAAAAAATAAATAGTATATTGTGATGTCCTTTAGTTTGCATTTGCATAAATTGGCACTCTCTGAAATAAGTAGTTGAGATTTAAAAAAACATGGTATGTTTTTAAATGTTCAAAGAATCATAATTATAGAGCTTACAAATTCTTTAGTTCGTTTCCCTCATTTTGAGTGTAGGAAAACTTAGTCCACGATTAATTTTTGCTAATGAGAGAGAGAGAATAGGGTGTGAGCCAAGCACCCTGGACACTTAGTAAGGAGGGAAATGGGTGAGAGAGGTGAAGGTCAGTGGAAGCTGGACCATTCTGGCTCCTGGAGCATCCTTCCTCCCTCCTCTCTTCCGCAGTGACTTCCTAGAGAAGAAGCAGGGGTGTACCTCATAACCAGGTGTAGCTTCTCTGCTTCTGCCCTTCAAATTTGCTCTGAGATGGAAGTGATGTGCTTGTGGTTTATTAGGAAGGATTCTCATAAAGGGAAAGAAGAATCTGTAGAAGGGAAAGATGGAGGGAGAAGATGAGCCATGATGCCTCCAGGAAGACTCCAGACAACTCTGGAATGTTCAGAAGCCACGGTGTCCCTTGAGATTGTCCCAAGCTGAGATAAGGGGACGGGAACTTTATAGTCCACATTGGCTGGTCATTAGATGTGAGTCACTGCAGGGGAGGTGGTTCCCTTCTGTTCAGGTGGTTCTAAAACGAGCTGATAGCTGAGGGCTAGGTGCAATAGCATTCTCAGAGTCCAAGGAGAGTCCTCCATGCCTAAAGGAGCCGTTGGCAGTACATCACAGTACCCATCACACCAGTGTCTGGCACGGAGTGAGCCATCAGGAAATGTCTGTTGGATGGATGAACCCACCTAGAGGCTCAGAACAGAACTGCAAGGGATGGAATGGTCCGTCACCTTTACAGTGTGCTTTAGAGGTACAAGAGGAGAAGAGTTCAGTTCAGTCCAGTTCAGTTCAGTTGCGCAGTCACGTCTGACTCTTTGCGACCCCATGGACTGCGGTACACTAGGCTTCCCCGTCCGTCACCAACTCCCGCAGCCTACTCAAATTCATGTCCATTGCGTCAGTGATGCCATCCAACCGTCTCATCCTCTGTCATCCCCTTCTCCTCCAGTCTTCAATCTTTCCCAGCATCAGGATCTTTTCCAATGAGTCAGTTCTTTGCATCAGGTGGCGAAAGTATTGGAGTTTTAGCTTCAGCATGTGTCCTTGCAATGAACATTCAGCACTGATTTTGGTAAGGATTGACTGGTTGCATCTCCTTGCAGTCCAAGGGACTCTCAAGAGTCTTCTCCAACACCACAGTTCAAGAGCATCATTTCTTCGGTGGTCAGCTTTCTTTATAATCCAACTCTCACATCCCTACATGACTACTGGAAAAACCATAGCCTTGACTAGACAGACCTTTGTTGGTAAAGTAATGTCTCTGCTTTTTAATATGCTGTCTAGGTTGGTCATAGCTTTTCTTCCAAGGAGCAAGTGTCTTTTAATTTCATGGCGGCAGTCACCATCTGCAGTGATTTTGGAACCCCCCAAAATAAAGTCTCTCACTGTTTCTATTGTTTCCTCGTCTATTTGCCATGAAGTGATGGGACCAGATGTCATGATCTAAGTTTTCTGCACGTTGAGATGAGTTCACCCAAGGTAAAATAAAACTTCATTCTTTTCTGCCTCTCTAGTATCTGGAATTTCTCAATCCTTGGGCAATGGAGGCAATCCTGAGCAAGGTCTACCCCTATGATGTGCAGTTCCAAGACAGCTCGTGGTACTGTGTTGAATGTCGCTTGTTAATATCCTTCTTCATTTAGACACTAGAAGACACAGACCTAATTGGCACCTCATCTAGACTAATGCATAGAACTTTGGGGGCTTCACAACTATGCTCTCTGCCTCCTACCCTCAAACTAACTGATATCTCTTTCTAATGTGTAGTTTTCCCTGATTCTTATGTTCTAATGTGTAGTTTCCCTGATTCTTATATTTTAGCATTTGTTTATGTCTTACTATTTTTATGTATCTCTGATAGCTTCTCTGAGCTCTGTGGAACAAGGCCAAATATGAACAAACATATACTGTAAGTTTATTATCTTCTTTCAATACTTATTGGTTGGTATCCAATCTCACTGACATTGACTCTCATTCTATGACATCAAGGCTAATGGATGAGATCAGCAGGATTATTCTGGGGTCTTTAATGGGATGTCTTCACCTTGGAATGTTCTCTTTTGGCTCAGTGAGTGAGTGAAGTCGATCAGTTCTGTCTGACTCTTTGCAACCCCATGGACTGTAGTCTACCAGGCTCCTCAGTCCTTGAAATTTTCCAGGCAAGAGTACTGGAGTGGGTTGCCACTTCCTTCTCCAGGAGATCTTCCCAACCCAGGGATCGAGCCACCAGGGAAGCCCTCTTTTGGCTCAACAAAGCTCTCTCTAGGAAGTTGGAGGCATTCTTTATAAGCCCTACTTGTGTGAACTTTTATGTAATGCAATTTTATTTCCTAGATTTAGTTTATATATTAAATATAGGTCTTAAAAGCACTGCTGCAGTCCTTAAGGCATAACTAAATATTTTCAGCCACTGCTTATTGATTCTGCTTTGAAAATGCTAACATCCAGACCCTTTGGTGTGAACAACAACTTCTTCAGGTCCCCTGGTCTCTGTAGGGTGGGCGGCACTGGTCTCTGGAGGGTTACAGGCGATCTTAGCCTCTGTTTTTGAGGAGATAGCAGCAATGACGTTGTTAAAGCAAAACTGGCTTTGAAAAAGTCTGCTCAACAAGGTGTTCATTCAGGCAGCCAAGAAATTGAAGTCTTCGTCCATTTAAGTCTGGGAAAAACTTGCTTTCATCATCTTTTAAATTTAGTTTTGGCTGTGCTGGATCTTCGTCACTGCACAGGCTTTCTCCAGTTGCGGCAAGTAGGGGGTTACTCTCTAGTTGTGGTGCTTGGGCTTCTTGTTGCGGTGGCTTCTCTTGTTGCAGAGCTTGGGCTCTAGGGTGAGGGCTCAGTAGTTGTAGCATGTTGGTTCAGTAGTTGAGGCTCCTGGGCACCAGGACACAGGCTCAATAGTTGCAGCACAAGGGTTTTGTTGCCTTGTGACTCATGGGGTCTTCCCAGATCAAAGATTGGAACTCGTGTCTCCTGCATTGGCAGGAGGGTTCTTTCCCACTGAGCCACCAGGGAAGCCCTCATCATGTCTGAGATGAATAAGAAAAGCAAACGAAGAAGTTGTATGATAAATTCTTTTTTGAAATATAGTTGATTTACAATGCTGTGTTTCAGGTATGCAGCAAAGTGAATCAACCATACATACATACACATCCACCTGTATGATGTTTTTTGATGGGACTTAACCCTGGTGCAGTTGAACGAGATTAAAATTGTAGAATGAAGAGTGAGTTCTAATGTATCGCCACTGCTATAGACTGGGCTTTTGGGAATCTACTCCTGACATGCTCTGGCCTCGTGGGTACTGAGGCTTCCATGGGGTTCTGGATCCTCCCAGATATACACGTGCCACTGGACTCAGAAACGAATGTCTCTCTCACAGCAGAGCTAAAATTCTCTAGTATCCATAACAGGCTACATGAATACCCTTCCATTCTCTGGAACATGGATCTTTAATTTTATCTTTTGTTTAAGGAGAAATTTAGAAGATTATATGAAGGAAATAGTGGGAAGGCAGCCGCAGCAAAAGCTGGATTTGCAGTAGGCAACACCTTGGGATTGTAGTTGGAGGAAGGAGGGCCAGCCAGGGAGCAGGAAGGAGGCGCGTGGTGGCCGGGTGAGCGCCCCTCCAGGCCAGTCTTAATTTCGTTTTTTGTTTATTTTCTCATCTATTCATCCTGAAACCTTACTGTTACTCAGGCACATCTAGTGAGGTTGATGAAGAACTCAATGGGAAAAGAGAATGGAGTGTGAAAAGTATTAGGATGAAGGACACATGGGGTAATAGAGGAGCCCAAAGGAGAAGCAGCGGATATATCAGAGGAAATGACGTTTAAGAGGAACGGAGATGAAGAAAATGTTCCAGGTAGAGGAACAGTGTGCACGAAAGCCTGGAGAAAGGCTCTTATTTGTGGAGAAGTCCAGTTGGCTGGAGCCCCAAGTGTGAGAGAAGGGAAGGGATGGAGGCAGGTGAACTGAGGGGTCAGGCAGGTGCAAGGGAAGGGGTCTGGGCTTTATTATGGGGTCAGTGTGGAGCCATTTTGAAGGTCTGGAGTAATATGATAACACAATCAGATTTTTTTTAACAGATCAATAATCTGTTTAGAGATTATTTAGAGAATCTGCAAGAGATTCCACCACATGGACTCATGTGGTGACAGCAGCCAAAGACTCGGATGTCCTCCAAAGGTGCTTATGAGGCAGCATGTCCAGGCTGGGGTGGTCTTCCAGCTGGATCCTCATACTGAGGAATTGGGAGTGAGGGGCTGGGGTCCTGCTCCTGAAAGTCCCCGTGGAGCTCAATCACCTATTGGATTGCCCCTGATTAAGGACTTGTTTCGCAGGAGTGACTTGAAATGAGGATGAGATCTCCAGGGTGGAATCTTGCTCAGGAGAAAATGCAAAACAGAATCTTAAATTGCTCGGCATCTGAACTCTAAGTTGGCCCATGCTGACCACCCTGATCTCTAAGCTGGTCCCACCCTGACCTTGATTTCTGTTGTAAGCCCCTTTTATTCTGAGCAGGGAGAATCTTCTTAAGCAGGCCCAGCCACTGGTTTTACATGCAACCTTCATCAGGTGCTTAATGACGAAGCACCTCAGCTCTGGGGATGTGTGTGAATGAGCTTTGTAAACAGTCAAGGGCTAGATGATGTAGGGCTGGAGGCTTCTCCCAGCTCTCACACGTGTGTAAGAAAGTGAGCTTCAGTATTTAGCCTATTAAAATATCATGGAGGACTTCCCTGGCTGTCCTCTGGTTAAAGCTCTGTGCTTCCAGTGCAAGGGCTGTGGGTTTGATCCTGATGAGGAAACTAAGAGCTCACATGCCAGGTGGCACAAACGAATATTTTTTTTAAATGTATAACTGAACACCTATTCTATGTAAGGTACCATCAGAGGCATGACCTGTACGTTATTTGTCTGTTTATGCTCAGTCTCTGGCACAGGCCTGAGAGAGAGAAGTTGGGTGTTGCTGTCTATGGAGTGAGTCTCGGAACCCTCCAGGAGCATCTCCACATTCACGGCTCACCTCTGTCCTATCACAGAGTTTAAAGCCACGGGCTCCTGAGTCACGCTTGAATGCAATTTCTCGATGGCTCACTTGCGAGCTAGGCAAGTCACTTTACTTCTGTAAATCTCAGTGATGTCACCTATCAAATGGAGGAGCCATGAGGTCAAAGGACCCAAAATTACCACTTTTGTAAGCCCCAAGTTGACAATTTCAGAGCATTTGACCACTTCTGATAGAAGGTTGTTGTGAGGATTATATGAGATTATGTATTAAAATTTTTCTTCTAGACCCTGTCACAAGGTAGGGAATCCTCTTGATCCTACTCTTTTTATAATAATAAAAAATAGCAATGATAATAAAATAAATGAAAATAAAATAATATTATAATTATTATTTATACTTGGAGAGGACAGTTTGGGATGTGGGTGCTGAGGGGGGCTACTTCTCCAGCTCTCAGATTCCACTAAGAGTTTTCCCTAAGTTTTCACTAAGAGTGCTCCTGGCCTCCTGCCACACCCCTCACACATCCCCTTGGAGGTGGAGTGATTTACCTGGCTCATGAGTGATAGTCATTGGTCCATGTTTTTTGATGGGGAGGAAATAATTCAACGAGAAAACTAGAGGTGTGTATGTGTGTGCCAAGTTTTCTTATTGGGTTAGTTCCACTCCACCAAAAAACATGGGCAGATGGTATGTGGGGCTTTCCTAGCGGCTCAGATGGTAGAGAATTTGCTTGCAATGCAGCAGGCCTGGGTTCGATCCCAGGGTCGGAAAGATCCTCTGGAGAAGGGAATGTCAACCCACTCCAGTATTCTTGTCTGCAGAATCCCATGGACAGAGTTTGGTGGGCTATAGTCCATGGGATCACAAAGGATCAGACACAACTGAGTGATTAACACACACACACATGTGTGTTTGCAGCTCTCTCTGCCCTCCTCACCCTCCATCATCCTGCCCTAGACCAGTGCCAGGCAGCCATCCTTCACAAGGTGTCTGTTCTTTAGACTCATCCTCCCCCTGCCCATACCCAGCTTTAAAATGGGGTGTGCAGGAGTAGAGTCAGTAGAAGGAGGAATCCCACATTTTAAGTGCCACCCTGCAATCCAGATTTTAGTAGCAACAAAGCAGATGCTTTGATATCCATCTCCTCATTCCTGACTCTCTCATTTGATTGAGAATTGGACAGAGTGGAGAGCAGTATAGTTAATTAGTTCCCTCGGCCCCCACGGAAGGGACTGAACCAGTACCTCCAGGAAGATGTGGCAACAACCTGCTTGGATGTGTTGGAAGAAAGTCTAGCCTGGCAGGAAAGGAGTTAGCTCAGTGTGGCCACGGTAAGTCATTTCACATCTTTGGCTGGGGCTGGCTGGGCAGGCAAGGTCAAGTACAGTTGACCCTCAGTATCCCTGGGGGATTTGTTTTCTGTGAATGCCAGAATCCCGATGCCCAAGTTTCTGATATAAAACGGCTTAGTCCAGACAGCCCTCTCCATCCTCAGATATAACCACTCCAGTATGGAACTCCATTTTTGCATCACTGCTATCCAGGGGAGCGAGTTCCAATTTGCGGGGTGGGGAAGGGCAAACATGTCCTTGGTCATCCTAGCCAGAGAAAATTTCCTCACTAGGGGCATTTTTTCCTCAGGCCTCCCCCTTTGAGCATCCTCTCTCGCTTTCTGTCCTTCCAGAAACTTTTGCTTCTCTACCCAAATTCCTGTTCCTTTCTCCCCCTGAGCAGTTCAGCCCTGCTTTCTCACCCTCTGCCCACCCTGAGCCAAGTCTGTACTCACAGCTCTTCCTTTTACCCTGCTGTGGCCTCCCTCCTGTGGCTCTTCAGCAGGGCAGAGGCAGGGACTGGCAAAGCTGGATGAGAAAGAAGATCATATCCTTATTGTCACTAGCCTTTAATGGAGATTTAGCACTTCCTTTAATTATGAATGTAGGTAACCAACCACAAAAGTTTCAGCAGAACTTGTAAAACTGTCACTAATAGAACTCATAGATATTTCCGTATCACATGTATGTAACTGATACAGATATCTCAAAATATCATTAAGGTTCACCAGAACTTTGAAACTACAGTACTAGACTTGCTGCTAGATGTTACTAAATTGTTATTTAACTATTTTGGTAACTGTGTTTCCATATAACTGATTTCCTTTGAGATCCTATGTTTTCATTTTATACACTTTGGAGACATTAGCCTGAGGAGTCCAAAAACTTCACCCTATTGCTGGAGGGATCCATGGCACAATATAGATTTAGATTGTGCGCTTTAGTAGGAAAAAAGCACTCTGGAAGTTATGCAATTAGTTATCCTTTAACACGATCAATTCCCAGTTGGGGCTTCTACCTGTAGTCAGAACCAGTGACCAGGAGGGCAGGGACGCGACAGTGGACACTTGGTCTGTCCTGAGAAGGTGCAGCAGACGGTAATTCCCAAGCTGGCCCATCCCATGCCTTCCAAATGTGAGGCAGACTATCCTTCTGATTGGAGGGGCTGTCTGTTTTTTCTCCTCTTGAGTAACGGAGGGAATGTGATGGTTGATGCAGCTTCCCAGGCTAGCTTCTGAGAGGTGTTACTGTTTCCTCCAGGACAGGTCCCAGGTGACAGTCACATCAGCTGCCAATACTGGAGAAAGGAGATTGATTCCAGGCCTGGCCACCACTGCAGCCAACACAGACCCAAGAACCACCTCACGCAGCCCAGCCTCCCCAATTTGGAGAAGTAACAGTGATTGTTGTTGCCTTAAGACATTAATTATGGGATGACTGGTTTCATAGCAATAGGAACCAGAATAGAAGGTGTCTGGGCTTCCCAGGTGGCGCTAGTGGTAAAAAAAAATCCACCTGGTAATGCAGGAGACTCAAGAGATGTGGGTTTTACCCCTGGGTTGGGAAGATGATGTGGAATGAGAGATCTTAGTTCCTCAACCAGGGAGCTCAGTTCCTGAACCACAGACCGGAGCCTTCTGCACTGGAAGATTGAAATCTTAACCACTGGACCACCAAGGAAGTCCCAGTTTACCTTATTTCTTTATTCCTTGAGTGTAATGAATACTTCCACATATACCCTGGATGCTATAGCTGTATTTTTTCAAGAAGGAAAAACTTTTCTATTTTTAAAAGCACAGTTTTATTTTAAAGAGGGATCTTCTCAGTTTCAAAATGCAGTAAAATCTGAAATTAGAATATGAAGACCCACTCAGGTGACTAAACAGGTTCTGAATTACCGAATATCCGTGATATTTGTCAGGCAAAGTAGATGTGTCACTTTCAATACTGACAAGTAACACAAACTAATAGGAGATGCAGTGCTGCCAGGAGAAAATTCTGCCAAATTGACTCAATGAGTTATAATCATTTATAATCAGTCCATTAATTAACTGGGCACAAAGGATGCTGTAAAGAGTTCAGAAGTGTTTTCCCATGTAGGTTAAATACACCCCTCCTGCCTCATTTGCTTATGTGGATACTTCAATTAACAATCTTGAATTTTATTCAAAGAAAAAAAGTAAGTTTCAATCTTGTCTTCATTTTCATTTTTCAAAAACTAGATTTTAAAAGAGCCCAAATGAACAAGCTTCTGGTATAAAATAGGAAAAAAAAAAAATAACAACCCAACCTAAAACCAAAGAAGTAACGGGAAGAAATCAAAGAACCATGGATAGTTCTGAACATCACAAAGGCACATGGATTAAAGAGGAAAAAAGGACATGTTTTCTGTTTTCAGGCGCTTACATTTTAATCAGCGGCTGACAATGTAATTAAAAAAAGAAACTATATTGGCCAAATGTCAGGATTTGGCTAGGATTTTTATTTCTCCTTTTAGTAGTAGCAACAAAAGAATAGAGACGTTTCCAAATTCTGGGCCCTCCAGCAAAATGCTTTAGAAAGCAGCTTTCTAATCATTCTAAAAATTACTCTTAAGAAGAAAAAACTAGAACAAACTAATTGCTCAAGAGATGCAGGCTGATCATAAAAAAAAGCATGTAAGACTACACAGAAGCAAAATAAGATAAAAATTACCTATAATCCTTCTATTCAAAGATAAAGTGTTACTTTATTTACATTCTTTTTGAATTTTTATTGCATATGTTTACTTATATATATTTTTTCCCCAAATAATATTTTATTTAAAATTTTCTGTTTGTTTTTTGTTTTCTTTCTTTCTTTTTGCTGTAGCACAGTTTGCAGGATCTTTGTTCCCCAACCAGGGATCTGTATTGGAAGGGGAGAATCTTAACCACTGGATCTCCAGGTAAGTGCCCCAGATAGTATTTTACATATTGTTTGAATCCCTTCCCTTTTTTTTTTTTTTTTTTTGAGGTCTGATCTTGTTAATTTGTTGCATCTCATTTTTGACTGGATTTAGACTTAGAAGTAGGAGCTCTTAGAGAGGACAGCCTTCGTCTCTTGGTGATTTACTCCTGGCATTTTTCTTTTGCCTCTTTATCCTCTTGGCCAAAAGTTTAGCATGTTCTGCAGCCTCTTCCTTATTTTTCTTAGTATGCTGTTTCTTCAGAGCAATATGCCCAGAACACCTGCAGTAACAAGACATTGAATCTTGGGCGCTCTGGTCCTGGGTCTCTTACCTTCTTTGTTTAGGGGCTTTCTCACAACATCCAGGTGGATGCCATCTTCTTTAGAGAGACTGAAAGGTTTGCAGATTCTGGTAGCTCTTTTGGACCCCAGGCGACGAGGCACAGTAGTTTTAGTGAGTCCAGGAATACCCTTATCCCCCCCTTTCTAGGATGACCAAATTGTCACCACTCAGATTGGCATCCACAATGCAACCCTGAACAGATTAAGTCTTTCTTTCTCCTGTTCTCCTTGGTCTCTAATAGGAATGCCCCTTACTCAGCAGCAGGTGGACTTGGCCGTAGGTCAAGACACCCTCCTTCCTGGGGAAGCCCTGCTTCCTGGGGAAGCCCTGTTTGTTGTTACTGCCACTGATTCAGACACACGGAATCCTTCCATTCTTCACCCAGAGGATCAGCAGCAACTTCTGTGGCCATGTGCTTCTTATGGAAGATACGAAGTTTTTGTTCATTGTCCACGTCAATGAGCTTCCAGCAGTCAGTGGCGGGGAAAGTGATGTGCAGCTTTATTCTGAGGCAGCGGACTGCCTCCAAGGTGCCACGAAAGAGTCCCTTCCTCGTAATACCAAATCAGCAACAAATAAAATTCATTTCTATGACAATAAATGAAAAATCACAATATCTTTGAGCCTTCTTATACACAGGTATCCCATAATTTAGTTGACCAACCCCAACTATTGAATATTTAGGTTATTTTTTTCCCACCCAAAGCAGTGTTATAATCAGTGATCTCATTGTGGCCTCTTTGTGTACATCTTTTATTTCCACAGGAAATCATACTAATGGATGAAAGAGAATAGCGTGTGCATTTACAAGAGACATTCCTCAGTTTGAATGAAATTCAAAATATCTAAGTAGTATATCTGGTGAAGCCTGACAGATGTCTGATTGGCTGTGTGGTCTCAGACAAGTTAACTGCTAAGGGTCCATGGTGGGGAGGATGACTGCCCCATGGCCGTGAGGATGGTTCGATGAAATAACATGTGGAGGTGTTGCCAGCACGGTGACCGGTACATAGCAGGTGTTTCATAAACACCATGTCGTTTCCTAAACACCATGTTGTTTCCTTCCTTGTCCCCACCTAGCATGAAACTCGGTCTCATTCACAGAGAGAGAGAGAAGGGAGAGTAGGAAGAGAAGAGGGATGAAGAAGAAGATGAAAGAGGAGGAGGAGACGGAGGGAAGGAGGAAGGAGACAGGGAAGAGCAGAGATGGGCGGGAAGGAGGGATTAAGAGAACAGAGAAGTGTGTCTGATGCCTCTTTTTGGCAGAAAAGACTCATGGTAGCTTTCATGCCTTTTTGTTTATTTTTCATGGCTAGAGTTTCCCCGCCCAGCACAGAAGCTTTACAATGCGTTACTTCAAGATTTCCATCTGCCCTTTGGGTATTATCAAAGGTTAAAACCCACACAACAGGGCAGAGTAAAACTTGTTTACTTGCAAGATTCATGTCTGGTCTTGAAAGGTATTTTTTTCCCTTGCCCCACAAGCACTGATGAAAAGGAAGATGGATGCTCCACCAAGGGTGTGGGTGATGCATGCAAATTGGGTTCTGTATGGGCAGGTTGGGCTGGGGAGGGCTTCCTCCTAACCCACGTGCACACCTGGATTCAGGTGCCCAGGTGACAGCCAGACAAGCTCCTTCCCTGCCACCATCTCCCCTCCCACCTTTTCTTGAGACTCTTTCCCAGGCAGGGATCTCGTTGGAGTCCTTTACACGTCAGGATGCATTTCAGTCAGCTGCTGCCTTTCCCAGGGGTATCTGCATTTCAGGATGCAGCACTCTCCGTGGGATGCGAGGGTTGTTGGTGTTAAAATGTTTACTAATCATTCAGGCAGCCCTGCTTCCTTCCAGCAGCCATTTATTGAGTGCATGGCATTCCAGACTGTGTCCCACACTGAAGCACCATGGACAAGACAGACAAACTCTCTGTCCTCTTTGAGCTTAATTCTGGATGAAAAGATAGACAAAACCCAAGTACACAAATGCATGCCCAGTTATGGAGTCACCGAGAGAACTTACTCTGGGTAGGATGGTCTGCCTGGGGAATCCCAGGGACAGAGGAGTCTGGTGGGCTACCATCTATGGGGTTGCACAGAGTTGGACATGACTGAAGCGACTTAGCATGCATGCATGCATGGATTAAAGAAGGAAATGGCAACCCACTCCAGTATTCTTGCCTGGAGAATCCCAGGGACAGAGGAGCCTGGTGGGCTACCATCTATGGGGTTGCACAGAGTTGGACATGACTGAAGCGACTTAGCATGCATGCATGCATGGATTGAAGAAGGAAATGGAAACCCACTCCAGTATTCTTGCCTGGAGAATCCCAGGGACAGAGGAGCCTGGTGGGCTGCCGTCTGTGGGGTTGCACAGAGTTGGACATGACTGATGTGACTAGGCAGTAGCAGCAGCAGGCTGGTCAGGAAAGACCCCTTCCCCCAGAGGCAGTGATATTTAGCCCCCTTTCAATCTTTGTGATTTCTTGGATGTCCAGAAATGAGCATGTCAATCACTACATCACTGAGGCAGTGGATGCTTTGGTCTGTTTTAATAATAAAACAACCTATATGTATTGAAAGCCTACTACATGCAAGGCAGGCTAATGGCATTTTTTTATATCTAGTCTTTATGGCAAACCTTTGGCATAGGAATTGCTGTTTTCCAGAAATGCAGAGAGGTTTTCCCAAAGTCATACTAGAAATAATGGCAGAGCAAAAATATGAACCCAGCTCTACTTTGCTCTACAATCTGTGTCTTTTCTTAACATCATATCCCCTCCCTTCCTGAGACGAGGTCTCTGACAGCAGGTTGCCCTCAAACCCTTATTCCACAGATGATGAGTAGCTTAATATAGAATTTACCTAGACCTGTTTCCATGCAAATGACAAAGGATTTTTTTCTTTTGTCCCATTTCAAAGATTCGATGAACCTTGACTTTCTCCCTGATTCTCTATAATCCTTTCCTTTGGAAGAAATAATCCAGTTGAGACAGCCGATGTTCACTTGTGCTGCCAGAGATGCAACAACGGTGGGGGTGGTACTCCATCTCTGCCCACTCCCTGTCTCCCTCCCTTCTTTTCTTCTTTCCATGTCCCATGCAGATTTGAATTAAATTGACATAAATGTCTCAAGTTTTCAGATCCCTCCTTGTCCTGGAGCGCACCATCATTACAGATCCAAACAATAGCCCCATATTTTGGTCCCCCTGAGATGGCATTTATGGAAATTCTTATGCCACTACTAGGATGCTGGAACATTGAGTAGGAAGCATGGCTTTTCAGGGAAGTACCTGATATTTCACCATTAGAAGTCTCTTCAGTTTTCTCTTATAATACAGGTGCCCTTTAAGGAGAAATGCCTGGAGTATTTCCAGTTAATAACAACACGGATGAATGAATATCAATAGCATTTATATTTATATGGCATTTCCCAAAGTATCTTAACTTATATTAAACCCTATGGTTTCCTCCAAAACCATGAGTTGGGCCATAAGCCATTGTTTCCACTACAGACAAAGGAGCATGTAATGTCTATCTGTAATGATAGGTAAACTGCAACTGGTCCCAGGTCACCCAGCTGGTAACTGATCCAACTGAGACTCAAGTCCAAGGCTTTGGAAGTTGAAGTCAACACTGTTTGACACTGCAGATCAATTTATCTGGGTCTTACTGTGGCATCTGACTGGAGAAAGGGTTCGGAGGGAAGGAGCATGTAGGGCAAAGGGAGGAATTCAGCAGGTGGAGACTGATTAACTGTGAGTGACTGACTCACTCATTTACACGTCAATTTCACTCTTTTACTGAACAGTATCACCTATTGTGCGATACTACAAGAAAGCCTAAATACAGGAGGGTAATCCTTCTGTTTGGCAGAGACCTACGCGCATTCTCTTCTCCCTGCCTCCACGGCTGGACTGCATTTCCCAACCTGCCTTGTACTCCGCGCCTGTGGTCCAGCTAATCGAATGTGACTAGAAAACCTCTCGCTTCCTGCTCTTTCCCTTTAAGGCAGATAAGAGAGCTGAAAAGCTCTGAATGATTTTATTCCTGCCAGTTTGGAACACCCTTAGACATATACTTCTATTACATTACACCACTGCAAGTTTGGAGTTTACCTTTTGCAGAGATAGTGTTATCACCACTTCTTAACCAGGTTGTAGGAAAGAATTGAGACATAATACCCTAAGGCATCCATTGTAGGAAATGAATTAATCGTTCTCCTGTGCATCTAAAATGGTACAAGTTCTACATCTTCCTTAGAATTGAGAGAATAGTCACTCACACAATGTTCCGTGGAGTTTAGTTCTCTTGTGGAACCTCTGTTGAGAAAGGCTACAAACACTTGAGCAATCCCTGCCCTCAAGGGGTTTATTATAACCTAGTTGTAGAAACTGATCGGATGTTCAAGGAAATATGAAGAGGGAAATTCATGTGGCTTCACTTCTTCCTCACCATAAGCCTGTGAAGAAGACTTTATCTTTGTTATTTACAGATAAAGAGATTGTGAATTATGCAAATAAAGACTCAGGGTTTCTCAACTAGGAGGTGTTAGAGGCAAGGTTGAACCTGTGTCTGAAACAGCTTTCCTAATCACACCTCCAAAACTCTCAGAGACTGTTCCTTATGCCAGGAAGGACTCTTGATTCAAGCCACTGCGAAAGAAGCAAGTTTAATCTCCTCTCTATGCAATTCTCTGTTTGGCGCACAAGGAACAGAGGGCATTTCCCTTTTGGAGAAGGGTGTTTCTCTCACGAGCACCTTCGGTCTTGGTCATGCCTGAGATGCCCTCTCTCCATAGATTTTTCCTGTCTTGGGCCTGTTACGGGAAAGAGATAATAACATCATTGAAAACCATTTATAGAAATGAATGGGCTTCCCAGGTGGCGCAGTGGTAAAGAATCTGCCTGCCAATGCAGGAAATGCAATGGATGGAGGTTCAATCCCTGGGCCGGGAAGATCTCCTGGAGGAGGAAATGGCAACCCGCTCTGGTATTCTTGCCTGGAAAATTCTGTGGACAGAAGGACCTGGCAGGCTACATTCCATAGGGTCACAAAGAGTTGGGCATGACTGAGCATGCAGCCCACACACACAAGTATAAAAGTGACCAGGTGTAAAAATAACAGTCATCCTAGATTCTGACTTTAGGAAAGGGGGACTAATTTATGAAAAGTTTGGGAGGTATGATTAGGAAAGCAAAGGGTTGTTAGTTTACAGAGAGAATTAGGTTAACTAACAACCATCTTCCAAAAGCTTAATTAAGTCTCTTAGCCCTCAAGTGAGACAAGGAAATAATTGATTTCTGCATTGCTGATGGGAAAGTGGTGGGGGGAACTAATTCACCAGTGGCCAACAAGGGAAACACCATCTGTCCTGGGATTAAAATGTATGACTTTCCGACTCTTGGTCCTTTGTTTCACCTTTGAGTCTGGAATGCTCAAGGCCCAGAAGAATTTTTTTGTGTGTGAGAACCCCAGAGCAGGACCATCAAAAGATCCTTCGCAAATGAGAGACCAAATAATTAAGGATTCACTCCTTAGTAATTTTCTGCCCTTCAAAGAAGTAACACAAACAGTGTGCTGCTTCTGAGCGTCAAGGCCATGTGGGTTCATCTGGGTTCATTTTAATAAGTACTGGCACTTCTCATTATAAGTTCTGTCCATCACCCAGTGACTTGTGATGCCAGAAAATATTTGGAGATCTTAAAAATTTAAAGCAAGATCCAGAACAAGCTAGATTGAAAGAGATAAAAGTGGGGGGAAAAGAAGTGTAAGTAACAAAGGAGGAGGAAAAAGCTTTCTAGAACTATTGAATTCACCAATCACTGAATGTTGTGCAAGGAAGTTTTCAAATGTTTTGTACAAGAACTGCATGTGATAGGCGTTTAATTAGTTTACACTCTGGTCACCAAATGTGTGTGGGTATTTCCTGCACCAAGCAATTCTCTGACACCAGCTGGATATCCTCTAATTTAATTCAGTTCTGACACTGCCTACCTGGAGAGGGTGTCAGATCCCACAGGTTCAGGGTTCAGCTCCCTGAGACCGACACCCACTTTAGATGCCAGCCTCAAGTAGTAGGTCTTCATGTCACCCACAACCTCTGTCCCATTTGGCTACAAACCAGAGGTTCTCATGACGTCCTCCCCTTGTGCTGTCCTGAGCTTAGTCACTCAATCATCCGACTCTTTTCAACCCCGTGGACAGCAACCCGCCAGGCTCCTCTGTCCATGGGCATTCTCCAGCCAAGAACACTGGAATGGGTTGCCATGCCCTCCTCTAGGGGATCTTCCCAATCCAGGGATGGAACCCAGGTCTCCCACATTGCAGGCGGATTCTTTACTGTCTGAGCCATCAGGGAAGCCCATGAAGTCTCATGACTTCTTTCTCCTTAGATCTGATTAATTTGCTAGAGTGGCTCACAGAACTCAGGGAAACATTTATTTAGGCTTACCAGTTTATTCCAAAAGGACGTGATAAAGGAAACAGATGAACAACCAGATGGAAGAGATGTATGGGGCAAGGTGTGTGGGGAGGTGGGTGGAGCTTCCATGACCTCTGGGGTGTACCACTCTTCTCGCACCTCCACCTGTTCAACAACCTGGACGCTTTCAGAACCCCATACGACTGGAATTTTATGGAAGATTCATCACATACATGTGATCAATCATTAACTCCATTTTCAGCCCTGCTCCTTTATCAACAGAGTGGAAGATGTGGCTGAAAATTCCAAGCTCCTAATAATGGCTTGTTGTTGCTTGTGACCAGCCCTCATCCAGGAGTGGACCCAAAAGTCACCTCATTTGAACAAAAGATGCCCTTATCACCCAGCAGATTACAAGGGTTTCAAGAGTGCTGTTTCAGGAACTGCGGTCAGAGACAAACATTAGGACAAAGGATGTTCCTAGTGCTTTTATCACTTAGGAAATTACAAGAGTTTCAGGAGCTCTGTGCCAGCAGCCAGGGGCAGAGACCAACACATACTTTCTACTCGCTCACACTTAACTGCACTGTACTGCCTTCCCCCTGCAGATCTGACTAAAAGGCTTGGAGGAGGGCTGTCGGAATTCCTGTGCTTACATGTCTATTTTTCTCTGCTTGACTGAAAGCTCTTGAGGCCCAGAATTAAGATTTAGTATCTTAGTATTTCCAGAGCCTAAAGTAGTTGGTGACAGCAGTAAAAGTTTGCTGCATGAATGAATGGACATCTGCAATGGGTTATAGGCTAAGAGTCAAATATCTCAAATATCTCACCCTCTCATCTAATCCCAAATCTCTCAGGCTCTCGAAATATAGGCAACATTGCTCACCCTCCCCCACCCTCCCCACATTCTACTTCATAGTCCGAGGAAGTCCAAAGCTGTCTCTGGAATGTCTGGAAATTTTAGACAAGTCACATCTGGATTATGAGACTCAGTTTCTTCTCCTGTTAGTGGATGTTTTGATTTAGGGAAGGATGGCAGACAAATACCTTCAAAGATCAGACAAGTATAGAAAGTAAGTGATGCAGATATTTGCTGTAAGATGATCAGGAGTAGTGGCCACGATGGCCAATACAGAAGGGTCCCCGAGACAGAGAAAGAAGCTATAATTCATCTTCAGTTGATTTTTTTTTAAGGAATTTTTTTTTTTTTTTTTTTTTTGCTGGCATGTGGGATCTAGTTCCCTGACCAACAATTGAACCTGGGCCCCCTGCACTGGGAACTCAGAGTCTTAACCACTGGACCACCAAGGAAGTCCCTGCAGCTGATTATTATATGGGAATGATGGCTTTTTTCCAAAAGATGTGGAAAATCTGGATTTTTATGTGAAAGCTTCCAATTCTTAAATGTTGGCACAAAATTTTTCAGAAACACAAAATGAGCCAAACTCAACACATCTGTGTGCTGAGATCAGCCCATGGACCTCCAGGGTGCAGCCTCTGGACCAGATGATGTCTGAAGTCCTTTCCAACCTGGAAGGATTTGGTCTGGTGGTAGGTTGTCTCTTCAATCCCTGTGTTTTTGGCTCCCTGGTCTATTTCTGCTCCAGTTTAAGCAGAGTGGACGAGGGCTTAAGTGTAACTGTGTTTATAAACACCCTAAAGAATTCCATATGGTATGCCGAATGTGAAGTTGGCTTAATTTGAAAAGATTAAATGTGCTCAGGCAATTGCAGAGTTGTCTGTTTCATAAATCAATGCAATTTGTTGGTGGCAGGCCGGCAAGGGATGAGCTTTGGGAAACGCAGCTGGTGTGACCAGTAAGCCCAGTGGTAGGGACTTCAGAGGCAAGTTGCGTGACAGTAGCTTTCCTGAACATTCAAACATCTTCCTCTTTGCAACACACATACACACACACACACACACACACACACACGCACACGCTCCCCTTCTCCCTTCCCCCACCCCCATTTTGTTTCCTGCTTCTTAATTTGGACCTTATCCAAATGAAAAAGATTTCCTTTACACATTCAGGGACAATGCGAGAAGTACTCAGTCATCCTGGACCAGGTTTTTCAACAGATAGTGGCCCTTGGAGTCATGCAGAAGCCCTCAGTTAGGAACCTGAGTGGAGGTGTAGGCCTGCCTCTGGCATTAACCAACCATGAGATCTTGGACAATCATTTCCCTTCTTTGAGCATCACATCTTTATCTGTAGAATAACGGGAATGAACTTGGATGTCTTAGGTCTCCTGCACCATTAGCAATATTCGTTATCTTTGATCCCCCAGGAGGTAGGAGAGGGGGAATCTCTCCTGTTTCCTCCTTTAAAATTGTTTCTGCTTTAGATGATGGCAGCGGCCTCTTGGCCTCAAGTTTAGGCGTGGGAATAACCTTGGCTCTTCTCTTCTGCAGAGCCACCTTAAGCAGGTGGTTGGGAAGTCTAGTGTAATGTGTGGTGCAAGCTTAAGATGGACCTTGAGGCATCTCTGGATCCCAGGTAAGCCTGGAACAGAGGCCCTTCACCCTTGACTTTTCCTCTGTCATTTCTGGCACAGTTTCAGGAGCAGAGAGAGTATCAGGCTCATGTAATCAGGTGTCCTGATCAATACTACTTAACCTTTCAGAACACAAAAAAGGAAAAGAAGAGGGAAAGGGTATGTGAGTTAGACCTGTGGTCACAAATAACAGAAAAGCAAGTCACAGCAGGTTAAATAATAAAAGGATGATTTAACTAATATGAAAAGAATCCCAGGGTTATACCAGCAGCTCCAGGAATGGATAAATCATCAATTCATTGACGTAATTAAAGTCCCAAATCTCTTTCATTTTTCTATTTTGTGTCAAGGCAATTCTCCTCATTGTAATGAAATGGCTGCCACAGTTCCAGTTATCATGTCTTTGCATATCAAAGTTCCTTTTTAGTGCATCTTTCATTTTCCAGTAAGACAACCCCCCAATACTTCTTTTAAAGTCACAATGTCCAGAAATGAGTCTCATGCCTGTGCTTAAGACCAATCATTAACAGGGAAGTGAAATTACCGTCCTTTGCTTAGAACCCAACAATCCCGATTCACCCTGAGCTGGGGTGAGGCCCTGCCTCCTCTGAGATGCAGAGGCCCTACACCTGAACAAAATCAGGGTCAGAATGCAAAAAAGAAGGACAGGGGACATGACTGTTAGAAAGACTGCCAATAGCATCTCTTTTCTTTACCTTCCTCGTCTCTACCTTGGGACTGGGAGGGAGGAAAGAAGAAGTGTAGAAAAAAAGAGGAGGAAAAAGAAAAGCAGGGAGGAGGATAAGGGAGGGTAGTAGTTTTTGAATCAAACAGACTCTGGTTTCAATCCCAGCTTTGCCATTTCCCAGCTGTGTGTTCTTGGCATGACCCCAGGCATATCTAAGCTTGGGCTTCCTGACTTGTAAAATGCAAGTAAGGTGGGATTTTCATGAAGCTAAGTGATAAGATAAATATAAGGTTCCAAGCATAGTTTTTGTCACAAAATAATGTTCAATTAATGTTAGGAAGAAGAGAAATAGAAGTAGGAAAGGAGCAAGAGTTTATAGAGGGCTTTACAGCATATAAGATGCTTTCACAAATATTAGCCTCTTCGATCTGACAGTCAAGTCACAGATGGGATGTGTTTATTGTTTCCTTCTGAGGATATTGAAGCTACAGATCAGGGACCACACGTATTAGCTTGCTTAAGGTAGTAAGAGCAGGGTGCAGGTCTTCAAAATCCAAAGCCCCAGAAGTATCCAGAAAAAAGTGGTAAAAAATAAAAAAATGTGTTGAGAATAAAAGCATATTGTTATATTTGGAAAACACATTGTGGGGAGGGAGAAATCCTTACAATGAAAAATCAGGTTGTTGGGTCTACCTACCTCCCAAACCTCCATCTTCCTCTACTTAGATTCAATTCAACAAGTATATATAGAGCACCTGCTATGTAGAGGGCAGATGGCTGGTCCCCAGAGGATACATAGGTGGGTGAATTACATCCTCTGTACTCAAAGAACTCAGAGTCTCGGAAAAGCACAGAGTCATTTTACTGATCTAAGCTTTGCAAAATGCAAAGAATTTGAATTAGTACTCTTTTTCTTCAAATTTTCACCTTCCAAATCTTGTAGCTATGTTGTAGCCCACAGCCCCTCATGGCCAAGGCTGATATAGACTTTGTGGAGGAGACAGGTACATTGGAGCTGGCTTTGATATTCTCTGTGGTTTCTTCAAAATAGAATAGTCTGTGAGGACAGGAGATCAGCTGTGTCATAAAGCAGTTCTGGGAGTTCTGGTGGTCTGGAAGAGGATGGAATCTTCTTCATCCAGCCAGCCATCTCCTCTCCCCAACTGGAGCCAGGGTCAAGCAAACCAACACCTGGGCTTGCGAGCTCCAGGGTGGGTGGGTGGAGTCTCAGTGACTCAGTCACACTCTCCAGACCCTGTTGGGTATCATCACTTGAAAAGAATTGCCAGTGCTTCCCCAAAGGAGGCCCTTAACCTCTGAGACCCAATCTTCTTCCCTGTTCCAAGCAGAACTGATTCCTTTGGACTTCTGGCTCAGAGATAGCTTGAGTCAGGTGTGGTGTATGTGATGATGAATCACTGTGGTTCCAGTGGTCAAGAGGAGTGCAGAGCCTGGGTAGCCAGGCCATGGTGACATGGGTATGAACTGGAGGAGTGAAGGTCAAGTGTCGGGAGAGGCTGATACCATCAGAGGGGCTGTACAGGACTCTGGGGCTGGTTTTGAACAGCAGGTGCCTCTCTTTCCCAAGGCAGCCTCGCATTTTCTTAAAGAGCCCATACTTTGGAATTGTGTCTGACGACTGAGACTCTCTCCAAAACCAGGGCACCAGCAAATCCAGGGCCTCGTGAGGGTCCACTTCCTGCTTCTGTCTCTTTCATAAGGGCGCTAACCACATTCATGAGTACTGCCCCGTCTTGACCCAATCATCTCCCCAAACCATGGGAGCTCGAGTGAGACCATAGGATTCACCATAACAAAGGAGCCCAGACAGATAGCACTCTAGTCTCTTGTTACAACTCTCCCCAAGAGAGGCATCAATATTGCCTGTTAGTCATGCTTCCTGCTAACACCTGGACTTTGGGTTCCATGCACTTCCTCCCTCCTCACTGTAAGTCCTCAGACAATGTAGGGAGCATTTCTTATATAAAAAGGAAGCATTGCGTTTAAGTCCTTTAGAACACAGGCAACATGAGGACATGAATTTTTTATCCTTTTGTGCATGTGGTCACACCAAACCACAATGGAGGCGGAGGAATGTCATCTAGCCTGGGATTTGGGAACCTCTGCAGCAATCAGCTCTTCTGATCATCAAATAACCCTCAGACCATTTTTTTCCTTGAGAGACAATACTGACCAACTCTAGGGGGGACAGTGGAAAGCCCGGTCCAGTTACTGTGTCCAGCTCAGTATTCCAAGTCTCTGGGGGGATATGTAATGTCTTCACAAAGTCCAGACACAGAATCTCAAGTTCATTGACCTGTGGACTAAAAGGGCAAGTTATCTCTCACCACCCTCCATGTACCCCTCGTGCTTTGATGGAACAGGGATGGGACAAGGAAACAAGCAGTCCCATTCAGAAAAGCGCAGAGTAGAAGTCACTGGCCCATAGTCCATAGATTGTACAATCCTGCCAAACAAGAGATTCTGCCGGTAGCAGGGGGATTTTCTTGATCAGACCAGAGTTAAACTCCTTGGGGAAAATTCCCTCATCCATTGTTCTCTAAGGTCTGTTATTCTATTGACATCTTGGGCCATTTGTTGTGGGGTCTATCTTACGAGTGTAAGATGTTTACCAACTTTCCTGGCCTCTATCCATTAGGTACCAGTGGGTAGAGGCATCTCTGCCCCAGGTGTGACAATCAAAAATATCTCCAGGACTCCGCTGGTGATCCAGTGGTTGAGAGTCGACTTTCCAGTGCAGGAGACATGGGTTTGATCCCTGGTGGGGGAACTAATATCCCACAGGCCATGTGACTACTGAGCCCATGAGGCCAAAACTAGAGAGAAACCTGGCAAGACCCAACACAGCCAAATAAATAAAAATTTAAAAAATGTTTCCAGACATTGCCAAATGTCCTATAGGAACTAATGGTTTTAGGTGTGAACAAAGTCCTGGATTATGGTTTTTTGAGCAAGTCTGTCCCCTTATAATCTTTGTAGGCTTCTGATCTACATGTGTCCAATTAGTTCAACAAACATAATGAAGGCTAAACAAAAGTGTTCATAAAGTGATTTATTTCTTTGCATCCAAGTATTTTTTTCTACTGCATAACATAGTCTTCATTGCTATTGCTTCTAAAAGCATTTTTCTTGCCACGTGTCACTCAACACTAATTATTAATATCTGGGCAGTGGGCAGCAAGAAAGCTGATACTGGAGATTGGAAAGACTTGTGTTGACAAAAGGCCCTGTGATAGTTGGAAAGGCAAACAAGCAAAGCAGCGCCACATGTTTTAGGTTTACATCATGCCACTTCAAGGTAAACTTCAGTTTAACTGAAGTTAAACTGGAAACTTCGGTCCAATAAGTCCCTTACAAACAAATCTTTAAGTTGTGAAATTTCAAAGATTCGAATGTGTGCATTCCATCAATGTCAGGCATGAATGAAATTGCAGCTCTCCGTCTCCTACTGTTGATGATCCTTCAGCTCTACCACTTCCCACCTTCTCGCCTATAAACCTACTACAGTGCAGTCCTATAAGCCGATTGTGTTACTTGGGTACCTAGGTTAGCTTTGTTGGACTTCTAAACAAATTGGACTTATGAATTTGCTCTCAGAATAGGACTCATTCATGTGTAGGGGAATTATTGTATTAGTTAAGGAATGTTACAGTTGTACCCGGCTTCAAAGTATCCATCTCCCTATTGTTAAGATGTAAAAACAGCTAATGGTCTTTTTTCCTGGCCCTCTTTCCCTCTTGTCTGTCAGTGATTAGCTGGGACGGCAGGTACAAAGCTGGGTTGGCTTCTTCCTGATTAGGAAGAGAATCAGGACCTGGGGTCTTGGGCTAAGTGTATGGGCGGGAAAGGGGAAACTCGAGGTGGTGGAAGTTGAAACTAGATGGAGCCTGGAGCAGCTTCCAGGATGGAGTGCTGATTTCTGAGGTCCAGCATGGGTGAGACCACACAGGCCAGGTTCATTCAAAGGACTAGAATGAGATGACCATGAGAAAATCACCAAGAGAGTTCATTAATTCCAAATTCAAGTAAGCCAGATACACTCTGAACTGCTTCCAACATTCCATTTCAAATGTATATGTATGTTTTATGTTTAATAAAAGGAAAATCAAAGATAATATTTCATTCAGATTATGAAAACAGTAAATAAAAACTGAAATGAGATTAAATATTCAGCCATAAGGAAAATGTTCAATACACTGATATATACACACTAATGGAAACTGTGCCATGGTGAAACTTATATGTACAATGTGATACCTGAAAGGTTGTTGCTGAACCATGAAAAAACCTTGGGATTCTTGGCCTCCAGAGGAGAAGAATTCAATCCGGGGCCAGAGACGAGGCTTGATCGCTCACAGCTTTCGTGTAATAAAGTTTTATTAAAGTATAAAGGAGATAGAGAAAGCTTCTGACATAGGCATCAGAAGGGGGCAGAAAGAGTGCCCCCTTGCTAGCAATGGAGTTATATACTCTCCAATTAGTTATTACAGTGAATCAAAAGAATGTCTGGAGGTTGTAAAGACCTCACCAGACCTACTCCCATAATTTGCATTTTAAGATAACAGGATTAGCCAGGAGGTTTTTTCCAGAGACTGTCCTCAACCAGGACACATTATTGTTATATAATCCTAAGGAATGTAGAGGGAAAAAAAAGTTTGTCTTTTCTTTCTCTTTGAGAATTCCAGACCCCTCTCTCCTTGGGGACCCCTAGACTTCTTATCGACCTGCCTAGGAAATGACTCTCTCAATACCATTTACATTAAACAGAAAAACTCCACACTATTGCGGTATGAAAATGTTGTTATGTAAGTAAATGCATAGGAGTTAATATGAAAGGACCCACCAATCAAGCTGCTAACTGTGGCTGGGCTGGAAGGGGCAGGAGGGGTGATGGTGCAGAGTTGGGTGATGGTTAAAGAGCTTTAAAACTAACAGTTTTCCTAGGATAGAATATAAATAACAGTCGATAAAAATTAAAAGAATGAAATGGGTCTCTTTGTACTGATAGATACTGGTTTCTTTTTTTCCGCCTTGAAGGAAACTATTAACTGTATTTACCCCTGTGGGGTATGGATGGAGGGAGAAAACATATGGGAAGTTCCACTATTAATTTTGCACTTCTCTATGCTCTCAATTTTCTAACCATGTTCATATGTTGCATTTTCTTCAACAGAGTTTTCTGCATGATAAGAGGATAAAGCTCTTCTTCCTTTTTTCTTTAAATTCAACTCTACTAAAGTGAACTAATAACATGTTACTTTAAAGGAAATTACATGAAGTAACATGTGATCCTGGCTGATAATTTTGAAAATGTAAGAAAGCATAAAGAACAGACTTGAAGTCATGTATAGTCTATCAGACATGACGTCCATTAATAACATTTTGATGATTTCTTCCAGTCTTTTTTCTTATGTCCATTAATGTTTATTTTAATAAGATTGAGTTATATTTTGCATTCTGTAATGTACTTAATAAGGTATTATGAACATATCTCATACCATTAAATATTTTTTAAACAATATAATTTGTAATCATTATATAACAGTACTATACATATATGAATATCCCCTACTATATATACATATATAAAATCATAATAATGATGCCAATAGTTAAGCACTCACAGTATTTAGGTTCTACATAAGGACTTAACTTATATTGTTTCATTTCATCTTTCCAACAGGCCCATGGGGTAATGTATCATCCCCATTTTATAGATGAGGAAGCAGAGGCTTAACTAGATTATAGCTAGAATTAACCCAAGGTGTCAAAGCTAGTGAGTGGTTAAGCCAGGTCTCTAACATATCTATAGTCTTAACTGCCATGTTAAACAGTATCTACCATAATTTTTAAACCAACTTCTTTTTGTTAGATGTAGGTTTGCTTGAAAATTTTTACTGTGTTGAATAACCTAGTGATGAATATCCTTGTACACATGACTTTGGCCACATCTCAGAATTCCTTGCTTAAGTTAAATGCCTCAGGGTGGAATTACTAGGTCACAGGAGAACATCTTTCAGGTTTTTGCAACATATTCCCAGACCTTTTCACAGAGGTACTTTGGAACCATAGGCAAACCCTTCCAAAAGGAAAGGGTAACTTCAGGAACAAAGAAATGCAGAGGTCATGGCCCTCCTGGGTTGAGGGCTGAGCTGGAGTCCGCTGACTCTGTCTTCTAAGTGATGGCACTCAAGTCGCACCTGGCGCCTGGAGAGTTTTATTGAATTTCCCTGCAATGCCATTATGCTCGGTAAACACGGAGCCAGGCACCTATTACAGCAGGTAAGCGCACATCTTGCTACAAGCCTCCTTTCAAGTTTCTATTATTTCAAATGTCAAATGCACTTTGCCTCAAGCCTTTTCGGCCTTTAATTTTTAAATCCACATGCATTTAATTTATTTATTGGATTTCTATAGGACTTGAGGGAAAATTTAATTCATATACTTCTGGTTCATCTTGGCTTAACTCATTTGATGGCTTAAAAAGCTTTGTTGGCTCTCTTAAATAAGAATTTTTTGTGTGGGTGCAGCTTCTTTTCAGAGATAGGATGCTAAGGAGGGGGGATTCTCATTGAAAAGATCAGCACAAAGCTAGTAAGGTGATCAACTTGGGGAAGGGCAGGCTCTCAGTCATTCTTTACGACATTCTGTCTGGTCAAGAAGTTGCAAAACAGTACAAGTAACTGGGAAAGCAGCATCCTCTTCCTTGACCTCATTAGATTAACTTGGGAGCCCACCACTGCTACAGCGATGTGCGAGGAACCTCAGGGGCACCCCAAATTTAAAAAATTTTAAATTTCATTTGAAAATTTAGAAATGTTCTCATTCAAAAAATTAATTGGTGACATCTGAACTCCCCAATTTGTCTTTCTTACTAAGATAACTGAGTGGAGATAATTCCAGCCCAAAGTAGTCCAAATTTGAAATTGTCTTAAGTCATTTCAATCCGAAGATTGGGTACATGTGTGATTTCCATTAGACTTTGTTCTGTTTTGTTTCCCCTTTTTTCCTTACTATGGAAAATTTTAAACATTGAGAAAAGATGAAAGAGGTCAATGGTGAACATCCCTGAACACACTCCCTAATCCTACAATGATTAATGTTTTGCCCTCTATGCTTTCTCACATGCCAATCACTCTCTCTACATACCTGTCATCTCTTTATATTTCTTAGTGAATTTTAAAGTAAGTTGCAGAAATAAGTAAACTGCATCCCTAAATCTGTTACCATGCCAATATTAACTAGAATTCATTATTTAATTACATGTTTTCTTCACCAGGAAAAAATTATACAAGTGAAATGCACAAATCTTCCTTGTATCATCTAATGGGTTTTGACTAATATGCTCATTTGAGTAACCAAATCCCACTAAGATTTATAAATTTCCCAAATTTCTAAATCCCCCATAGAACTTCTTTGTGTCTTTTTGCAATTAACTCCTCCCCATCCCTTGCCCCAGGTAACAACTGCTCTAATTTCTATCACTATATGTTAGTTTCACTTAGTCTAGAACTTCATATAAATAGAATCATACCATATGAACTATTTACTTAGTCAAGTTGCCATGGCTTCCTGTTGTAGCTATAGGCCTCCTGGTTGAAACAAGAACTATTTAAGGTTGACCTTTCTTGCCTAATGTTATAAATTGGAGCGTCTCAGGAACACATTGAAAATGGAAGTGAAGGCACTAGTGGAAATAATAGCCTAGTTAATGCCTTGCTAGAATGGTATTAAATATGCTGCAGAATTATTCTCCTTAATAAAGGGACATTGAGTGGAGAGGCTTGCCCAAAAAAGGCGAGCTGTATTTCAAAAGAACCTGGTCCCCCTTGACTAACCATTCTGCCTGTCAGAACCACATGGGTCTGCCCTGTATTCACTGTGCTAGAATTTTGTCCCTGTCAGTATTAACTTCCAACCAAGTCAGAGGTCAAACCAAGATTCCACTGTTCTGAGAAGATCCCGACACACCCTCCCGGCATACCCTCTACAACATGAACGGGAAGGTCTAAGTCCGGCTATGGTGGTGTTGGAGGTGGGGCAGGTCACCAGTAGGTGGCGCTCTTCCTCTGAACCATGACCCAGAAGAGCCACGCACCCCTAGCTAAGACTAGAAACCAGCCTGCAGAGAGGCCCTGCCTTCTGAAAGTGACAATGAAAGGAGTTTTTAGATGCTTTTAGTTTTAAAGGCTGCTGAGTCAGTCCTTGAATGAAGTCCTTTGAGCAAGTCGTATTTAGCCGTTTCCAGGGCCTGTTACCTTGAAGCAGAAGTCAGGTTTCCTAAGACCAGAGGTTATGGGATCTTATTGTAAAAGGATGCTAGGTGCATAGCAGTGTTAATTAGTATTAAAAAGTTTGGGAAAGAAAAATCTGGAAAGGTGAATTGGAAGACTTGGTAGAATCTGTCTGTTAACCAGAGATAGTAGGATAATTTCACTAGGGAAGAAATGCAATTCAATTCTTTATTCTTTTATATATTTATTCAGTATTCAGTATTAAGGAGAGAGTAGAGTACTTAATTTGTTAAAAACAGCTGTGGAGTTGGGCAGACCTGAGTTGAGAGGACCACTCTCTGGGTCTCAGTTTTTTTATGGGTGAAATGAAGAC
This sequence comes from Muntiacus reevesi, assembly GCF_963930625.1. Lineage (NCBI taxonomy): Eukaryota > Metazoa > Chordata > Mammalia > Artiodactyla > Cervidae > Muntiacus > Muntiacus reevesi. Next base: position 42,056,010 of record NC_089264.1, read on the forward strand.
TACATACTCACATCATAGACATTTCATTCCTTGATTCAACAAATATGTGCCGAGTGCTCGCTGTGTGCCAGGCACTGCCCTAGAGCTGTGGACCCGTGTGAAGAAGGCATGGTCTCTGCTCTCGTGAGCTGTCTTTGTTGTTGTTCAGTCCCCAAGTCGTGTCTGACTCTCTGTAATGCCATAAGCTGCAGCACACCAGGCTTCCCTGTCCTTCGCCATCACCCAGAGCTTGCTCAAACTCATGTCCATTGAGTCAGTGATGCCATCCAACCATCTCATCCTCTGTCATCCCCTTCTCCTGCCCTCAGTCTATCCCAGAATCAGGGTCTTTTCAAGTGAGTGGGCCATTTGCATCAGGTGGCCAAAGTATTCGAGCTTCAGCTTCAGCATCAGTCCTTCCAACAAATATTGGAGTTCTCAGACAGGGTATATTTTTGAAGATGATTGTGCCAGTATATTCCAGCTCACATTCTCTTCTTTTTTTAAAAAATTTAACTTTCTTTTTTATGTCAAGAATCCTTGCCAACAATGAAAACAAACCAATAAATGCCTATTTTTAAAAAACTACTTTATCGAAGTGTGATTGACATGAAATAAACTATACACACATATTACCATATGTAAAATAGATGACCAATGCAAATTTGATGCTTGAAACAGGGTGCTGTGTCAAAGCTGGTGCTCAGGGACAACCCAGAGGGATGGGTTGGGGAGGGAGGTGGGACGGGGTTTCAGGATGGGGGGACACAGGAACACTCGTGGCTGATTCATGTTGATGTAGAGCAAAAATCACCCCCATATTCTAAAGTAAATCACTTTTAATTAAAATAAATTAGTTTCATTGAGTTAGACAAGGCTGTGGTCTGTGTGATCAGACTGGCTAGTTGTCTGTGACTGTGGTTTCAGTGTGTCTGCCCTCTGATGCCCTCTCTCAGCGCCTCCCGTCTCACTTGGGTTTCTCTTACCTTGGATGTGGGGTATCTCCTTACCGCCGCCGCTCCTGACCTTGACGTGGGATATCTCCTCAGGGCCACCGCTCCTGACCTTGGACGTGGGGTAGCTCCTCTCGGCCGAGGCCTTACAAATAGCTGTGAAAAGAAGAGAAGCAAAAAGCAAAGGAGAAAAGGAAAGATGTATTCATTTGAATGCAGCGTTCCAAAGAATAGCCAGGAGAGATAAGAAAGCCTTCCTCAGTGATCAATGCAAAGAAATAGAGGAAAACAACAGAATGGAAAAGACTAGAGATCTCTTCAAGAAAATTAGAGATACCAAGGGAACTTTTCATGAAAAGATGAGCACAATGAAGGACAGAAATGGTACGGACCTAACAGAAGCAGAAGATAATTAGAAGAGGTGGCAAGAATACACAGAAGAACTGTACAGAAAAGGTCTTCATGACCCAGATAATCACGATGGTGTGATCACTCACCTAGAGCCAGACATCCTGGAATGTGAAGTCAAGTGGACCTTATGAAGCATCACTACGAACAAACCTAGTGGAGGTGATGGAATTCCAGTTGAGCTATTTCAAATCCTGAAAGATAATGCTGTGAAAGTGCTGTGATCAATATGCAGCAAATTTGGAAAACTCAGGAGTGGCCACAGGACTGGAAAAGGTCAGTTTTCATTCCAATCCCAAAGAAAGGCAATGCCAAAGAATGCTCAAACTACTGCACAAATTCTCACACACTAGTAAAGCAATGCTCAAAATTCTCCAAGTCAGGCTTCAGCTATACATGAACCATGAACTTCCAGGTGTTCAAACTGGTTTTAGAAAAGGCAGAGGAGCCAGAGATCAAATTGCCAACATCCTCTCAATCATTGAAAAAGCAAGACAGTTCCAGAAAAACATCTATTTCTGCTTTATTGACTATGCCAAAGCCTTTGACTGTGTGGACCACAACAAACTCTGGAAAATTCTGAAAGAGATGGGAATACCAGACCACCTGACCTGCCTCTTGAGAAACCTGTATGCAGGTCAGGAAGCAACAGTTACAACTGGACATGGAGCAGCAGACCGGTTCCAAACTGGGGAAGGAGTTCATCAAGGCTGTATATTGTCACCCTGCTTATTTAACTTATATGCAGAGTACATCACGAGAAACGCTGGGCTGGAAGAAGCACAAGCTGGAATCAAGAATGCTGAGAGAAATATCAACAATCTCAGATATGCAGATGACACCACTCTTTTTTTTTTTTTTTAGTTGGAGGTTAATTACTTCACAACATTTCAGTGGGTTTTGTCATACATTGACATGAATCAGCCATAGAGTTACACGTATTCCCCATCCCGATCCCCCCTCCCACCTCCCTCTCCACCCGACTCCTCTGGGTCCTCCCAGTGCACCAGGCCCGAGCACTCGTCTCATGCATCCCACCTGGGCTGGTGATCTGTTTCACCATAGATAATATACATGCTGTTCTTTTGAAATATCCCACCCTCACCTTCTCCCACAGAGTTCAAAAGTCTGTTCTGTACTTCTGTGTCTCTTTTTCTGTTTTGCATATAGGGTTATCGTTACCATCTTTCTAAAATTCCATATATATGTGTTAGTATGCTGTAATGGTCTTTATCTTTCTGGCTTACTTCACTCTGTATAATGGGATCCAGTTTCATCCATCTCATTAGAACTGATTCAAATGCATTCTTTTTAACGGCTGAGTAATATTCCACGGTGTATATGTACCACAGCTTCCGTATCCATTCATCTGCTGATGGGCATCTAGGTTGCTTCCATGTCCTGGCTATTATAAACAGTGCTGCGATAAACATTGGGGTGCACATGTCTCTTTCAGATCTGGTTTCCTCAGTGTGTATGCCCAGAAGTGGGATTGCTGGGTCATATGGCAGTTCTATTTCCAGTTTTTTAAGAAATCTCCACACTGTTCTCCATAGTGGCTGTACTAGTTTGCATTCCCACCAACAGTGTAAGAGGGTTCCCTTTTCTCCACACCCTCTCCAGCATTTATTGCTTGTAGACTTTTGGATAGCAGCCATCCTGACTGGCGTGTAATGGTACCTCATTGTGGTTTTGATTTGCATTTCTCTAATAATGAGTGATGTTGAGCATCTTTTCATGTGTTTGTTAGCCATCTGTATGTCTTCTTTGGAGAAATGTCTGTTTAGTTCTTTGGCCCATTTTTTGATTGGGTCATTTATTTTTCTGGAATTGAGCTTCAGGAGTTGCTTGTATACTTTTGAGATTAATCCTTTGTCTGTTTCTTCATTTGCTATTATTTTCTCCCAATCTGAGGGCTGTCTTTTCACCTTGCTTATAGTTTCCTTTGTAGGGCAAAAGCTTTTAAGTTTCATTAGGTCCCATTTGTTTAGTTTTGCTTTTATTTCCAATATTCTGGGAGGTGGGTCATAGAGGATCTTGCTGTGATTTATGTCAGAGAGTGTTTTGCCTATGTTCTCCTCTAGGAGTTTTATAGTTTCTGGTCTTACATTTAGATCTTTAATCCATTTTGTGTTTATTTTTGTGTATGGATGACACCACTCTTATGGCAGAAGGTGAAAAAGAACTAAAGAGCCTCCTGATGAAAGTGAAAGAGGAGAATGAAAAAGTTGGCTTAAAACTCAACATTCAGAAAACTAAGATCACGGCATCTGGTCCCACCACTTCATGGCAAATAGATGGGGAAACAGTGGAAACAGTGGCTGACTTTATTTTTTGGGCTCCAAAATCCCTGCAGATGGTGATTGCAGTCATGAAATTAAAAGACGTTCTTTCGAAGGAAAGTTATAACCAACCTAGACAGCATATTAAAAAGCAGAGACATTACTTTGTCAACAAAGGTCTGTCTAGTCAAGGCTATGGTTTTTCCAGTGGTCATGTATGGATGTGAGAGTTGGACTATAAAGAAAGCTGAGCACCGAAGAATTGATGCTTTTGAATTGTGGTGTTGGAGAAGACTCTTGAGAGTCCCTTGGACTGCAAGGAGATCCAACCAGTCCATCCTAAAGGAGATCAGTCCTGGGTGTTCATTGGAAGGACTGATGTTGAGGTTGAAACTCTAGTACTTTGGTCACCTGATGCAAAGAACTGACTCATTTGAAAAGACCCTGATGCTGGCAGAGATTGAGGGGATGGCAGAGTATGAGATGATTGGATGGTATCACCGACTCAAGGGACATGGGTTTGGGTGGACTCCGGGAGTTGGTGATGGACAGGGAGGCCTGGCGTGCTGCGGTTCATGGGGTCACAAAGAGTCAGACACGACTGAGTGACTGACCAGAACTGAAAATAAATTAATTTAAAAAAGGAAAGCTATACACATTCTGTCTACAACTGGAGTTTGAGGACAGGTATATATCTGTGAAACTGACACCACTAGCAGGCTGTAGATTCATCACTTCCCAAAGTTTTCTCCTACCCCCTTTATTATTTATCTTTTGATGGTGCAAACACTTAGCACAAGATCTTAGCAAATTTTAAGTATACAGTGTGGTATTATTAGCCACAGGCATATATGTATACGTATATATGAGTATATATTTGTTATTGTTGTTTAATCCCTAAGTTTGTGCCTGACTCTTTTGTGATCCCATGGACTGTAGCCCACCAGGCTCCTCTGTCCTTGGGAATTCTCCAGGCAAGAATACTGGAGTGAGTTGCAATTTCCTTTTCCAGGGGATCTTCCTGAATCAGGGATTGAACTTGCGTTTCCTCCATTGCAGGCTGATTCTTTATGACTGAGCCACCAGGGAAGATTTCAGTGAGTCTGTATATCTATTTCTATCTATCTATACTGTATAATAGATATCCAGAACTTATCTTACAGAAATGAAACTTTGTACCATTTGACCATCCCCCATTTCCCTTTTTTCTCCATCCCTGGAAACCACCCATCTGTTTTCTGCTTCTATGAGTTTGACTTTTTTAACTTCCATACATAAGTGAGATTATGCAATATTTGTCTTTCTGTCTTTCTACGTCAGAAAAACATCTACTTCTGCTTTATTGACTATGCCGAAGCCTTTGACTGTGTGGGCAACAACAAACTCTGGAAAATTCTGAAAGAGATGGGAATACCAGACCACCTGACCTGCCTCTTAAGAAATCTGTATGCAGGTCAGGAAACAACAGTTAGAACTGAACAAGGAACAACAGACCGGTTCCAAATAGGAAAAGGAGTACCTCAAGGCTGTATGTTGTCCCCCTGCTTATTTAACTTATATGCAGAGTACATCATGAGAAATGCTAGGATGGATGAAGCACAGCTGGAATCAAGATTGCTGGGATCAGTCCTGCATATTCATTGGAAGAACTGATGCTGAAGCTGAAACTCCAATATTTTGGCCACCTGATTCGAAGAGCTGACTCCTTGAAAAAGACCCTTATGCAGGGAAAGATTGAAGGCAGGAGGAGAAGGGGACGAAAGAGGATGAGATGGTTGGATGGCATCACTGACTCAATGGACATGAGTTTGAGTAAACTCTGGGAGTTGGTGATGGACAGGGAGGTTTGGCATGCTATAGTCCATGCAGTCGCAAAGAGTCGGACATGACTGAGCAACTGAACTGACTGATGTCTGGCTTACTTCACTAAGCATGATGTCCTTCAAGTCTATCTATGTTGTTGCAAAGGGCAGGACTTCTTTTTCCTTCTCTCTTAAGGCTGAATACTAATCCATCATATATAGATATAGATCACATTCTCTTCTCATATGATGACACTGCTGACACTTCTCGATCTTCCTGAGTTGGGACAGGCCTGCAACCAAGGTGGAAGTGATGCTGTGTAACTTTGAAGTCTGTGTCACAGACATGAGACAGCATTCTCTTGGTCCTCCCTCAGGACACGTGCCTTGAGATACTTGAGCTCACGCATAGGCTACATCACTTGCTGTGGTGGAGGGACCACATGGAGGGACTATTCAGAGATAGAAAAATGTGCCCAAACAGCCCAGTTGTTCTGGCCTTCAGTCTTTGGGTGTTCTGGCTGAGACCCCAAAAGATCAATACCCTGACTGTGCCTCATTTGACCTCCTTACCTGCACAGTTCTGTGAGCCTAATACATGGCTGTTTTGTCTACCCATTTTGGGTGACCTGTTAGGCCACCCCACTAAATGGAACAGGCTATATGCTAGTTGGGCAGGCAGAAGATAAGCCAGTGAACAAATAAACAAGACGTTGTCTAACATGGCTGTAAAGAGCTGAAAATAGGATGCTGAGACTGGAGTGTGTGGAGGGAGGGGAAACCCTAGACAGGATAAGGAAATTCTGGCAGAAGAGAGAAGATGTGCGCTGTGGAGATGTTCACATACAAAAAAGGGCAAGAATGAATATTCTGGGAGGGACAGACATAACAGCAGGTGCAAAGGCCCTGAGGCAGGCTGAAGCTAGACACATGCAAGGGGCTGAAAGATAGCTGGTGTCTCTGGACAATAGTAAGAGGAGGGTAAATGTCCCAGTTGAAGTCAGTGCAGACAGAGGATCGCATATATGGGTCGGTAGGTCAGAGCTAAGAGTTTGGATTTGTATCCAAGTATAATGGCAAACCATGTAAAGATTCTTAGTGGTGGAGAGGTACAGTTTTATTTACAAAGTAACAATGTCCCTTTGGTGGCCATATGGTGACAGGATTGAAAGGTAAGAACTGAAGCAAAGAGGCTAATTAAGAGGCTTCAACCTCCATTCAAATGAGAACCCATGGCAGCTCAGACTGACCCAGAAGTAGTGGACATTTGAATAACAATAACAATGGGTAACATCGCCGGAGTGGTTTCTATATTCAGGCATTGTTTCAAGTACTTTACGTGGATTATCTTATTTTGTCTTCACAGCATCGTTATGAAGTGGATTCTATAATTATCCCAAATGAGCAGTCAGGTACTTTGCCTGTAATAAATGGTGGAGGCAGGGTCCCAGCTCAGGCAGGACCACTGCTGAATGCTGCTTCCCTGGATGGAATCCAGTGGGAGGATTCAGGATATTTTGGAGGACTGGTTAAATGATTTGGAATTAGGAGGAAAAGAAAGAGCTCAAGGATGGAGACTTGTGTTCTGACACGGACAATAAGGGTAGAGGCAGTATCATCTTTTGAGATGGGAATGTCTAGGGGAGAAGCAGAGGTGGGGAGAGGCTAGAGTTCTCTCATTCTAAGAATGAACAACCGTAGTGATAAAATGAGCATGCATGCATGTTCAGTTATATCAGACTCTTTGGGACCCCATGGACTGTAGCCTTCCAGGCTTATTTGCCTATGGAATTTTCCAGGCAAGAACACTGGAATGGGTTGCCATTTCCTCCTCCAGGGGATCTTTCCAACCCAGGGATCGAACCCATGTCTCTTGTACCTCCTGCATTGCAGGCAGATTCTTTACGACTGAGCCACCTGCGAAGCCCTGTAAAATGAGCATAATCAAGGTTAATGTTTATGGAGTGCCTACCATCTGCAAGTATTCAACCTATACCAACTCATTTGATTTGGCAACAACTTAAAGAAGTAAGGTAGCATTGTTTCCTCACCTTACGATGATACAAGGCAACAGGGAGGCAGAAGAAATGCGCTGAAGGTTACAGAGCTAGTAAATTGCAGATTTGGGGTTTAGTCTGATTGGCCGTCTGCTCTAACACACTGCTTGTCATTAAATGAGCAAATGTTAATTACCAAGCACAGTGTCTAATGCAAAGTAAGTGATCGATAAATGGTAGCTATTATTATTGTTGTTGTTAGTATTCAAATGTGGTTGACCTTCTGGGATGTACGTAGCAGTGTGTTACTCTTAGGAAATAGAACCTAATTGGTGCCCTCAGAAAGATGCCATGTCTACGGGAAATCCAGACCCTCACGTGTGGAAGTTTAAATGATTCAAGACAACCACACAACAATACAAAACAGCAGTAGAGAAGGTGCCTCTAGGCAGCATGTGATGAAGTGCTGAAGGAATGGCATATATCTGGCTATACTGATTTTTTCAAGTATCTTGAGGAATATTAAAGCCTTGTGCCAAGATTATTAACACATGGGTTCGCAACAGGGAGATTCCTTCTCTATGATTCATTGTGCCCTGTCAGGACCCAAACCAAATGTCAGAGATTGGAATAGTGACATTTACACCGTTTTAATTATCCAGCAAGATTAGTGTTTGTGGACTTGTTAAGCAGTTCCCAAACAAAGCAATGAAATTTAATGGTTATGCTGTGCAACAAAATTCACCCCCTTTTCATTTCCTTCTCTTTTTTTCTCCCTCCTGTCCCCATCCCCCCGTTGGAGAAGCAGTAGGGACAAATTTTTACTAGTATTATCAAGACAAATTCCTTGGTGTTTTGATATAATAAAAATGAAAAACATGGGCTGCTCTCACCTTTCTTGCTTTTCGTAATGTTATTTTTTCTCTGTGGTTCCCAATATGCCAGAGATTCAAAGCAATAAGTCAAGCTATGTTTGGGGGAGGCTTTTCACATTTCCTCAAGTTTTTTTTAAAGGGAAAAAAACCGTAGAAAATTTAGAAATGTGTGTGTGTTAAGTCGCTTCAGTCCTGTCTGACTCTTTGAGACCCTATGGACTGTAGCCCGCCAGGCTCCTCTGTCCAGGGGATTCTCCAGGCAAGAATACTGGAGGAGTTTGCCTTGATTTCCTCCAGAGAATCTCCCCAACCCAAGGATTGAATCTGCACCTTCTATGTTTCCTGCATTGGCAGACAGGTAATACAAACAAACAAACAAAACCTCACATAATCATACCACTCCAGTACAATGGCTGATCATAATTTGGTGTATTTCTTAAGGAATTTTTATTTTCCTGTGGTTACACATAGTTGTAACTCTAGTGTACTTACAATGTTGTATCCTTTTTATGTAAATGTTTATTGGGTATATCTTTCTATGCCATGAGGTAAAATTCCAAATTTTATTAGAATAATCCATTGGATGAAACTCCCTTAATTTCTAAACAATGTAAGTAGATCACTTTTAGAATAAGGAAATAAACAAAAAATTAAATACATAAAAAGCATTACTCTTTCTCTTAACGTTAAACTTGGCATGGCCTCGTGTGTGAGGAGAAGGCAATGGCACCCCACTCCAGTACTCTTGCCTGGAAAATCCCATGGACGGAGTAGCCTGGTGGGCTACTGTCCGTGGGGTCTCGAAGAGTTGGACATGGCTGAGCGACTTCACTTTCACTTTTCACTTTCATGCTTTGGAGAAGGCAATGGCAACCCACTCCAGTGTTCTTGGCTGGAGAATCCCAGGGACAGAGGAGCCTGGTGGGCTGCCGTCTATGGGGTTGCAGTCTTTGGGGTCGCACGGAGACACGACTGAAGCGACTTAGAAGCAGCAGCAGCATGTGTAAGGGTTGAGAATTCTGGCTTTGCCACTTGCTAGCTGTGTGACCTTGGACAAGTTATTTAACCTCCCTGGGCTTTAGTTTCCTCACCCATTAAATGTTGATAATGACAGTGCTACTTCATAGGAATGGGATAATGTGCATTGAAATATCTACCTCAGTACCTGTCACATAATGAATGCTCAATAAATGTCAGCAATCCTTACTATTATGATCATTATCATTTAAAGTTCCAAACATGATCTTGGGTAGACTTTGCATCAGATTGGGAATCAGAAAGTTTGTGCTCCAGACTTGAATGAGCTGTGTGCTGCGGCTGGTTTCTGTTCACTGTGAAAGTGAAAGCGAAAGTGTTAGTCACTCAGTTGTGTCTGACTCTTTGTGACCCCATGGGCTGTAGCCGCCAGGCTCCTCTGTCCATGGGATTCTCCAGGCAAGAATACTGGAGTGGGTTGCCATTCCCTTCTCCAGGGGATCTTTCCGACCCAGGGATCGAAGCCAGGTCTCCTGCATGACAGGCAGACTCTTCACCGACTAAGCCACCTGTGTCCCTACGGTTCTTAACTGTAAAACAGTGTTGTATACTTGTCACGCCTCTTTCAAAAAGAACTCAGAATAAGATACAAACCTCTACAAATGCATATAAGGTCACATGTGCTCCCTGTGATCCGAGAGGCATAGTCCCGTGGCCATGGCTGGGGTGGGAGGTGAGGGAGATCGCAGCATGCCTCTGATGACCAGACCTCATTCCAGAGCCAGGTTCGCTGCTTAGAATGATGCCAGAGGCACACAATTCTAGGCAGAGGTCAGCAAAGGCTTCCCACCTTGTGCTCTGGTGTCTTCTTCCCTACTGTTTACAGAAGGTGAAGAGCCACCCCTATCTGCTGTGTTAAGGAAACCTCTACCTCAGGCTTTTCTCTCTTTTTTTCCGTGTCTATTTATCTTAGGTATTCTATCAATGTCATGTGCACGGCTCAGGTTGGAAGCTGTCAGCATTTCCCATTTAGGCTGCTATTTCCAGGGGATGGTAATTTGATCGCAACATTTGTTCTGGGCAGCAACAGGCCAAAAAGAGGTCTCGGTGCAAAAGCATCTTCCACCCACTTAAAAACAACAGCCACCGCAAACGCACTCCTTATGTGACCAATTTAAAGTGATGGAGGTCGACAGAAAAAACACTGATATTTTAAATTCCAGAAGATGGAGGGAGTTGTTCTGACAGCACTATGAAGTTCATGGCTGCAGGTCAGCCAGAGTTCATTCTGAAGTATCCCAGCGTGGTTGCAGGAGCTGCCAGCCCTCCAGCCAGGTCCTGCTTCTGGGGAAAATGGTTAACTGTTGCCTCCTTGCCTCTCCTCTCCATCGGGAATGGACTAGCGAGGAAGGGAGATCACGGTCAGCTCCCCCTCTTTGGGAGTCTGCAGGCTGGGCAGAGGGCAACGAGGAAAAGTGGAAGATGAATTGCTGTTAAGAGGCTGACCTCTCACATTTGCATACCCAGCCTGTATCACCTCCCGCATCATCATGAGAGCCCTGAGCAGTACCCGGGGGAATGACTGACCTCCTGCTTCAGAGGCTTATTTGTTCAAGTGTTATTTACTGAGCACCTAATGCGCCTCTTGCACTTGTGTCTTGCTAAGATGTGTGAGGTTGAACTGACATGCTCCTCTTCCCAGGGAGCCTTGGTTGGTATGGAGCCGTGTCCCAGGTGAACGTACAATTAACACACCGTCAGGACCACCGGGGAACCAGAGGCTGCTTGGAGAGGCAGGATTTGGAGCCTCTCTAACTTTCTAGAGAAAGTGACATTTCACTGGAGAAAAGAAGGCAGTGTTGGAGGTATGGGGAATAGTTTAAGAGACAGGTTTGAGATCAACACCATCTTTTTTTTTTTTTTCCTCCATGATATATTTTATTTTATTTTATTTTTTTTCAGTGGGTTTTGTCATACATTGATATGAATTAGCCATACAGTTACACGAATTCCCCATCCCGGTCTCCCATCCCACCTCCCTCTCCACCCGATTCCTCTGGATCTTCCCAGCCCAACAGGCCCGAGCACTTGACTCATGCCTCCCACCTGGGCTGGTGGTCTGTTTCACCACAGATAATATACATGCTGTTCTTTCGAAACATCCCACCCTCCCCTTCTCCCACAGAGTTCAAAAGTCTGTTCTGTACTTCTGTGTCTCTTCTTCTGCCCTGCATATAGGGCCATCGTTACCATCTTTCTAAATTCCGTATATATGTGTTAGTATACTGTAATGTTCTTTATCTTTCTGGCTCACCTCACTCTGTATAATTAGTATGTATATGTACCAGGCCTCCTGTTGTGTTTCCTCTGTCTGAGTTGGATGTGAGACTTAGGTATCTATTCAAACTGCTTAAATGAAAAGGAGATTTGTTGAAAGGAGGAAGTTGGTAGAACCCAAGGACACCCAGACCTTGCAGGGAGTGGCTTCTTCCCTCTGTCCCTAGGACTGCCTGCTAGGGTTGAGATCCCGGCTCCCTATCTGACCTTTTCTGACGTTGTCCCAGGAAGGAGGCTGGGGCACCTGCCTACAGCCTGGCAGGAGTGGGAGCCTAGGCTCTGGGCCTTTGCTGGCGGGGGAGGGGGTGGGACACAGTGTTTCCTGTGGGGTTTGGCTGGAGTAGGGTGTTTATTTTCTGTCCTACTTGGCTTCCTTGTCCTGGTCATTTCGGCAGAGAGGTAGGGACTTTTGGTCCATATCCATTGGTCTCCCATCCATACTTAACCAGGTCTGACCCTGCTTAGCTTCTGGCTGTCAACTTGGTCTGTATCCGCTGGTGCTTCTGGATTTATAACTTCTTCAGGATCCAATCTGGGATGTGCCAGGCAAAACACCACTATGTCATTTCTGCGATCCCAAGTTCCCCAGTCATTCAACCTTCTTTCAGAGACTTCTGTTCATATGATGTCTAGGGTTTTTAGTTGTACTTGGCATGAGGAATGGGAGACACTCAGGATAAATATCTACTGGATCCTTCTGAAAATGAGAGTCAGTCAATGTCCTTGTTTTTTTAAGTTTCAATAATTAATAGTTAATTTTTATTGACTGGAAGGGTCTTTAAATTCTGCCATGCTTTACAGTTTTCAAAAGTTTCACACAGGTGATTTCACATAATCCTATATTGACACTTTTTTCTCCCTTACCCCCTCTGTTGCCCCTCTCCCCCTTCCCACGCCCCACTGGCAACCATCCGTTTTTCTCTATGTCTGGGAGTCTGCCTCTTTCTGTTTGTTTCATTCACTAGTTTGTTGTATTTTTTAGACTTCACATATAATCAATCACTTCTCTACTTTAACAGTCCGAGTCAGATTCTGTTGTTTAAAACTAAGATGTTATCTGACACAGAGTTCTTAATGGTGAATAACAGAAAACCGCTCAAGCTAGTTTTAGTAGACCGTGACTTCCCAGAGGTTTGGAGCCAAGCCTTAGAAACTCTAGGAGAGCCAGAGAGGAGTTGTGAAACCAGCATCTGGGCTCAAACCATACCTGGGAACAACTACCTAGTGATGCCTCTGTCGCCACCCCAGGGCCATCCCTGGGCACAGGTGCTGAGCCGCCTTCCACTGCCCCCGGAACCAGAAGCTTCTGCCGGCTCCTTTGCCAGGGTGAGTTCCATGCGGCACTTGCAACACTGCTCACATCTTCTGAGTCAAAGTCCATTACGTGGATGTCTGGAGGCCAAGTTAATGTCTGTGTCCTGGCCACAAGGGAAGATGGGAAAATCAGTTTTGGCTTCTGTCTTGTGAAGGTGAGGACATTTTCAAAATACAGAAGGGGTTCTGGGTAACCCCAGACACGACAGGTGTCCACAGAGCTTACTTAACAATGTATGTGAGGGCCCAGATGGCCCAGAGTCAGGAGCAGATAGAGGAGATGAAGAGGAGAACATATATCTGAAAGATAGTGAGAAGGTGGAATCACTAACAATTCATAACAGACTGGGTGTGAAGTGTGAGTAAGAGGGAAGAATCTAGTTACTAGTCAAATATTTATGATTTTAAGCCAAAGATGTCCAGTTATTGAGTCCATGGCTGATGGAGGATCCAGTTACCAAATCTTAAGACTTTTGTTGGGAGTAATTATCCTGAACAAAACTACAGAAAACAGAGCTCCCGTGTCTTTCAGCATTACCAGCAATTGTTATTGGACCTTTCAACAAGACTGACTTTAGTTTTATGAGTGCTACAAGCCAAAACCTTCGGAAACAAGCTAAGCAGAACTTCAAGACAAACAAACATATCTGAATGTGTCTTTCCTCATGGTGCCATGATACAAATGTTTTCTTTTATTTATCATCCTTATATACAATCATCTTCCAAAATATATTTGAAAGATATGTCATATCTACACATATTGAGTAAATAAGCAATAATAAAACAAATCCCCATATCAATACAAGGATGAAAGACTATGACTAAGTAATGAGGACAATAGGTCAGAGCAAATTATAAACTATAGACTAAAGAGGCTGATTGAATTGAGTCCAAAACTTAGATATGAAATTCCTGGCATCACATGAGAGAACAAAAATGGGATGAACTGTGTACATGTGTTACTGTGGACTAATTGTATCCACCCATCCCAACATATGGTGAAGCCTTAACCCCCAAAGTGATGTGTCTGGAGTGGGATTTTATAGGATTAATTAAGGTTAAATGAGATCATGAGGGTAGGGCCCTGACCTGAAAGGACTGGTGTCCTTACAAGAGAAGATACCAGAAAGCTCGCCCTTTCTCTGCCATGTGAGGATGCAGTGGGAAGGTTGCATCTGCAAGCCAGGAATATAGGTATCACCAGAACCTGACCATGCTGGCACCCTGACCTCAGACTTCTAGGCTCCAGGATCGTGAGCAATGAAATTCTGTTGTTTAAGCCACCAAGTCTAGGATATTATGGTAGCCTGGGCTGACTAAGACATATGTGTTGTACATGTCCGGTTATCAAGACAGAAAGAAAACTGTTTTCCTAGTTCTGAGCTCCAAGAGTAACCCAGCCTGCAGGTTACTTAGATAAGAGACATCCAACAACATATTAAAATTTTATAGCTGTTTGTCAAAAAGATGACCTTAAACAGTTCCTGATAAAATAGCTGATGCCTGGAAGTTAAATTACAGCTCATTGCAGAGATTTGGGGGACTAAGTCATATCGCACAGGTTCTGAGCGTCCTGGAATTTGATAAGAGGTGTGCAACAAGCAGATGACGGTTGGAGTTTCCATCAGCATCTGGGAATTGGCATTATTTCCAGCCCATATTTTCTGTGTGGCAGCCCACAGGTTGGAACACCCATGAGAGTACCGTGTGTGAATCTCGCATGTGCCAAATGACTGCAAAGTGATGAGCACAGCTTCAGAGAAATGTCTGATCAAGGTCACATGCATACAAAAATACCTTCAAGAGCCAGACAGGTGGGGCTGTGTGAGGAGTGGGTCCAGAGGGTGCACACCTGGTCAAGAGGAAGCAGCTGACTTTATCAGAAGTCAAGGAACACACTGCAAGAATATTCTGCATGTCAAAACCATCTACGGGCAGCATTCATCCAGAGACTCCCCACACCCCTCACCACCCCCACCCCATCCTCAGGCCTTACAACTACAAGACTGTAACTCTGAGATTTCCATGATCCCATCCTAATCATGGCTAACAATTCCAATGAAGAGTGCTGGTAATGTCCACAAAGCAACTTTTTAAAACAATAATGACCCAGCAGGACTTTGTCACAAGAGTTTAGAGAATGGATGTCCTCAACTCTGCTGCGGAATGCAGTGCTCTGTTCGCTCTTTCATTTGCTTGGGCATGTTTCCCAGCCGTGTGTCCTTCAGCAGGGTTTCTAAATGGGTTAACAACACCTTCCCTCAAAGTGCTTGGTCAGGCTATTTGTCGCTTTTTCACAGCCATGGAAAATGCACACAGGGATTGAAAGGCCCAGTTCATGCAACATTGCTCAAAGGATTTGAGGATTCCATTACTGCACAAATCCTTTAATTAAAGCCAGTTCCTCCAGGCCCCTGTTCCCCGGGCCCAATCCATAGCGTCCCGGGCGACCTTGGGAGAGTTGATTAATTGACGAGTTGGCAGTGCAACCATTCCTTCAAAGATCCCAAGATATATCTGCTAAAACAAAAGTGCCCCCGGATACCGTATGGGCCTGTTTGCAGTGGCTCTTAAAAATTTATCTGCAACTCCTCCCCCGTGTGACTAATGTTTGCTGCCTTCTACTCAGTGGCTGTTTCGACCCTTCCTCTCTGAGGCAAAGAACTCTTCAGAGAGGAGATATTTTTGGAAACTCAAGAGGGCGTTTTTGCAATTTGGCAATAAGAAGTAACATTCTCCACTGGGCCCAAGTTACTGTTGGTATCAAAGGAGTCAGATTTTTGAAAAATCTCTCTGCCTTGGCTTTTCAGGGATTCAGCAGTAAGCAATTATATCTGGAAGCACCAACACCTAGATTCTGCTTATCAGAAGAGTGAATTGAAGGGAACCTGGATAACAGCAAAGTCAGGCGGGAACATTCTTCCAAGGCAACTCTTCAGGGTGACTCTAAATGTTTCTTCTTGATAGCTCTGGGTATTCTCCCTTTGTCTTTGTCAGCATGCTAGGTATCAGGCTCTAGTAAAACTGGGTGCTGACTCATCTTTTCAGAAACCTAAGAAACAAGAGCATTCAACCAAAGATGAACTTCCAAAATTATCTAAAGAGCAGTGAGTTCTGTGAAATTTGTCTGTCTGAGCACAAAGGTGGTTCTGCGCATGTGTATTTGAGAGAAGACCATTGAAAAAAGCTGTAAAATAGAAGAAGAATTTGGAGTTCCTGAGGCAATTCTGGAGCAAAGAGGTAAGAAGGTGAGAGCAGGAAAGAGGAAGGAAGAGGAGGCTGGAAAGAGGCAGAAGGCTGCCCAGTTGTGTTAGGACTCCTCTCTGAACCTCATCCTCCCATCTTCAGAGGATCCCACCAATCAGGTATCCGCTTCCCCCCCCCCCCTTTTTTTTTCAGAACAAACAACTTTGTTGAGTATAGTTGATTTACAATGTTGTGTTAGTTTCAGGTATATAGCAAAGTGATTCAGTTATATATAAATATATATATTCAGTTAAATATGCTGTGCTGTGCTTGGTTGCTCAGTAGTGTCCAGATCTTTGTGACCCCATGGACTATAGCCCTCCAGGCTCCTCTGTCCATGGGGATTCTCCAGATAAGACTACTGAGTGGGTTGCCATGCCCTCCTCCAGGGGATCTTCCCAACCCAGGGATTGAACCCAGGTCTCCTGCATTGCAGGTGGATTCTTTACCATCTGAGCTATCAGGGAAGCCCCAAGTTTTATATATACATATATACATATAATTCCTTTTTCAAGTTCTTTTCCATTATAGTTTATTACAGGATACTGAATTTAGTTCCCTGTGCCATACAGTAGGTCTTTGTTGTTTATCTATTTTATATATAATAGTGTGTATCTGTTAATCACAAACCCCTAATTTATCCCCCACCACCCTTCCTCAAGCGCTCTTTTAAAAGCCGAATACATTCCAGGGCTCCACATGACCCAGTCTCAAGTTGATGTCATGGGCAAATACATTATGCTAGCCAAGATGAGTACCTAATTCCAAGCTTTACTCGAATGCCTATAATCTCATACAACCTCGTGAGAAGGACTATAGGGATACAGAGGGATGCTGAGAGCATGGACCTTGGGTCCGGCAGCCTGAGACTTTGAACTTGGTCCTCCACTTACAGGCCGTGAGAGCTTTGCTGAGTCACTTAACCTCTCTAGGCTCTGCAGTGCCGAGCTGTGCTAAGTAGATTCAGTCGTGTCCAACTCTGCGCGACCCCATGGACTGTGGCCTGCCAGGCTCCTCTGTCCCTGGGATTCTCTGGGCGAGAATACTGGAGTGGGTTGCTATGCCTTTCTCCAGGGGCTCCTCCTGACTCAGGGCTCAAACCGCGTCTCTCAAGTCCTCTGTGTTGGCAGGAGGGTTCTTTACCTCTAGAGCCACCCGGGAAGCCAGCGCTTTTGGTCTCTCAGCTGTAAAATGAGGACGATTGTAGCACCTACTAATTAGGATGGTGGTGAGAGTGAAATGAATTAACCTTTGTCAAGCCATCAGAACAGTACCTGACACATAGGAAAAGCTACATCAATCTTGTAAATAAATAGTGAAAATGGTAAGGAAGTAACTACAGGTTAGGATCCACTTTCTCTGGTACTCAACTCAAAAGAATGTTTCTAATTTTCCTGTCATTTCTTTTTCATCACTTTCTTATTCTTTTCTTTCACTCTCTCTCTTTGAGAAAAAGCTCTGCCTTTCTTGATGCAATCCCCACTTTTGACACCTCATCTCTTCCTAACCCACAGGGTACCCAGATCTGCCTGCAAAGGGCCTGGAAGTGGTTGGAAAGGATAAGACAGAAAAATGCAGAGTAAAACATGTCAGAATTTGCCCTGTTAAAAGTGAGGATGAGGGGGTGGGGAAAGTGCCATGAGTTTGTATTCTCAGATAATATTTTCCTCTTATGTTTGATGTGAGTGGCCACAGAGAGGGAATTGAGGAGGGTGCTGAGTTTCACGTCACATCAGGCAGCAGATGGGAGGCAGCATGAGAAGATTATGGAACCTGAAGGCGCCCTCAGGAACCTAAGGTCACCCAGGAGTTCACAGAATCCTTGGCAACTTTTGACTTGCATAGGTTCTGGCCCTGCCGGAAGTGTGATCCAATTTCTTTGACGTCTTGGGTAGGAAACATGAAGTACCATCAGTACACAGAAAAATGCAGAGTAAGTTTCTTATAAAGGGAGGTAAACATTTATCAGAACTCTTATAGTAAGAGGGAGATGGATGGCTAGTGTTTAAGATCTTAATGTGTTGTACAGGAACAAGAAAAATTTATTAGGTTACATAATAAGCACATAAAATCTATTTGGTGTATATGAGATGGTTTGCATATATTCATACATATATGAATACCTATATTTATTTTTACACATAATGAACCATATGCTTGTGTACGTGGAAATGAATATATTCAATAAGTAGAATAAAAGGGAATATGTTTGGCTAGTTAGGCATGTGAGCAATATGGTGGAAATGTGTAAGACTCTACAATCTGGCAACCACAAGATGATGTGAGTTCAGGACCCAGCTGGAGACTGATCGTGTGGGTTAGAGGTCTCAGCTGAGAAAGAAAGGTACCAGCTTCAGCACTGGGCGTCCTTGTAATCACATTCCTCTGCTCGCCCTAGCGATGTTATAATGAGCAAAATCACATGCAAATAAGGTTAATGGAAAGGGTGGGGGAAGACAAGAAGCTGAGTGACTGGCCCAAGACGAGTTGTGAGCTTGGATACGGCTATTGGTACTTCCTCTGGCCCGAACAGATCCAAGATGAAGAAACCAAGTGTCTTGTCCATCCTGCTTTTTGCCACAGCTAAGCTGAAGCATCCAGAGCCCAGGGGCTGATGTAAGTTGTCTACAATTGTGAGTCTTGATTACTGTCCCTGCTGCAGCCTGTAATGAGGGACAGAATGCCCAGGGTGATGGGGGGATGGGGGGGAGGGAGGATTCAATTTACCTCTTATTTGAATTTCTATAGGCAACAGATGCTGTGACCGGTCTAGGGGATAGAATTATATACCAACTTTGTCATTCTCCTGCCTTCCCATTAAACGTACTCCCTGGGGGAAGAGGTGGGTTCTTTTCCTGCCTATGAGTAGAAACTTAGGCTCATCCTATTAGGTCACAATTCATTCTTAAATAGTAAAACATTCACTTTCTATTATAAACACGATATCCATTTTAGTCATTTTAAATGCTCAGTCCCCCTGAGGGTAATGACGTCTTTCATTTTTTTTTCAGGGAAAGAAATTTTAATTTGGAGAGAATAATTGATTGAAAAGAGGTCCCAGTGGTAGAAAGTGGGGAAGGCGGGATTCAAACCCATGACCATGTGTGCTTCACTGAAGATTATACTTCCCACCCTCCACTGAGTGCATCAAAGAGACCCTCACTCTCTCCTTTCTCTCAAACCCGTTTTGTCCACCCTTGGAGCAAGTGATGAGTGAAGGGTTGAAAACCAGTTGCATCCGAACTTTTTACCATGTCCTGACTCTTCCAGGCAGAACTCTGAGAGTAGCATTTACTATTCTGTCCCAGTAGGAAAAGAAGTAAATTATTCATAAGCAGATTTCTTAACCTGTGGTCCATGAAAGATCTCCTGGTGGAAAGATTAGTCTTTTCTCTTAGATTTTCTTTGGTGCCACTTTGTAAATTATCTTTGTGAGAAAACAGAATTTACTGTAAATGTAAACATATTTTTGATGTGTGGCTTCATTACAAACAAATGTTGCATGGGAAGGGTATTACTTGATGATAGACATACTAGCCATTACCCTGACTTTCTGTTGGCGAGAGGAGCATCCACTGATAGAAATGGACCACAACACACCCATCACTGGGTGTGTTAGGTCCAGCTTAACTGGAAAATATCAAGAAAAAGAAGTGATGTCCACATTTACACATATTCTTTGCTTTGAATTTTTTTTTTATCGTGAGCATGATAAGGACTCCCACCATCACTACCCTTAAAATGCTGCAGTGTCCATAGCATGGCAAAATTATGTCTGTCCACCTTGAAAATACACTGGATAAGGCAAACATTTTTCATGAGAAGGCTTGATTTTAAAAGGTCGAAACCATGTTTAAACTTGTATTGTCTCAGAACAAAATTCTTTTTTCAAAACATCTTCCACAATTTTTTATTCATACCTTTCAAATGAAATAATAGTCACATATAGTTAGTGAGATTTGAGGAAGTCCTTACTGTGTGGATTTGACCTAGTTTATTTGGGACTTGGAGCAGATAAAGAAACTGAAGCATACCTCTGTTAAATAGCAACCTAACTTTGGAATTGTTGACATTTCTTTTAATACAGTGTTCTGAAAGTCCTTTGGACTGCAAGAAGATCAAACCAGTCAATCCTAAAGGAAATCAACCCTGAATATTCTTTGTACAGACTGATGCTGAAGCTCCAGTACTTTGGCCACCTAATGTGAAGAACTGACTCACTGGAAAAGACCCTGATGCTGGGAAAGATTGAAGGCAAAAGGAGAAGAGGGTAGCAGAGGATGAGGCGGTTAGATACCTTATCAACTCAATGGACATGAGATGGAGCAAACTCTGGGAGATAGTGGAGGACAGGGAATCCTGGCATGCTGAAGTCCATGGGGTTGCAAGGAGTCACACATGACTTAGTGACTGACCAACAAAACCTATGAAGATGTGTTGTTTGAAACTTCTGCAGCCACTTTGTGACCACGAGGAGGAGGCCAAGAGAACTGTAGAGAAGTTGACCCAGAATTCTGATCCTGTTGAGCTGCTAAACTATCACTGGCACTCCCTATCTTTGGATTACCTTGGATTACTTTGTTTAAAAACATGCATTCCTAGGATCTAAATAACTTTAGCTAAATATTTTGTTACTTGCCCTCTAATATTAGGGTCTGTGTTTCAAACCTTGTCTTGGAGAATGCCATTGTTCCTTGGTACAAGTCTTCTCTCAAATGGCCAAAAGCTTTAGGGGCTCTGATTCTCTTGTGAGTTAATGTTTAATATTTTCCAAAGGAAAAACCAACTGGTTGGGTATCAATATATCATGTACAGATCATGTCAAATTGTATATTACAATTTCAATTTCATCTATTTCAAGATGAATATCATGTTTTTAAAACAGAAATTTACCTTTGAGAAGATGTAAGATTGACTTTTGTCTTATTGTTCTTATTTTTCTTCCTGGAATGAATCATTAATTTTTGAATAATCAAATAAAAGTCAGAGAAATGATTTTTTTAAAGATTAAACATAGATGAAGTAAATATGTTTCTAATGTGATTAGTTCCTTGCATGTAATTTTTCCCCACTTATGTTTCAAGAGTATTTTTCCCTGGGGAGGGATCCTATATCTTTTATTGGATCCTCACGTGAGTCTGGAACAGAAAAAATATTTATCTTGAGTTGGTATGATAGGATAGACCATATACAAAGCCTCAACTTTTGCTAGATTTCTACCTACTTTTATTATGAATGGGCATTGGCTTCGTCCAAATTCCTACATAATGGTCCATTCCTACACCTCCAGTCCGTGCCATGGTACATCCCTAAACTGTTGACCTCAAGGGGAGCTGCATGATTTGCTTTAGTTAATGAAATGTGAGTAGAATTAACATGTAGCACTTCCAGGCAGAAACTGTAAGAGCCAGCACACAATTCATCATATTCCCTTTTACCCCTCTGTGATCTTGGAATTGTGTAACAAAATGGCACATCTGCCAAGGTTCTATTGGGTTGTGAGTGGCTCTGGTTAGTAGAGCTCCCTCATGATGGACATGGGGCATGAGTGAGAAATTTGAACTCAATTGTTGTCAGCTGCTAAGGTTTTCAGGTTGTTATTGTAGCACAACCTAGCCTATCCTGGGATTTAATGTCCATTTCAATCCTTCCTGCTTTATCCATTCATACCTCTGACCTCAAACACATGCAACATGGAACCAGGGAAAGGAAGGAATTTCATTTACAGAGTGGTTTCTAAGTGCCCAGGATAATGTAGGGTCTTATTCCCAAAGTCACCTTATTTCAACCACACAAATAGCCCAATGATACATGAAGGGCTCCTAGTTCAGCACAGGGTTCAGGAAATCAAGGCTCGGAGGTTGAGCACCCAGGGCTGGGAGCCTCAGTTTCTACTCCAAAGCTCTCCCTCTTTCCATTGCAGCAATTGTCTCTCACTACAAGGCTGGTTAAGGTCATTCTGGAAGAGATGTTTTTGGATCTTAAAAAAATAATAATAACCTTTACTAATGACCTGGTAACTGTTTTTATAGCTTCCCAATGAAGTGTGAAGTGTTCTAAGAGACAACACAGGACAATTTCCTTTGATGGTGAAGTTCTCCAAAGAATGATTGCCTCAATCGGGGCTCCTGGTCCCCTGACTTCAGAGTGATATTGAACGGACCCTGAGTTGCAGGCCTAGAAAACCTGCCGAGGTTGGCAGGAAGGTTGGCTCATATTTATCTATATTTTAAAGCAGTAATCCTGTCTTTCTTTTTCAAAAATGAGCGCATAATAGCATATGAACAAATAATAAATAGCTGGCCTTTGTCGAGTTCTTACACTGTGCTATGGCTGGGCTCAGCACTTCAAGTCCCCACCCCCTCCAGCCAAAGCCCAGCGTGGTGCCTGGCACGTGGCGAGGGCTCCATAAACATCTCTGTAATGAATGAATCACCTACAACACACATTTGTTAGACCTGCTGCTTTGAGCTCTGCTCAAATGCAACGAAATACTTTCTGCTCAAATACTTGGGCTGTGCTGTGCTAAGCTGCTTCAGTCGTGTCTGACCCTTTGCAACCCTGTGGACTGTAGCTTGCCAGGCATTTCTGTCGAAGGGATTCTCCAGGCAAGAATGCTGGAGTGGGTTGCCATGCCCTCCTCGAGGGAATCTTCCTGACCCAGGGATTGAGCCCATGTCTCTTACGTCTCCTGAATTGGGAGACAGGTTCTTTACCACTGGTACCACCTGAAAACTTGACCTCTGCCCAAATGCAGTGAAAATTTATTGAGACAGGGGAAAAAGATAGTGTTCAGACAAGTCAGTCACTGAATTTGCACCCCCAAAACCCTTTGAAATTCTAAGGCAGTGAGAAGATTCATTTTAATTGAAAATATTAATGATATCAGCTAATATTAGAGTTAGGTCAAATTTATGATCTAGGAGAGTTGCCTTTTACTTGTTTTGGTACAAATAACTGGACTCCCTCTGTCCAGAAGGACATTAGGTCCCTGTAGGATAGATAATGTGTTACGCTGATCAGGACTCTTCACGTTTACTTACAAAGCCCCTCCCAAGAGTTGCCTCATTTGACTCTCACAGCTTCCCTGTGCCGGAGGCAGGGCTGATGTGTTTATTATGAGTTGCAGCTCAGGAAGTTTGGAGACATCCGGGGAACTGCCTGAGAGCTGCACACTCATCCAGGGCAGAGAAGGCTGGAACCGGGACACGAGCTCTAAGAGAGGCCAGCTGGGGCTCTTCCTCATTCTCGGCTTCTGATAGGTCTAAGATCTAAGATCTAAGGTCTAAGGTCTAAGGTCTAAGATCTAAGAGAGGCCTAAGGTCTAAGATCTAAGGTCTAAGATATAAGGTCTAAGGTCTAAGGTCTACGATCTAAGAGAGGCCTAAGGGGGATCTTCCTCCTTATCGGCTTCTGATAGGTCTAAGATCTAAGAGAGGCCTAAGGTCTAAGATCTAAGGTCTAAGGTCTACGATCTAAGAGAGGCCACTGGGGGATATTCCTCCTTCCCGGCTTCTGATAGGTCCTGGGACGAATGCACTAAGCAGGCAATGGTTTGTCGCACCTTTTGTGCTGTTGCGGTGCCTTTATAAATGCGTGTGTTGCTAACCTACGGTTTATCCCGTGCTTGCTGCTTGGTTAGCTAGGATTTCCCTGTAGTGTGGGCTGTGCTTAATTGGTCAGTTGTGTCTGACTCTTTGTGACCCCATGGACTGCAGCCTGCCAGGCTCCTCTGCCCCTGGGGGGTCTCTAGACAAAAATACTGGAGTGGGTTGCCATGCCCTTATCCAGGGGATCTTCCCACCCCAGGAATCAACCCCAGGTCTCCCATATTGCAGGCGGATTCTTTACCGACTGAATCACGAGGGAAGCCCATTCCCTGTAGTAAGAGATAACATACCTGTGATGGTTGACAGGTCAACTTGACTGAGTTACGGTGCCCCGTTGTTTGGTCAAACACCAGTCTACATGTTGCTGTAAAAATATATTTTTTAAAGATGTGATTAACATTGAAATCAATAGAATTGAAGTAAAGCAGATTACCCTTTGTAATGGGGGTGGACCTCAGCCAGTCAGTCCAAGCCCTTGAGAAAAAAAGGCTGAGATCTCCGAAGATGAAGAAATTCTGCCTCCTGACTATCTTTGGACTCCAGACTGTAATGTTCACTCCTGCAGGAATTTCCAGCCTGACAGCCAGCCCTGCACATTCTGGACTTGCCAGCCCCCACAACTGCAGGAGCCAATTCCTTAAAATTCACTGCCTCTCTATTCTGTATATATACATATTTACATCCTGTTGGTTCTGTTTCTCTGAAGAACCCTGACTAATACAATACCTTACGCCTTTCTGGCAGATGATGACTACGAGGATAGCTTCCACTCCTGACTGCCTCCTCTCTGCCTTTCTTGAGCCATCTCGTGTAACCTTCACAACAACTCAACGTGGACAGTGTTACTTCCTCATGATACCAACGAAGAAATCAAAGTGAGTCGAAATAACTCACTCAAGGTAAAAAAATCAGAGAGTGACAAAGAATGAAGCCAGGTTTCCGATTCCAGTCCCAAGCACTCAAACAAACATCTCTGAATTCGTCAGGCAATCCATTTTCTAAGACAGTCAAAGAGTGCATCATGGTAAAAATTAAGCTGCTGCTTATATTTTTCAGATGTGATATTTTATTCATTGGGAAAGAGCAGCCATTTGTCAAACATTATTTGAGGGGTGTTGGTTACTCAATTGTGTCCGAATCTTTGTGACCCTGTGGACTCTATCCTGCCAAGCTCCTCTGTCCATAGAATTTTCCAGGCAAGAGTACTGGAGTGGGTTGCCATTCCCTTCTCCAGGGTCTCCTGCATTGCAGGCAGATTCTTTACCATCTCAACCACCTGGGAAGCCCATTATTTGAGTAGATGTAGTATAATACCTTGAACTAAAAGGACGAGGAAACCCTATGATGATTTGCTGTGTTTCCAATTTCATTATAGAGGATGCAAAAATCTGTCACCTGGCAACCTCAAAAACCGAGTTGCCTTTGTGTGACAGAAGACAAAAGCCTATGCCTTTCAGGTTGGTTCTGGGTTTGGAGATGTTTGGGACTCAAGGTGTTACAGGAGGGGAGACCAGTGATAAATGATTCTGAAGTCTGTGCTTTCTCTTTGCATGCAATGCAACTCCCAGGAGCATAAGGTAATGTTCCAGAAAGATGAAAAAAAAAAAAAAAAATGCCTGCGATGGCGGCCACCTGTCCCAGTGCAGTATATACACCCTCAGTGACATTTATTTTGCCTGTTACATGTACACAGATACGTAAAATCAGCTCAGGAAAACCAGCTCTTTATCTTTCTCTGGGAAATTCCATGTAAGCTTTGGAAGTTAAAAAAAAAAAAGGGCAGGGAGGGATCCGCTTTCTCATGAGCTTATTTTTAGCTCCTCTCTCCTTTGCAGAATGGCTAACGCCAACTCAAACTATTTCTGAAAAGAGTTGCCGGGGACAAAGTGGAGCCGTGGGTAGGCCTCCTCGAGCTGGGTCTCTGAAGCAGGTGAGATGCAAGATAAAGCAATCGCTTTGCAGCCACCTTTGACGTAAGTGCTGGAGATTTCTTCAATTAGCTTAATCCTTTCCTCCTGACACGCACTTTATAGAAAAGCAAATGGCATCATTATCCTCCCCCGGCCTCTCTAATCCCTGTCTGCGCGCCGCCGCCGACAGATGCCTTTCTGCCTGCCCGCACTGCCTCCATCTCGGAGCCCCGTGTCACGATGAGGCGGGCTGTGTGTGACAGATTGCTAAATCCGGCCTCCTCCAGGCAGGGGGCTCGGCGCTCCAGGGGCACCGGCTGCTGCAGCCTTCCCGGGCACTGAGGCAGGCCCAGAAAGTTCTGGAGGGCTATCCTGTGACTGCGGAAGGCCGGCCCTCCGGGCTGGCAGAGCCCACCATCGCGAGTTATCTCATTTAGGATTTAAATCTGGGGCCCCGCCCAGGGGAAGCCTAGTGTCTTGCTCCAGATGCCATGGCAAGTATCAGCCACCTTTCCATAACCAAGGAGTATTGCCTGGTCCTGTTCTCCTAAACACAACTGGGACCTGTCTGTGTATGCCCATTTGTTCATCTATTTGCCTATTTTCACCCCTCACACATTTCCATTTCTGTCTTTTCACTGCTTTGGATGTGAAAACCGCTCTTAGCTAAACTTCAGCCCTGTCTCCAACCACCTGTGTGACTTTTGAGCCTGTTTCCGAGCCTCTGTTTCCGTATCAGTCAATTGGAGAGTAAAGCTTTCTTTTTTTCTTTTGAGAGATGTTTAGTGAGGAGTGAGGAAAATAATAAAAGCACTGCACCTCGTGTACAGGGGGTACTTAATAAATGTGATTTATTAATGAAATGGTAATACATTTACATTACTGTCACTACTACTAGTGTATATTTCTCTAGTGATTTAGTTCGTTAAAAAATGTCAAGGGAATCTCATATAATATCACTTCAACTGCTAGAGAGTAGATATTATAGCCCTCAATTTTTTTTCAGATGAAATTTGATATACCTGAGACCACTGAGGACAGAGGCTGGCCAACTCTGGCCACTGGACCAAGTCAGCTCATTGTCTGCTTTTGTAAATAAAGTTTCATTGGGACACGACCGTGTCCTCAGTTATGCATGGTTTGTGGCAATTTTGTGTCACAAAGGCAGGGTTGACAGGTTCAGGCTTGCAAAGCCCGAGCGATTTCCTCTCTGTCCTTTTACCAAAAAATTTGGCTGACCTCTGACAGCTTGTAAGTGGTGGAACCAGAACTGAAATGATATACATGTCTACAAAAGCTTAAACCCAGGACTATGCCGGAACATGTTCTCTAAATGGAAAGAAAAAAAGGTGGCAGCACATGGGAAAAAAAACTGCAGATGTGTTTTGTGTGCTTTTAATTAACCTAAAGCATTTCTTTGCATTCCTTAGGTAGGATTCGCCATGTACCCAGCAGTGTCCTAGACCTAGAGCTTAAGGAAGTTCCGAATTGAGACCCCAGGGCAATCCCTTGAGTTAGAGCCCATCCGGCAAGCTCATGGCAGAGACAGCATGGGGTCTGGAGTTTCTGATTCTGGAGGAATTTCTAACAAGGTCTTGTTCTCACTGTTAACTCCATGTGAACATTTCCTGTTTCTTATTATATGCTCTTTAACCCCTAATTTCTCTTTTCCCTATCCCAGCCCCAGCCTGCAGCAAGTAACACTCTCAGAGGCAGGCAGTATAGATGGGGCTGTTGCGGGGTTCTGTGCTGTGATCCCACAGGCAGGAAACTCAGCTCCTCCACCCACTACCCCCCAACACGTACTTCCCAAGAGCCTGCTGTGTGCTGAGCCCAGCCCTGGGTGCTGGGGAGACACCAGTGCGTGGTGAATCCTGGTGCTGACCCTCAAGGAGCAGAGCGAAGGAAGGGGATCAGAAAGCGAAGAACTAATGCTAGAATAGGGTAAATTATCTGGGGAGGGTAGGTGTTCAGTATGTCTGGAGTGCCGATTTGAGAGGGAAGCCAGGAGAAGCGGCAAGAGATGAAGTGTGGAAGGGAAAGGGCCTCACATCAGACTCTGAGGAGTTTGGATGACTTCCTGGGGGCAGGGAGGAGTCCTTGAGGGTTCAAAGCAGGGGTGCCCTCAGGCCTGCCCTTCCTACCTGCAGGACCACCACCTGTACCCCAGTGCCCTCTCCCTAGTCTCTGCCCCACTCCGCTCCATCCACAGATCACTCCCTCAGGCCCGGTGATGTGTACACTGCTCATGGCTCTGCCTTCAGAAGAATGGACCCAGGGAGGGCTCCTGTGCACGCCTGGAAGGGGCTCACGGTGGAGCATCAAGAATACGGGGTCCTGGGTGTCTGGACTACAGTCTAGAATTACGTGTGCACTGCACCCAGGGCATCTCTGCACACAGAGGGTGACAGGACAAGAAATACAGGATTCTAATTAAAGTTGGTGCCTCTCTGAGGAAGTGAGCTCCGAAGGGTGGCTACGGGTCAGCTCGTAAAAGACGGTGAGGAAGGAGGTGAAGGTGAGAGGAGACGGGCAGGGAATAGCATCCCAAACAGAAGGGCTGCCGGGAGGAAGACATAGTGATGTCTGCCCATGTCCTCCCGGCAGGAGTGACAGAAGAGGGTGGCAAGTAGCAAAGTTAGGCTGCGCTCCCGCTGTGTAACGCATTAGTGTACAACTGTGTGCATGTGTGCAACGTGCGTGCACGTGTGTGCACACGTACATGGGGGGAAGGGCAGATGGGAGATCCCTTTCCAAGTGCCACACATAAGGTTGCACATCTCCCCAGCAAGTCAAGGGGCTTTCAACCTCCATACTCACCCCCTCTTTCCTGTGTGAGGATGTAAATGTACAGAAAATAATTCAATCTTGATGAGTTGAAGATAAAAAATAATAGTGATACACATGCATGTGCCCAAAGAAAATTGAAAAAGAACTACAAACTTCTTTTGATACCACGTAGTGAAAATAATTTGGTCTCTGACCCAAAGGGGTATCTGAAATGCAGGCAAAAGCAACATAACTGAGATGCCAATCATGCTGTTTTTAATGAGTTCTTCAGACATTTACGTTTGAGGCTGAGATAGCCCCAGAGGACTCCTGTGTCAGTTATCTATAGTTGGAACATTGTGGATACTCTCTTTGCTCAAAACAGGGCCCACTTCCAAAGGGATATTATGTTTTCCCCATCAATAAAGCTTGATTTTTATGGGCATTTAAAATCACACTACCAAGACCCACTGGTAGGCGTTGAACAGGCTCCAGGATGGGAGCCTGCCAGTGTTCATCATCTTCATGAGCTCAAATGCCCTAAAATATTGCCCTTGAGGCTCTTCCCAGAAAGACCAGCCTTGCCAATTCTTCAATACACTTGAAATAAGAAAGATTCTTCTGAAGAGTGCAAAGCATTTTGGAAAGAGCGGTACCCTTCCCTCAGGAGGTGCTGGCTGACCCTCCTTCATTTTAGTCTCCCTCATTCAGTGGCAACTTCTTCTTCATCTCCTTGCTGTCAATCCTCTCGATTTCCCTTTTACCATTATCACCGTTTTTAATATGGGTATGGTGCAAGGCCTAAAATTAAGGTTTCATATTATAGGCTGCCTTGGCATTGATAAAATCAGGAGGTCCTCAAATGGCCTAACCCGAAGGTTCTGCAGTCCATGGGTTTGCAAAGAATCAGACACTACTGAACGACAACAGCCAAGGTTTCCACTCCGCTCCTAGAGACCAGGTCTCTTGGACCTGTTAAACAGACCAGGTGTAGTTCTTGCTTTTCTCTCAGTTCCTTGCTGGCCCAAAGATTTATTCAAACAAGCTTACTGGATCCTTCCCCTGGAACCAGGGGCACTTCACCCTTTTGATGCTACAAAGCCTGCTGCCCACAGCCGCTGGGGGTTCACTCTGTTCCCTAGTGCAACCCCCTCATGCTCCTGCCTGGTGCAGCTGTTTTTGGTTGGAATTGTTGCACATTCTGAATTACTGGGATGTAACTAGAAAGCTTTTCTTTTCGAATTTAGTTTATTTATTTGTCTATGCTGGATGTTTGTTACTACACTCGAGCTTTCTCTAGTTGCTGAGAGTAGGATCTACTCTCTACTTGTGGCGGTGTCAGTAGTTGCGGTCCATGGACTTAGTTGCTCCCTGATGTGTGGGAACTTCCCAGACCAGGGATTGAACCCATGTCTCCTGCATTGACAGGTAGATTCTTTTTTTTTTTTTTAAACAAGCTCTGGCCAGTTTTATTAAAGAAAAATTGTACATGATTTACTTTTCACCAGTCTGTTCTGGCATGCTTCTAATAATATCAGAATCACCTGGATCAATGATAGCCAGTGTGCATACTCTGTAGTATTTTCCACATGCTGTGTCCAATTCAATATTATTGCCACTGTAGTGATGGACATCAGTTTTGGCCAACATGGCGTAATACTCTATTTCAGATTTCCTCAAGGCTGGGCAGTTGTTGGCAAGGATGACCAGTTTCGCTTAGCCTTGTCTGATCATTTTCAGAGTCTGTTTGTACCCCAGCACGTACTTTCCACTTTTCATAACCAGCTGGAGCCTAGAGTTGATCGACTCCAGTGACTTTTTCATCTTCTTTGTGGCCACCATCTTCCTGCTTTAGATGCGGGACGCCCCCAACCAAGAGTAGCCGCCAAGATGGCCAGGAGCGAGAAAGGTGACAGATAGATTCTTAAGCGCTGGACTACCAGGGAAGTTCCTAGAAAGCTTTTCTATTGTCCATCTGCTCCGTGCTCCTTGACACTGAGGGGATTCATCTAGATTGTTTTGTGGATATCATCCTTAAAATTCCTTAGAAAATATTTTTATGTTAAAAACAGTATAGCTCCCCTTTGAAAAAAAAACAGAAAATTCATACAAGTATTCAGATGAAATTAAAAATCATCCATAACTTTATGCATCTAGGGTGGTCACTAACACTTTTCCTCTTAAGTTTTTCTCTGTGCATTTTAAAATATAGTTTATATCTTATGTATGTATGTTATTTTTGTCTTCATTTTAAAGTTAGTATTATATCATAAGCATTTACATATGTTATTAATGATTTCTGTAAACATTTTTTTAATGGTTGTATAATAATCTGCATATTTTTCCTAATGATTTTCTGAAAACTATTTTGGTTATCTCTTATTATATAATTTATCATATCACTTATTATAAGTAATACTGGGATAGCAAATGGACACATCTGATTGCCAACTCCATAGATTTGGGTCTCTTATCAAAAATAATAGTATCTTTTATCATAGATAAAGTGATGTCTTTATCATAGATCATAAAGATCTATGACATCATAGATCTTTATCTTCATAAAGATATCATAGATCTTTATCATAGATAAAGTGATATCACTTCTATGTGAAATCTAAAAATAAGGTAAAAATGAACTTATTTACAAAACA
This sequence comes from Muntiacus reevesi, assembly GCF_963930625.1. NCBI lineage: Eukaryota > Metazoa > Chordata > Mammalia > Artiodactyla > Cervidae > Muntiacus > Muntiacus reevesi. Next base: position 42,087,121 of record NC_089264.1, read on the forward strand.
GAAATAGAGTCACAGATGTAGAAAACAAACATAGTTACCATGGGGTCAGAGAGAGAGGGATAAATTGGGAGTTTGGGATTTACATAGACATACTACTATATAAAATAGTTAACTAATAAGGACCTAACATATAGCATAAGGAACTCTATTCAATACACTGTAATGGAATAAGTGGGAAAAGAATCTAAAGAAGAGTGGATATATGTATGTGTGTAACTGATTTACTTTGCTCTACCCCTGAAACTAACAGAACACTGTAAATCACTATGAAAGTCAGAGTGTTAGTCACTCAGGTGTCTCCGACTCTCTGAGACCCCATGGACTGTAGCCCGCCTGGCTCCTCTGTCCATGGAATTCTCCAGGCAAGAATACTGGAGAGGGTTGCCATTCCCTTTTGCAGGGGTATAATCCAATAGAAAATTTTTAAAAAGAAAAAGAAAAGGTAAAAGGATAATAGTTTCCTTGATGAGTTTCACCATGAAAGGTCATGGTTACCTCATGTGGATAGGAAACTACTACAAGTATTACAGGATAGGGTTTGGTAAACTGGGCCTCTAGGCCCAACCCAGCCGGCTTGTTTTTGTAAATAAAGCCTTATTGGTCACAGCCATCCTCTTTGCAACCGTGTTGTCTATGGCTGCTTTCATGCCGCAAGGACAAAGTTGAGTCATTTAGACTTGCAGAACCTAAAATATTTACTACTGAATCTTTGCATAAAAAGTTGGCTAATTCCTGATACTAGAATGTCAGGAACCTCAGGCTTTCTCACTGAAAACCCTACAGCCCTAAACCATGCATTTTAAAATATCTTCCTTTAAGCTGTGATATTAAAAACAAATATAGAGGAAGTTAGCATGTAATAATAAAACAGCCAAAATCCAATAAACCTCCAAATGTAGGCTTCATGGGTGTACCCAATTCTACTCCTTCCATCTGCCTATCCTCTATTTTAGATTTTAGCCAGGCCCAGGAAAAGATTGATAAAACAGAACAGAAACTCAGACAGAATAAGATATGAAGAGAAACTTTATCATAATAAATATGCCACCAAAAATCAGCGGAGAAGAAAAGGATTGCTCTACACATGGTGTTGGCATATGGTGTGAGGTAGGAATCTGATTCATATTATACACAGAAATGAACTTCAGATTAATACCTAACTGTGAAAGGTTCTGGTGGCTCAGACTGTAAAGAATCTGGCCTTCTCTGGCATACTGTTATGTGAGCATGCATGAGGACCTTGCTCTCAGCCCTGTTAGTGGTAGTGGATACCAGAGGCAACTCTTAAATGTGAAAGTATGTACAAATGGATAGACTCTATTGTGCATATGCAACTGGAAGGTGCAACATCTGATATTGTTGTTGTTCAGTTGCTAAGTCATGTACAACTCTGTGACCCCATGAACTGCAGTATGCCAGGCTTCCCTGTTCTCGCCACATATAGCAAGCCAGATAACATCCTTGACTCTTAGTATTGAGTGAATAGATAAGCAAGACATTTTAACACAATACTCTCTAGTAAGTTCAAAACACAAACACACAGAAAACAGCATGATGTATTTTTTTTAACTTTTTATTCTGTATTGGAGTATAGCTGATTAACAATATTTTGATAGTTTCAGGTGAACAACAGAAGGACTCAACCACACATAGACATGTTTCCATTCTCCCCCAAACTCCCCTCCCATCTAGGCTACCACATAACATTGAGGAGAGTTCCCTGTGCTATATAGGAGGTCCTTGTTGGTTATCCATTTTAAATACAGCCGTGTGTACCTGTCCATCCCGAACTCCCTAATTATCCTTTCCCCCATCCTTCCCCCTGGTAACCATAACTTCATTCTCTTAAGACTGTGAGTCTGTTTCTGTTTGGTGAGTTAAGTTCGTTTGTATCAGGTCTTTTTAGATTCCACATGTAAGGGATGTCATAAGATGTTTCTGCTTCTTTGACTTACCACTGTGTATTTTATAAGGTACCTGCATCTTGAGAATGAGCATACAAACAGACAATGGACAGACCATGTATAAAAATAGAACTCTAACCCACCACCTGCAGCAAGCTGTCCAGGAAACCAATAGTTAACTCAATAACTAGCCTAGGAAGCCAGCCTGCTGTAAGTCTTTCTTGTAGGAAGTTAGACGGTTAATCAACCCAGGAAGTTAAATAATAACTTCTGTAACAATTGACCCCAAATGGCCAGGACTAGGTAGGAGCTTTCCAGGTGGTGCAGTGGTCAAGAATCTGCCTGCCAGCAAAGTAAGTGCTAGAGATGTGGGTTTGATCCCTGGATTGGGAATATCCTCTGGAGGAGGAAATGGCAACCCATTCCAGTGTTCTTGTCTGGAGAATTTCATGGACAGAGGAACCTTGCCGGCCAGAGTCCATAGGGTCATGAAGAGTCAAACACAACTGAGTGACTGAGCTTGTACGTACAGCCAGGACTTGATTAATAACTCACAGTTTGTCTAATATTTGGCCCCACTTCCATCTTTGAAAACCAATCAGAGAATGTTAAATAGGAACCACTAACCAATCACATAGGCTATCTCTCTTCTAGTTAGCTGTCCTCCAATGTAACATGCCAATAGCTTCTTCAATCCGGGCATTCTGGAAGCCTTCTCTTTTTCCCTACTATAAAACTTTCTCACTCCTCTGACTGCCTTTGAGTCCCTGCCAGGATGCCAGTGATGGTGGCTGACTTTGCTGTAGCAGACTCGGAGTAAATTGCCTCTGCTTATTCTCATTTAGTTGGTCTTCATTTATTTCCACGATCTGCAGAGATCTGCTGGGCACATTTATTTGTGTGGTACCCCTTTGTAAGGCAGGGATGAATTGGAGGGGAAACCAGGACCTTGCATGGGCCCATGTAGACTCTGTACCACACACTGAAGAAGTGATTAACTGAACTATTGGAGGTCCATGAAAAGTAATAAAAAATTTTTTTTATTTCATTTTCATTTCTTTCTGCATTGTGCCTTTCTTTTTCTGCTTCTGCTCCTTTCCAGATTTCCCTCTGCTTGAGGTTGGGGGATAACATCCAGATCATTCTTTAACCAAGAGGAGCTGGTTAAAAGGAATAAAAGGAAGGCATAAAAGGAAGCTGCCCTCATCATCTGCCTTCTGGGGACCAGTATAACAGAGGTTCAGATGATCCGTTAAGGTCCCCACCAAATCTGAACTTCTCTAGGAAACTCTCCAGGATGGCACAGGCAGAGGGAGTCCTGAATCTAGATTTTCTGCCTACAGCTGTGTTTTATCTCTGTTAGAGCAGAGTTTAAAGCTGGTGACCTCCTTCTTATACTCAGTGCTGGAGATGAAAGGAGAAAGTAGTCACAATGATTTCATCTCACTCTTTTTCATCGAAAATTACTTTTCAGAACTATTAAATCTTCTGTGAAGGTTGTAACAGAGGACTCAGGTTCAGTCTCACCCATTTATTAAGATATAGGCTATCAAGTCCCAATAGAAAAAATAAACAAACAACGAGCAGTTGACGTGGATTTATGCACAGTTCGTCGAATCAATCAATCTGTAAACATTATGCAAATGTGTGTAAACCCAAACCTAGCCCAGACTTTACGTATGCATTGTTATGTAAACGATCAATCTTGTTAATGCAAATATTAATATAAACCTGACATTAAACACAAGTTTACACAGCCTTGCTAGTTGAAGGCAGCTTAATTTACATTGAAATGTAAATAGCAGTAGTGCTCTGTTTGGGGCTTTGGAAAACAGGCTGACTAAAGCTCATTGGTGGTGTGTCCCCACCAGGGTCCCCAGATCCACTCCCGGAACCCCTTCATTCACGTCTCTCGTGAGGAATTGGGGGCGGGTTTGGACAACAGCTGGTCTGTGCCTACTGGAGTCCTTGCTGTTGAAGCCCCGCAGGACACCACCGTTAGGACCAGAGGGCCCTAGTGTCTGAACCGAGTCCAGGGAGAGGCATTCACAGAACTTTCCGCCTCCACTTTAGCTGAGAGTTTGCAGGTGAGCTGTTATGTCAGTAGGACTTGCTCTTAGGTGGTTTGCGGGCAGCTCCGTGAGGGCAGCACTCAGTTCACTCTGTCCCCCCCGCCTTCTTATCCTTCCGATCTGTGTTAAATGTCACCTCTTTGGACAGGCCTCCCTTGACCATCTGTTCTCAGTAGGGGCCCTCCTCCACTGTCCTCTGGCACAGCCCCTGTGCATCATAGTCATAATGCTTTTCTCAATTTGTGAGGATGTGTTTATTTACTTGTGTGTTTACTGCTGTGCATCTTCCGCACCTATGAACTTCCTGGGATCAGAGTGACATCTGTTTTGTTCATCCCTTCAAACTCAGTGTCAGGCACATTAGATACGCGTAGACAAATTTTGTTGGGGACTTCCTTGGTAGTCCAGTGGCTAAGGCTCCATACTCCTAAAGCAGGGGGCCTGGGTTTGATCCCTGGTCAGGGAAGTAGACCCCACATACTGCAACTAAGAATTTACATGCTGCAACTAAGACCCAGTACAGTCAAATAAATATTATTATTATTTAGGCTGTGTTGTGTGGTATGCAGGATCTTAGTTCCCCAGCCTGGGATCAAACCTGGGGCCCCTGCATTGGGAGCACAGAGTCTTAACCACTGGACTACCAGGGAAGTCCCTAAGATTAGAGTAAGATAAAATTAACTAAAATCTGACATTAAAAAAAAAAGGTTTCGTTGGATGGATGAATGGATGGATGGAAAGGTGGATGGATGGACACACACTTGGGAATGTTGCTGCTTAGCACAAAGTTCTGTCTTTCCATAAGAAGTCTTGAGAATTTGCCCAGTTCTGTCTTTTTTAAGACCTGGGTTCTGCTCCGAATATACTGATAATCTTCCAGGTCTCACTTGTCCTAAGGCTTTCTGCCAGAATCGAGTTCTATTCTCTGAGCTCTTGCCATAGCATGATAATAACAACAGTAGAAGGAGAAGTAGCTGTCATCTATTCAGCGCTTAGTAGGTCCAGTTATTGTACTAGGAGCTTTTCATGCACACATCGTCTCACCTAAACTTTGATATTCAGAGAACATTTTTCAAAAGATCAAGCCTTTAACAAGAAGTCCAGGGTAAAAGGCCTTGGATGAGGAGAGAGTGCAGTGCAACTGTTCAGAGTCCAGATTTGAAGTTGGTGAAATATGAGTTCTAATCCTGACTATACTAGCTATGGATCTTAGAAAAGATCTTTACGCTGAGCCTCTATTTCCTGAGCAGTAGATCAGGGTAGTACATATTTGTTTTCCAGGGTTGTTGTGACAATTTAATGAGATTGAGAGTATAGCATAAGAATTTAGTCAATATTAGTGTTTATTTACAGCTCTTACACAAAAGTTCAGATCTAGAGGCCAGGGGCTGGCTTTATTCTCTTCAATCTCCTTGTCTTCTTTGTCCTCTTCAAATTCTTGACTGCTTTTGGCTCTCTTGGATCATGCTGTGTTCCTTGTAGTACTTAGGTGCATCCACTGAAATCAACCACCCCAGGGTGAGACTGAGGACCCAGGACGCTGCAGGTGAAAGAAAGAGGCACTAAACATGACTAAAACCCTTATACACGCAGATCAGTCCTAACCCCAAGAGCCCCTCCAAACAAGAAAATAGAACTAGACCTCGAAAGTCACAGCTAGTTGGTCACAGCTTCCAGCTGAAGCACATCTATTACTGGCGTATCTATTTATGTCTCACTGCCCTGAAAAGTGGGGCCTGTGTCTTACTCATCTTTGTAATTCAGCAGCCAATGCGGCACTGGAACTTGGTGAGCACCCAATCAGTTTGTTGAATGAATATTCCCTTTCCAACCTCTCCTACCCAGATTCGTTGGAGTTCTATTTGGGGGTGTTTATTGGTGGGGGTGGAGAAGGCAATGGCACCCCACTCCAGTCCTCTTGCCTGGAAAATCCCACGGATGGAGGAGCCTGGTGGGCTGCAGTCCATGGGGTTGCTAAGAGTTGGACACGACTGAGCGACTTCACTTTCACTTTTCACTTTCACGCATTGGAGAAGGAAATGGCAACCCACTGCAGTGTTCTTGCCTTGAGAATCCCAGGGACAGGGGAGCCTGGTGGGCTGCCGTCTATGGGGTCGCACAGGGTCGGACACGACTGAAGTGACTTAGCAGCAGCATTGGTAGGGGGTACTTTTAAGTTTGACTTAAAAAGTCAAGCTTTTTTTTTTTTTTTGGAGTGCACTGGGAAGAAGACCACACAAATGTTCTCCTGCACTCTCTAAGTCTCTAGGTGATGCCTGCCTGAGAATCACCTGTTTACAGGGAGGCTCAATTTTGACCAAATGAAACTCAACTCCCGTGACTCAACTTCCAATTATTAGTAGTAACTTCATTTGGAGCAGAGAGTAGGTAGCCATCTCCTTCTCCAGGTGATCTTCCAGACCCAGGGATCCAACCCAGGTGGATTCTTTACTGTCTAAGCTACCAGGGAGACCCAAAATCTTCCAGCAAGAACACAAATACCGGCAGAATGAGACAATTTCTCTTGCTTGGAAGCTGAAGCAAGAAAAGCTGAAATGGAGTGAAAAGGTGGAGCTGAACTATTATTCTTATACATTATGAATAATAACACCTTTTATTTGAACAAGGCTTTCAAACTGATCAAATGCCTGGATTATCTCATTCATTGCTCACCATGCTTTGGGGGGTATTATTCGTCGATTTGCAGATGACAAAACTACTCGGAGACAAAATAGCAACTGGACCCTCCAGTGATCAGCTACCAGAATCCTTTCATGAAAAGTCTTGGTTCTGTGATGTTTCCCTGGGAATATCTCAAAGTTAGTATAGGCTTCATGGAGGTCAGGTAGATGACTCCTAGCTGAGTGGTTGTAATTGTTCTGACCATTATAGGCTCACAAGCCCTGTTTTGAAAAAAGGAGATGTTTGCCAAGATGGGATTCTCCCAAAAGAGTTCTTTAGAAAGCATGCTGGAACCTTCGCTTTCCACCTTGAGAGTCCCCAGAGACAGACTGAAAGGACCTCGCTTAATGTCTCATCCGAAGGGTATTTGCCGTGCTGGCTTCATCATTCAAAACAGGAAAGGCCTTTGTCATGGTCAAATGGCTTTAATGTGTTTTGAATGCTACATAAATTCAAACTTGATGGCTCATTTATTTGTTGGATTGAAGTTTTATACAATAAACTAAGCCTTGGTATTTACTAATAACTTGTGCACTGCCCTTTGTTTGTTTAGAACAGCCAGAAGGCAAAGAAGTTGACCGAGTCCCTGCTGGCCAATATGGTGTTCAGATCCTGGCATTTCCTGGGAGGTTTATGGATTGGTGGGAGGGATGATCAAAGGGTTGTTTGCGGAGGCTGGGGAGACAAGAGAGGAGGATAGGAGAAGAGGAAAGATGCAGGTGGGTGCTTTATTTCAGATTTTTAAAATTCCTGACAGAGCTCCACCCCAGCCACTTCAAAAGCTGAATTCAGTGAGCTGGGAACTGGGAACTTTGAGGGACAGGCTAGGGTTGGCTAGCGACTTGTGGCATGACCTTGAGAAATCTGTCACCCCCTGCTGTGTCTCACCATCTCACTCTGAAAAAAAAGCAAGAAAACTTGTAATAAATTCTATTCATCATTCAAGGTGAGCTTCCTTAAGGTAAGCTTTCTCCTTTCAGGAGATCTTTGCTCTTTATCTTGACCCCATCCATAACACTGTCTCACTTTCTGTCACTCCAATAGGTACTACTTGTCCCATGTATTATGGGCAAGAACATAGGCTTGAATGAGCTGAATGAAAGTCCCAAATCCTCTCCTTGTCTAAATCTGAACAAGTCAGGGAATATTTTTGAGCCTCCATTTTCTATAATGAAATTAAAATAACAGTATGTGTCTACTATGTCATGAGAAATAAGCCACAGGACATGTGAGGTCCTCAGCTCAGTGCCCGGCATTTGGGAAGTATTCCTTATGTGTATATGTGTGTGTGTTAGTCACTCAGCCACAACTGAGTTTTTGCAACCCCATAGATTGTAGCCTGCCAGGCTCCTCTGTCCTTGGGATTCTCCAGGTAAGAATACTGGGGTGAGTTGCCATTTCCTTCTCTAAGGGATCTTCCCGACCTAGGGATCTAACCCGGGTCTCCCACATTGCAGGCAGATTCTTTACCACCTGCTCCACCAGGGAAGCTCCACTCCTTATATATACATGAGCAATGTTAACTATAGCCTCATGTTTTGGGGTCTGGAATAGAGCGTAAGCTCCCAAAGGGAAGGAAGCAGGTAGGTACCAATCTTTCAAAACATCCAGCATGTGGAGATGAACTTATTGTCTGTGATAACAGACATTTACAGAGATAGATAATGTGACTGCCTCACAGAAGAAGCGCTGAGAACAAAAGCATCTTTGAGTTCATTTGAAGGGTAAGAATGAGTGTGGGAATGATATTAATGGGCAAATTCTAGAAATCTTGACATTTCCATGGCTGAGGAAATATCTTCTTGTTTACACTGGAAGACAGAATTTGCCTTCAGTAGCTGACTTGAAGGACACAAGTTTGCGTAAGCTCCGGGAGTTGGTGATGGACAGGGGAGCCTGGTGTCCATCGGGTTGCAACGAGTCAGACACAACTGAACAACTGAACTGAACTGAATACAACTGAACTGAACTGAATATTTCCAGACAACTCCATTTACCCCCAGGTATCACATATAGAGTCCAAGGGCTCGTTGGCTGGGGCAGATCTGACCCCAACAAGGTACACGAGGCAACGCTCTATTGGCCTAGAGCCTTGGCGAGCCTTTGTTGGTGTCTCTCCGGCTCTTAGATGCTGGCACCTGGCTGCCTGTGTCCTGACCCAAGGCTCTCTTGCCTCCTGACACTTGCTCTCTGCTGAAGCTGACCTGGCAAGCCTTTCCCCTGCTTCTGTGCTGGAGGAGTCTTACTTTTGTTCCAGTTTGTGTTGACAAATAAATTGGGTCCCACTGCTCACCACTTACACAATCAATACTCACAAATGTCTGTAGGAAGAAAAGGTGCCTTTAATCAGAGTGCTGGCAATCTGGAGAGATGCTGGAGTCAGTGTTTCCCAAAGAACCACCTCCAAAGATTCTGCTTGGCCAAGAAAGTCTTAAAGGGAAGCAGAAAAGGAACCTCAGTTAATCATTGAGATAGGAGATCAGAGTCATCACCACCCCCCAGTGTGTGCAGGCGGGGGTCTGGGCTTTTCAACTCCTCTGATCTTTCTCTGGATGTTATCTTGTTCACATAGTTCAGTCACATACTTTGTTGAGTTTACTGAAGGGAAAGCTGAGGAAGACCTCTGGTCATCTGTTAGTTATTTATCCTTCCTTTCTACTTCTTTGATCTATGAAAAGAACCAACAAGCCAAGCAACGTACTATGTGATTAAAAGATTTAAAAGGTATGCTTGGGCGGGAGATTAGTTGAGCCTGGGGGTGTCTGGTTTAAAAGTGAGTTACAGTAGAGCTTTGCTAAAGAGACAGGAAAGGGGCTCCCTGCTGAGGGCAGTTTCCTGTAAAGAGCTGCTTACATTTGCACATCTTCCCCAAGTCTCTGAGATGAATTCTGATTGGTCTAAGTCAATTATGGCACTCCCATTCCCTAAATGTGGCTGATGAAAACAGCTTCTGAGTAAGGTTTCTTGACTCTAAAAAAAGATAAAATGGATACCAAGAAGAGCTGGTCCCCTTTATCCTTAAGATTCTCCAGAGAACCATCAGGATGGATGTATATACAGAGAAAAGACCCTAATATTGGGCGAGATTGAAAGCAAAAGGAGAAGAGGGTGGCGGAGGATGAGATGGTTAGATATCATCACTGACTCAATGGGCACAAGTTTGAGCAAACTCCATGAGATAGTAGAGGACAGAGGAGCCTGGCATACTGCAGTCCATGGGTTTGCAAGGAGTCAGACACGACTTAGTGACCGAAAAACAACAACGAAGAAATGTGTAGAGAGTGAGAGAGAAAGAGAGAGATTTATCATAAGGACTTGGCGCATGCAATTATGGGGGCTAGGAAGTTCCAATAGTGACATGGTGAGTCAGAAAGCTGGAGACTTGGGAGAATGTATGGTTTAGTTCTGGTCTGAGCCTGGAGGCTGAGAACCAGAGGCAATGGTATAGATCTAGTCTGAAAGCCAGTGGCCCAAGATTCAGGAAGAACTCATGTTTCAGTTTGAGTCCAAAGGCAGGAAAAATGTCGATGTCCCAGTGTGAAGGCAGTCAGGTAGAAGACTTCTCTTTTACCTGGGGAGGAGGTCGTTCCTTTTGTCCTAGTTAAGCCTCCAATTAATTGGATGAGACTCACCCACATTGGGCTTCCCAGGTGGCGCTAGTGGCGATGAACCCGCTTGCCAATGCAGGAGATGTGGATCCCATCTCTGATCTGGGAAGATCTCCTGGAGGAGGCATGGGAACCCATTCCAGTACTCTAGCCTGGAGAATCCCATGGACAGAGAAGCCTGGTGAGCTACAGTCCATGGGGTCACAAAGAATCAGACACAACTGAAGTGACTTACCAAGCATGCACGTACCCACATTAGGGAGGCAATATGCCTTACTCTCATTTAATCTCATCCTCAAACACCTTCTCAGAAACACCCAGAATGATGCTTGACCGAATATTTAGGCAACAAAAGATCCAATCAAAATGACCAAAAATAATTAACCATCACATTCCCTTTCTGCCTAATGTACATTATGGGTTGATCGTGTTTCACTAAAAACGTATGTTGAAGTCCTAAACCGTAGGTTACTTCAGAAGTTGATGTTGTTTGGGAATGATGTCATTGTAGATGTAAGAGGTTAAGATAAGGTCATATTGGAGTATGGTGGACCCTAATATAGTACAACTGGAGTCCTTATAAAATAAGGCAAATTTGGACATAGATACAGAGAGAATGCTGAGTGATGATGGAGGCAGAGACTGAAAGTATGCAGCTGAAGCCAAGGAACTCCAGGAATTTTTTAGCACCAGAAGGCAAAGGCATGGAATATTCTTCATCAAAGCTCTCAGAAAGAACTAACCTAACTGACACCTTGTTTTCTGATTTCTGGCCTCCAGAACTGTGAGACAATAATTTTCTGTTGTCTTAAGCCATTCAGTTTGAGACATTTTGTTTTAACAGTCCTAGGGAACTAATCCAGTATGTGAAGGTGTGATGCCTGGGGCTGCTGGACCATCTTGCTCACAGAGATGAGTGGGGCTCACAGACACACTGAGGATGACAGTGTAGAGTTGGAAAAACCTGGGTCTTTGATAAATTTGTTGAGCTTCTGAAATAACCAGCTGAGAAAGCACCCTTTCCTTACACTTGTAATATGAGATACTACATACCTTTATTGTTTCAACCATTTGGGATTGAGTTTTCCGATATATGTCGACAAGTGCATCTGACTGATGGATGGATCTCATAGCCTCATAGTTCAGACATATTCTGCCTTCTGAGTTTCTTGTCTTAGTGAAAGCCATTACCGTCCATCCAAGTGCCCGAGTTTCCCAAAGGAGAAATTTGGTAGTCATCCTTAATGCCTTCCTTTTTCTCATCCCCCGGCTTAATCATTCATCAGATCCTGACAACATTACCTCTTTATTGGCTTTTGGTTTGCCAGCCATCACTGCCTTGGTGCTGTCCTCCCACAACATCTTAACTGGACTCCATGTGTCAAATCCTGATCAACTTAAACATTATCCTCACCAGGGCCAGACTGATACTCTGCATATATAACTTTCCCAGTTTCTGCTTGGCAGAAAGTTGTTGGGTGGTGCTTAAAGCCTGAAATGGATGAAAACTGACCAGACCATGCTCTCTGCATTCCATAGTTGCAGAGTCTATCTCCTGGCAGATTTAAAAAAGCAGCTCATACCCCTTTGTCCCTCATTTTTTTCCCTACCCCAAACGACATCACTTGCTCATTTCTAACAATGTATTTCATTAGTTCCATTCTGTATTACTAATCCTAAATGTAAACAGAATTGTTCAAAGGAGACCATTCTGTTCTAAAAGTACTTAGTGACATACGTATAGGCTCTGCAAGGTGGAACTAAGGACAGTGCCGTTTCTTGCACCTGAAAGTGAAAAGTGAAAGTGAAGTTGCTCAGTTGTGTCTGACTCTTTGCAACCCCATGGACAGTAGCCTACCTGGCTCCTTCATCCATGGGATTTTCCAGGCAACAATACTGGAGTGGGTTGCCATTTCCTTCTCCAGGAGATCTTCCCGGCCCAGGGATTGAACCCAGGTCTCCCGCATTGTAGGCAGACACATTACCATCTGAGCCACCAGAGAAGTCCTGAATATAAATGTAAAAAGAGGATCCATTTTTGAGTGATATGAAACTTCAGCTTATTAGTAATTACCTGTCTTCAAGATAAAATTCAACCCCAAACTCCTTAGCACAGTGTTCATTGTCATTCATGATTTAGTTTCTGGTCGCTATTTCAGCCTCATCTTTTATCACTTGACCTGTGATCAGACTTGAAGCCATTGAAGTTATCACTTTCTTGCCTCAGAATCTTTGCATATGCAATCCCCTCAAGATGAAATGTGTTAACCAAGAATTCCAAGAATGGAGACCTGGTGAAGGATAAAAAGATGTTTATTTGGAGTTTGTTAGGATTGCAGCCCAGGAAGTAGAAATTCAAAGAAGCTCACCTTGAATTGTGTTTGACTGGACTACAAAATGGGGGAAACTTATAAAGGTACCCTCCACTCCCCGACAAGACTGTATAAATTGTTTGTCAAGAATTAGGGTTGGAGCTGGCAAGAAGACAAGGTGCTTATTAAGTCAGGATTGGTTCGGGTTCTAAACTCTGAAACTTTGAAAGATGTTGCAACTAGCTGCTGCTAGGAGATACTGGTTTTGAAAATGGCTGATGGTGTCCTTGAGTTTGATACAGTTCCGAAAATTCAGGTTCTCAGTGATGTAGGCATGTGTCTGAAACCACATCCACAATGGCCCCTGGGGTCTATTTTCAATGCCTGAACCATAGTCACTCCATTTGACTTTTGAGAAATCTTAAGTATGTCATCAAATGCTACTCAGCTCTCTTGGCTAATTCATCCTTCAGGCCTGAACTCAGCCACTCCCTCCATCTCCAGGTGACTTTTCTGACACCCAGTTATTGTTTGGTTGGGTATTTTCAGATTCTGGAATGCAAAAGCAGGAAGTCAAGAAACACCTGGAGTAACAGGCAAATTTGGCCTTGGAGTACAGAATGAAGCAGGGCAGAGGCTAATAGAGTCTTGCCAAGAAAACACACTGGTCATAGCAAACACCCTCTTCCAACAATACAAGAGAAGACTCTACACATGGACATCACCAGATGGTCAACACCAAAATCAGATTGATTATATTCTTTGCAGCCAAAGATGGAGAAGCTCTATACAGCCAGCAAAAATAAGACCAGGAGCTGACTGTGGCTCAGATCATGAACTCCTTATTGCCAAATTCAGACTTAAACTGAGAAATGCTGGGCTGGAAGAAGCACAAACTGGAATCAAGATGACCGGAAAGAAAGTAGGGAAAACCTAGACAATTCAGGTATGACCTAAATCAAATCCCTTATGACTATACAGTGGAAGTGAGAAATAGATTTAAGGGACTAGATCTGATAGAGTGCCTGATGAACATGGACAGAGGTTCGTGACATTGTACAGGAGACAGGGATCAAGACCATCCCCATGGAAAAGAAATGCAAAAAGGCAAAATGGTTGTCTGAGGAGGCCTTACAAATAGCTGCAAAAAGAAGAGAAGCAAAAAGCAAAGGAGAAAAGGAAAGATATTCCCATTTGAATGCAGAGTTCCAAAGAATAGCAAGGAGAGATAAGAAAGCCTTCCTCAGCGATCAATGCAAAGAAATAGAGGAAAACAACAGAATGGGAAAGACTAGAGATCTCTTCAAGAAAATTAGAGATATCAAGAGAACATTTCATGCAAAGATGGGTTCGATAAAGGACAGAAATTGTGTGGACCTAACAGAAGCAGAAGATATTAAGAAGAGGTGGCAAGAATACACAGAAGAACTGTACAAAAAAGAACTTGACGAGCCAGATAATCAAAATGGTGTGATCACTCACCTAGAGCCAGACATCCTGGAATGTGAAGTCAAGTGGGCCTTAGAAAGCATTACCATGAACAAAGCGAGTGGATGTGATGGACTTCCAGTTGAGCTATTTCAAATCCTGAAAGATGATGCTGTGAAAGTGCTGCACTCAATATGCCAGCAAATTTGGAAAACTCAGGAGTGGCCAGAGGACTGGAAAAGGTCAGTTTTCATTCCAATCCCAGAGAAAGGCAATGCCAAAGAATGCTCAAACTACCACACAATTGCACTCATCTCACACGCTAGTAAAGTAATGCTCAAAATTCTCTAAGCCAGGCTTCAGTAATATGTGAACTGAGAACTTCCAGATGTTCAAGCTGGTTTTCGAAAAGGCAGAGGAACCAGAGATCAAATTGCCAACTTCCACTGGATCATTGAAAAAGTAAGAGAGTTCCAGAAAAACATCTATTTCTGCTTTATTGACTACGCCATAGCCTGTGACTGTGTGGATCACAATAAATTGGAAAATTCTGAAAGAGATGGGCATACCAGACCACCTGACCTGCCTCTTGAGAAACCTGTATGCAGGTCAGGAAGCAACAGTTAGAATTGGACATGGAACAACAGACTGGTTCCAAATCGGAAAAGGAGTACATCAAGGCTGTATATTGTCACCCTGATTATTTAACTTATATGCAGAGTACATAATGAGAAACGCTGGGCTGGATGAAGCCCAAGCTGGAATCAAGATGGCCGGGAGAAATATCAACAACCTTAGATATGCAGAGACACCATCCTTATAGTAGAGAGTGAAGAAGAACTAAAACCCTCTTGAAGAAAGTGAAAGAGGAGAGTGAAAAAGTTGGCTTAAAGCTCAACATTCAGAAAACTAAGATCATGACATCTGGTCCCATCACCTCATGGGAAATAGATGTGGAGACAGTAGAAACAGTGTCAGACTTTATTTTTTGGGGCTTCAAAATCACTGCGGATGATGACTGCAGCCATGAAATTAAAAGACGTTTACTCCTTGGAAGGAAAGTTATGACCAACTAATATGCTAATAGATAGCATGTTAAAAAGCAGAGACATTACTTTGCCAACAAAGGTCCATCTGGTCAAGGCTATGGTTTTTCCAGTGGTCATGTATGGATGTGAGAGTTGGACTATAAAGAAAGCTGAGCACCAAAGAATTGATGCTTTTGAACTGTGGTGTTGGAGAAGACTCTTGAGAGTCCCTTGGACTGCAAGAAGATCCAACAAGTTCATCCTGAAGGAGATCAGTCCTGGGTGTTCATTGGAAGGACTGATGCTGAAGCTGAAACCCCAATACTTTGGCCACCTCATGCAAAGAGCTGACTCATTTGAAATGACCCTGATGCTGGGAGGGATTGGGGGCAGGAGGAGAAGGGGATGACAGAGGATGAGATGGCTGGATGGCATCACCGACTCGATGGGCATGAGTTTGAGTAAACTCCGGGAGTTGGTGATGGACAGGGAGGCCTGATGTGCTGCGATTCATGGGGTCGCAAAGAGTCGGACATGACTGAGCGACTGAACTGAACTGAGAAACAATGCAGGCACTCAGGGGAATGTGACCTGGAAAACCCTTCATTGTTGTGGAAAAATTACTGGAGAGAGAGTGAAGAGACCTACATTCCTGCCTCGGTGTCTGCCACTGAGGAAGCGGTGGGGCCTCGGGGAAGTCCCTTCTCCTCTTGTGGGGGTCAGTTGCTCCGTGTTTTGAATAAGGAAGTAGGACTATGGTTAGTAGCTTCCAAACTACATCCTTCAGAGCCTAATGACTGCAGACACAGCCCAGGTAGGGAGCAAAAGGAGGGAGAGACAATCCCTGGATCCTGTCTTCTCGTCTCCTCAGGTCTTACTACATCTGCTTCACATACTGTAATTTTATCAGAACTGGGGGGAAAGAGAGGAATTAAGAGCTCAGAAATGTTAGAAAACCACTGATCTTTATAATTACAGTTTCATTCAGGGCTTCTCTGGTGGCCCAGTGGTAAAGAATTCACCTGCTAATGCAAGAGACACAGGCTCGATCCTTGATCCTGGAAGATCCCACATATCTTGGAACAACCAAGCCCATCCATGCATGACAACTATTGAGTCTGTCCTGTAGAGCCTGGGAGCCACAGCTACTGAAGCCTGTGTTCCCTAGAGCCTGTGGTCTGCAACAAGAGAAGCCACTGCGATGAGACGCCTACACCCCGAAACTAGAGTAGCCCCCATTTCCTGCAACTAGAGAAAAGCCTGTGAGCAACGACTGAGACCCAGCACAGCCAAAATAAATAAATAAACAAATAAAAAATTTTTTTATAAAAGTCTCATTCAGTTCACAGGTTATGTTGTAACACAGGAAGATGAAGAAAGGGAGATGGTTGAGGAAACAAAGGCGGTGATGCCAACGTCTATGGGAGGAAGCAGGGAGAGCCTGGCAACCCGGCAGATCTCTTTGGTCCTAAAAAATGTGCTCCAGCTAGCACAGAAGTGAGAGGCTCTGCAATAAGACTGGACATTAGGAGTTTGGAGTCCAAAGCTTGGGTCTTTGGGATTTCAAACAAGTGGCTCCTAACCTCAAGCAAACAATCTGTTTCCTGTCTCTACACACTGCGCTTTTCTGAACATTTGAAATTGTAAAATATATAGTCTATTGTGTCTGGGCTTTTTTCACTTCATGTAATGTTTTTGAGATTCATTCATGTTATAGACTTATAGTCTGTGCAAAGGATTTCCAGTCTGATGAAGGATAAAAATATGACCCAGAGAGGCAGTAACACATGATGAACTTCACTGGGTGGTGCTTAGGCTTGCATTGGAGAGGAGATATCTTTCAGGATGAGACCATCCAGAGACTTATGGCTAGAAGTCTGAAGAGGAGGGGAGCAAGGGAACTAACAGAGAACTGGATCAGAAAGGGGGCTTGTGTGGTTAGGTAATGTTTCTCGGCAGTGCCTGGCAATCTCCAGGTCAGACAGATGGAGATCAGCAGTTTGGGGTCTTGGGGCCCAGGGCATACTGTCTGAATGCTAGCAGATATGGGGTGAGGTTAAGTGGAGCATACACATACCCTGGAGAAGAAAATGGCAACTCACTCCAGTATTCTTACCTGGAAAATTCCATGGACAGAGGAGCCTGGTGGGTTACAGTCCATGCGGTCTCAAAGAGTCAGATACGACTGAATTGCACACACACATTACACATTATACACACATCAGGGAAGTTTAAGTTGCTAAAAATCTGCTTGTTTGGAATATTTTTAGGATAGCTGGATCCATTCGACCATTCAAATTTCATCAGAACTTTTGCCTAATAGGTTTCAATCTGAAGAAATAAACAAACTAGGGACCAATATATGCTGATCATATTTGGCTCATTTATTCAACAAACATATAGCAGTATTTCATCTCTTTCCTTTTCCTTTTTTTGTTGAATTGTATTCCGTTGTATACTACATTTTGTTTATTCATTCATTAGTTGATGAATATGTGATTGTCTGTTATAAATAATACTGCTATGAGCATTCATGAACATGTCTGTTTGTTGGGGTATGTTTTCATTTTGCTTGGGCAGTTTCCTGGGAGTGGTTTAGCTTGGTCAAATAATAACTTTATGTTTACCTTTTTAAGAAACTGTCAAGCTATTTTCAAAGCAACTAGATATATTTTACATTCCTAATTTGGCCTAATTTCCCCACATCCTTGCTAACATTTGCTATTGTCTACAACAGACAATAATTGGTGCAAATAGTTGGTGCAAATTAATGTCTCGTGATTTTAATTTGTCATCCCCTAAAGACTAATGATGTTAAGCATTTAAAAATACATATATAAACAGAAAATTTGCCATTGTGCCCATTTTAAGTTATAATTCAGTGGCATTAATTACATTCTCATTGTTGTGCAACCATCACCATTATCTTAAAAAAAAAAATTTACTCATCTGACTACATCGGGTCTTAGTTGCAGCATACAGACTCTAATTGTGGCATGCAGGCTTAGCTGCCCCTTGGCATGTGGGATCTTAGTTTCACAACCAGAGATTGACCCCATGTTCCCTCTATTGCACAGTAGATTCTTAATTACTGGACCATCAGGGATGCCCTTCTGTTGAGCATTTTAAAACGTGCTTATCAGTGATTCATTTCTTGGTGATATGTCTATTCAAATCTTGTGTCCATTTAAAACTGAATTGTTGTCTTCCTTATTTATTATGCTATTTATTCTGGTTACAAGTCTTTTACCAGATATACAGCGTGTAAATATTTTCTCCCAGTCTACGACTTGCTTCTTCATTTTCTTAATAGGCTCTTTTGAAACACAAAGATGTTTAATTTGATGAAATCCGATTTATCAGTCTTTTTTCTTTTATGGATTGTACATTTGGTGTTGTATCTAAGAATTCTTTGTCTAATCCAGGGACACAGGATTTATTCCTAATTTTTCTTTCTTGAAGTTTTATAGTTTTAGCTCTTAAACAAAAGGTTAGTTATAATCCAATTTGAGTTAATTTTTATGGTGTGAATTAAATTTTATGGTGTGAGGTTAAATTTTAAGGTGTGAGTATGGATATTCTTTTGTCATGGGGATATTCAATTGTCCCAATGCTATTTGTTGAAAAGACTATTTTTTGTCCATTGAATTGTCTTGGCATCTCTTTAGAAAATCAATTGACCATACATATTATGTTTTTATTTCTAGACTAAATTCTGTTTAATTTAAATCTATCTATCTATCTTCTTATACCAGTGTCACATGTCTTGATTACTAATAGCTTTATAGTAAGTTTTGAAGTGAAAGTTCTGCCACATTTTTTTCCTTCAAAATTGATTTTGCTATTCTGACTTTTGCCTTTTTATATAAATTTTAGAATCAACTTGTTAATTTCCAGAAAAAAAAAACTCCCAGAATCTTATAGAAATTATGTAGAATCTATAATTTACTATGGGGATAACTGACTTCGTAACAACTCTCTTCTGATCCATGAACATGGAATGTTTCTTCATATGTTCAATTCTTATTTCTTTCAGTAATGGTTTCTAATTTACAGTGCACAAGTCTTATACTTTATTGGTTAATCTATTATTAAATATTTTACCTTTTTTGAGGCTGTCATGAACTAAATTGGTTTTTAAAAAATTTTTATTGGAGTATAGTTGATTTACAATGTTGTATCAATTTCTGCTGTAATGAAATTGTTTTCTTAATTTCATTTTGTGGATTATTCGTTACTGTTCTGCAGAAATGCAATTGAGTTTTGTATATTGATCTTATATCCTGGACCTGGGTATACTCACACATCATATCCAGTAGTTTTAAAAGAAAACTATGGATTCCTTAGAATTTTCTCTATACAGGGTTAAGTAATCTTCAAATAGAGACTATTTTACTTCTTCCTTTTAATCCAGATAGTTTTAATTAAAACTTTTTGCATTGATTCACTAGCTAGCTAACATTCCCTAGCTAACAGTGGAGGTGCTATATTCAGTCATGTCCGATTCTTTGCAACCCCATGGACTGTAGCCTCTGTCCAGGGAATTTACCCTGCAAGAATACTGGAGCACTTTGCCATTTCCTACTCTGGGGAATCTTCCCTACCCAGGGACTGAACCCGCTTCTCTTGTATTGGCAGGCAGATTCTTTACTACTGTGCCACCTAAAGCCTCTAACAGAATGGTATTTCAAAGTGATGAGAGAGAACATTCCTGTTTTGTTGCTGATCTTGAGGGGAAGACTTTTAAGTCTTTCACCATTGAGTATGATATTTAGCTTTAAGTTTTTCATAGATGCCCTTTTTCAGGTTGAAGAACTTTTCTTCTCTTCCTATTTTGCAGAAAACTTTTACTTGAATGAGTGCTGGATTCAGTTAAAGGCTTTTCCTGCATCTATTGAGATAATCATGTGGCTTTATTCTCTTAATAGGGTGCTTTACATTAGTTACTGTTCAGATGATAAACCAATCTTGTATTAATGGGATAAATCCTACATGATCAAGGTATATAATTCTTTTTATATGTTTCTAGATTCATTTAGCTAATACTTTGTTGAGGATTTCTGTGTCTACATTCCTGCCCAGGTTGCACAGTGGTAAAGAATCTGCCTGACAAGGTATGAGACACAAGAGATGCTGGAATGATTCCCGGTTGGGGAAGATCCCTGGGTGTAGGGAATGGCAACCCGCTCCAGTATTCTTGCCTGAGAAATCCCACGGACAGAGGAGGCTGCTGGGCTACAGTCCATGGGGTCAAAAGACACGACTGAGCAACTGAACATACACACACATTTCTCAGGATATTAGCCTACAGTTTTATTTTCTTGTGATATCTTTGTCTGACCTTGGCATCTGACCATTACCTGATATTGGCATCCGAGTAATAGTGGCTTCCTAGGCCAATTTGGGAAGGTTTCCCCCTCCCTGTATTTTCGGGAAGGGTTTCTGAAGGATTGTTTTATTTTTTATTTACATACTTAATAGAATTCACTGAACAAGCCATCAGGGTCTGGAGTTTTTTTGCCTTTGGGAGAAGATTTTTATTTACTAGTTCAAGTTTTGTTGTAGGTCTTCATATTTTTAATTTCTTCTTGAGTCTATTTTGATGCTGTTCTTCTAGAAATTTGTCAATTTCATTTAAATTGTCTGGTTGTTGCCATAACATTGTTCGTGCTAATCCTTTGTACTAATAATTCCTTTAATTTCTGTACAGTAGATTCCTCTTTCCTTCTGATTTTTGCTATTTGTGTTTTATCATTTTTTTCTTGGTCAATCAGAAAAAGTTTGGTCAATTTTTGGAAGAGTTTCAAAGAAACAGCTTTTGGTTCTATTAATTTTTCAGTGTTATTTTGTTTCCTGTTTTGGCCACTATAATTTTTTGTTATTTCCTTTCTCCATTTGATTTGGGTTTAGTCTGTTCCTTTTTTCTAGTTTCTTAAGGTGGAAACTTAGGTTATTGATTTGAGATTGTTCTTCTTTTACAATATAAACATTTAAAACTATACACTTTCTTACTGGCATTGTTTTAGTTGCATCCATACATTTTTGATATGTTGTGTTTTCGTTTTCATTCGTTTTCAAATATTTAAAAATTTCTCTTTTTTTCTCTTTGACTCACCAGTTATTTTGAAATGCATTATTTAATTTCCAAATATTTATGGATTTCCTGATTTTATTTCTTTCTTGTTTCTGATAAGGAATCTGCTACTAACTGTATTATTGTCTCTCTGTATGTGATGAGCCATTTTTCTCTTGTTTCTTTCAGGCTAGTCTTTAGCTTTCAACAGTTTGTATACGATGTGTTTATTTATTTAAAAAATGAACTGCAGTTGATTTACAATATGGTGTTAGTTTCAGGTGCAGAGCAAAGTAATTCAGAGTGTATATATATGTGTGTGTGTGTATATATGTATGTATTTATGTGTATGTATCTGGAAAAGAATATATATATTCTCTTTCATTATAAGTTATTACAAGATATTGAATATGGTTCCCTGTGCTGTACAGTAAATCCTGTTGTTTATCTATTTTATATACAGTGGTGTACACATTAATCTCATACTCCTAATTTATCCCTCCCCTCTTACACCTTTGGTAATGATAATGTTTTCTATGTTTGTGAGCCTGTTTCTGTTTTATAAATAAGTTAACTTGTATTGTTTTTTAGACTCCACATATAAGTGATGTCATGTATTATTTGTCTTTCTCTGTCCAACTTACTGCACTTAGTATGATGATCTCCAGGGGCATCAATGTTGCTGCAAATGGTGACATTTTAATTTTTTTAATGGCTGTGTAATATTTCACTACATATAGACACCACTTGTTCTTTGCCCATTCATCTGTCAATGGACATTTAGGTTGCTTCCATAGCACATGTGTGCCCATGAACATTGGGGTGTATATATCTCTTCAAGTTAGAATTTTCATCTTTTCTGGATATGTGCCCAAGAGTGGGATTGCTGGATCATATGGCAACTCTATTTTTAGTTTTCTTAAGGAGCCTCTATACTGTTTTCCATAATAACTGTATCAACTTACATCACCACTAACAATGTAAGAAGGTTCCCTTTTCTCCATACCCTCTCCAGCATTCATTATTTGTAGGCTTTTTATGATGGTTATTCTGGCCAATGTTGCAGTGATGCCTCATTGTAGTTTTGATTTGCATTTCTCTAATAATTAACAATAATGAGAATCTTTTCATGTACCTGTTGACCATCTGTATGTCTTCTTTAGAGAAATGTCTATTTAGATCTTCTATCTATTTTTTGATTGGGTTGTTTATTTTTTGACATTAAGCTCTATGAGACATTTGTATATTTAAAAAATTAAGCCATTGTTGGTTGAATCATTAGCAAATATTTTCTTGCAGTCTGTAAATATTTTTTTGTGTTATTTATGATTTCCTTTGCTGTGCAAAAGCTTAATTTGATTAGGTCCCTTTTTTTTTTTTTTTTTGCTTTTATTTCTTTCACTCTGAAAGACAGATTTAAGAAAATATTGCCATGATTTATGTCAGAAAATGGTTTGTCTATGTTCCCTTCTAACAGTTAAATGGTGTCATGTGTTATATTTAAGTCTTTAAATTATTTTGAGTTTATTTTTGTATATGGTGTGAGGGAGTGTTCTAACTTCATTGATTTATATATGGCGGTCCAGCTTTCTCAACACTTGCGGAAGAGACTGTCTTTTCTCTATTGTATATTCTGGTCTCCATTGTTAAAGATTAATTGGCTATAGGTGTATGTATATGATGTAGTTAGATATAGATCTATTTGTATTTATACTACTTGGACTTCATAAAACTTCTTGAATCTGTAGATTCATATTTCTTATCAAACTTGGGAATTTTTTGGCCATTATTTCTTTCTTCTAATATTTTTTGCCCTTTCCCTCACTTGTCTCCTTCAGATATTACCATTACATGTAGTGTTGGCACGTCCAATGGATTCTTACGACTGTTTGAGGCTCTATGCAATTTTCTTCTTTTTTGTTCTTCAGATTTTATAATTTTTGTTGATTTATATTCAAGCTCACTGATTCTTTATTATGCCATCTCAAATATGATGTTGAGCTCCTCTAGTAAAAATTCCATTTCCCTTACTTTACTTTTCAACTGTTAATTTTCCATTTCAGTTCAGTTCAGTTCAGTTGCTCAGTCATGTCTGACTCTTTGCAACCCCATAGATTGCAGCACACCAGGCCCCCTTGTCTATCACCAACACTCGGAGTTTACTCAAACTCATGTCCATCACGTCAGTGATGCCATCCAACCATCTCATCCTCTGTCATCCCCTTCTCCTCCTGCCTTCAATCTTTCCCAGCATCAGGATCTTTTCAAATGAGTCAGTTCTTCACATCAGGTGGCCAAAGTATTGGAGTTTCAGCTTCAGCATCAGTCCATCCAATGAACACCCAGGACTGATTTCCTTTAGGATGGACTGGTTGGATCTCCTTGCTGTCCAAGGGACTCTCAAGAGTCTTTTCCAACACCACAGTTCAAAAGCATCAAGTCTTTGGCACTCGGCTTTCTTCATGATTCACCTCTCACATCCATAAACGACTACTGGAAAAACCATAGCTTTGACTAGCGTACCTTTGTTGGCAAAGTAATGTCTCTTCTTTTTAATATGCTGTCTAGTTTGGTCATAACTTTCCTTCCAAGGAGTGTCTTTTAATTTCATGGCTGCAGTCATCAACTGCAGTGATTTTGGAGCCCAGAAAAATAAAGTCTATCACTGTTTCCACTGTTTCCCTATCTATTTGCCATGAAGAGATGGGACCAGTTGCCATGATCTTACTTTTCAGAATGTTGAGTTTTAAGCCAACATTTTTACTCTCCTCTTTCATCAAGAGGCTCCTTAGTTCTTCTTCACTTTCTGCCATAAGGGTGGTGTCGTCTGCATATCTGAGTTTATTGATATTTCTCCCGGCCATCTTGATTCCAGCTTGTGCTTCATCCAGCCCAGTGTTTCTCACAATGTACTCTGCATATAAGTTAAATAATCAGGGTGACAATATACAGCCTTGACATATTCCTTTCCCAATTTGGAACCAGTCTGTTGTTCCATGTCCAGTTCTAACTGTTGCTTCCTGACCTGCATACAGGTTTCTCAAGAGGCAGGTCAGGTGGTCTGGTATTCCCATCTCTTTAAGAATTTTCCAGAGTTTGTTGTGATCCACACAGTCACAGGCTTTGGCATAGTCAATAAAGCAGAAATAGATGTTTTTCTGGAACTCTCTTGCTTTTTTGATGATCCAACGGATGTTGGCAATTTGATCTCTGGTTCCTCTGCCTTTTCGAAAACAAGCTTGAACATCTGGAAGTTCATGGTTCATGTATTGTTGAGCCTGGCTTGGAGAATTTTGAGCATTACTTTACCAGCGTGTGAGATGAGTGCAATTGTGTGGTAGTTTGAGAATTCTTTGGCATTGCCTTTCTTTGGGATTGGAATGAAAACTGACCTTTTCCAGTCCTGTGGCCACTGCTTTTCAAAACATGATTTCTACCTGTTTGTTGATTTTCTCTATTTGATGAGTCAGTCACCATACTTTCCCTTAATTTTTACATGTAATTTCCTTTAATTTTGACTACTAGCAAATTTTTGCTACCGGCTTTAAAGTTTTTATCTTCTAAGTCCACCATCTTACAAGATCTCTTGGAGACAGCTTCTATTGACTGCTTATTCCCTAAGCATTTTCTCCTTTCCTATTTCTTCAAATGTCTTATAATCTTTTATTAGAAACTAGAAATTTTAGATAATATATTGTAGCAACTCTGGTTTCTGACTCTCTCTCTGGGAGCTGTTGTTAGCATTGTTTTTTGTTTGTTAATTGATTTGCTTTGACTTATTCTGTAGAGTCTCTCAACTTCAGTCTTTGCATGTCTTTGCTAATTTTCCTTTTTGTTCTTGCTTTCCTTTCTGAGCTTGCCTTCCTACAATTAACCCTTAGTTCAGCATAGCTTATTAATTGGTCAGAGGTTGTATTCAAGCACCTTCAGCCAGTGTGGCTTCTACCCTTGGCTGATGGATCTCTCTATGGATTTGAAAACACATTTAAATTCAAGCAGGTTAGAAACCTGCCTGTTTGTGTCTTCTCTGTTTATACACAAAATCTCACATTATTCAGGCATATGTACATAGCTGAAATCTTCCACAGCCTCTCTTGGATATGCACTTAGCCTGGAGCACGGTTACAGCTTTTGAGATCTCTGGGGATAGGCTGAGCTTATTGAGGCCAAATATGCCTATCCAGTTCCTTTAATGTCATTGTCAAATTTCTGGCTATGCTTCTAAGTCTTCTTCTACCAATGTCCCAAACAACATCACAGCCTAAAGACTAACTGTCACATTAACCTTTCCCATTTGTTTGCTAATACAATCAGTACTGTTAATCATGACGTCTGAAGGCATGGGATTTTTTCCATGCTCCACTCCAAATTGCATCAGCTTTCTCTGAAAAAAGCTATAGTTGGTTTTCAGAACTTGTCCTGCCCTGGTAGACCTATGATACTGATGCAACAGAAGGGGTGATGGGAGTAGCTGTGGGTTGAAATATCATAGAGTCCAGCTGTCCTTAGCCAGGTTTCAGTAGGCTTACTTGAGTAAACACATCTCAGTTTTGTTGCATGTCTTTGGACAGTGTCCAGGGTCTCAAAGTTGTTTTTGACATTTCTATCTGGTTTTACAGTTGTTTGGGACAGAAAGAATGTGTTGAGCTCCTCTCTCTGCCATTCTGGAAATCCCACCTTTTCAATATAATTTTATGTCTTTATGTCTCTATCGGGTGGTGCTTTGCTGAGACTGTTAACCAGAGGCCCCACTCTTTTCTAGCCAGGAGATAGCCCTAAGACATAAGTGAGACATCCAACTCTCTGGGCTCAGATTTTATTGATCTATTGTAAAACATCATTACTTACTTATTCGGCTGTGTTGGGCCTCAGTTGTGGCAGGAGGGACCTTCCTTGTGTCATGTGGGATCATCCGTTGCAGTGCACAGACTCTGGTTGCGATGGGCTGGCTCAGTAGTTGCAGCACGTGAACTTGGTAGCTCACAGGCATGTGAGGTCTTAGTTCTCTGACCAGAGACTGAACTTGTGTCCCTGCATTGCAAGGTGGATTCTTAACCACTGGACCACCAGGGAAGTCCCTGGACTCAAATTTTAAACCTTGATGGGTGTGATACAAAGTCATAAACTAAGAAGTTGTAGTTCATTTATTTTAGCCACACCCTGATAAGATTGTCAATTACCTCTAGCTACCTACATTTCTGGGACTCCCCTGGTTCTCATTATATACAAAGCCTGGTTGTCTGGCCTTTTATCAATTGTGGAAAGACCCCCTATGTTCGTCCAAAAAAATAGCTTTTCTGTTCAAGTTAGCCAGACCCTGTTTCTGTTGCTTGCAAACAAAGAAACCTGACTGATACAGCTTTTCAAAGGATGTGCAGAAGGGAATCTTCTAAAGACTCCAGATAAGAGGCCAATTATTCACTTGACAGTCCTCGGGATTGCTGCAACACACATGTGCCTGTGGGAAGCTCCTCAGCCGGCGGTGCGCTGTGTGTCTGATGAGGTCCCACTGGAGGGGCCAAGTCTGCACCTGTCACCAGCCACAAAGAGGATCCAATTTTTTTTTTTAGCCATTTCATCTGGAGAACCATCTGGGCTGGGAATAGAAGTAATAATAACAAATCATTGTCACCAGATTTCCTCGTAGATAGCACTTCATTTTTGTGGCTCTTGTTAAAAATCAAGTGTTCAAGCCTGCTGGTGAATAAACAGCCAGCAATCGTTACAAAGGCTGTCCTGAGCCGTCCTGAGGCTGAATTGGGACTGGGCCTAGGAACGTGGCATAGAGAGACTTGGCTGCTGGCTGTCTTTTCTGGAGGGCAGGAGGCTGGAAAGCCCCAGAAGCTACAGTAAGAGGAAGCCCTACTGAAAACCACGCAAAGCAACATTGTGTAGCAGTGGTCTCCTTACCAATATCATGCACGAGAATCTAGGGTTTTGTCTGATGAGGGCCAGCAGTAGAATGTGGCGGCTTAAGTAAGCAATCTGTGATATTAAGTAACGTTAATAGAGGTATATGATCTTAAACAAGGGCGATGATATTTCTTTCTTTATTCTTTCTTTATTCCATGCTTCTCAGAGCACTCCAAGTTATGTCTTATTTTGGCATCATCTATTTCGCGTGCTATAGACAAAAAAGAACCTGTTCAGAGGATAACAATCAAGATGGCAAAATGAAACTACCGCATGATAAACAATGGGAGGAATGGAGGGCGTTTTGTTTATGGAGGAGGAATTAAGAGGGTGAAATAGAAAAGGGGAGGCATGATAACTATTTTTAAAGATGTCCAGGGCAGACAGGAGGAAGGATAACACTCATTCTCTTTGCTGCTAGTGACAGCTAGAATCAATGGGCAGAAGCTACAAACAGACACATTTTAATTCCATATCTCTTTAAGTGAAATACTTAAATTTCCCCCAGGGTCACTAGGAAATGTGTTTTCATCTTATAATCTCAGTCAAAGAATGTTTCTTTGTGAAAACCAGGGATGTTGGTTTATAAGTACTGACACTGGTAAGTGGCAGGTAGGTGATAGCTATATGACTTACATATCTACATACATATATATTTCCTGTTTTAAATTAACTCACTGTACAAATTCTATTTATAAAAAAGACTATGTGTACTTTAGGCATATATTGGCCGAAAAATGTTTGAGTTTTAAAAGAATTTGCAGAGCCATGTGTAAGAGCTCAGAGAAATGGAAGAAGATACACTCATAAAACCTTAAAGAAGAGATCAAGTAGCTGACAAGTGAGAGAGTAACAGGGAACCAGGAGGAAAGAGTGGGAATTAGAAGGAGAGCAAATAGTTCTACAACTGTCAGCTAGAAGGAGCAAAGGAGAGTAATCCATCAGTTGTAATCAAGGTGGAAGTGCTCAGCATAGAAAATGTTAAAACTGCATGTGCTGCATTGATCTTAACACTGTGCTATCTTACTCTATGGGCTTCCCCAGTGGCTCAGCGGTAAAGAATCTGCCTGCGAAGCAGGAGCCATGGAAGACTTGGGTTCGATCCCTGGGTCGGGAAGATCCCCTGGAGGAGGGCATGGCAACCCACTCCAGTATTCTTTCCCGGAGAATCCTATGCACAGAGGGACCTAGCAGGCTAGGCTAGAGCCCATAGCGTCACAAAGAGTCCGACACGACTGAAGCGGCTTAGCATGCAAGCATCCTACTGTATATTTAAATAATCATCCATGCACCACAGGAGTTCGATTCAGGACCTCAGCTGGCTCATCCAAAACTTACAGGTGAATTAGAAAGAGGCCCTCTACTGGACACATGCAACCCTGCATGTGAATGAATCACTCTGTGAAACTCGGCCAGACTTCACGTTTCTCATGTCGCTTCTTCTGAGCATCTTTGTGCAGGGAATTGCCGTCTCCACAGGCCTGGACAGTCTTGACATGATCTGTTCCCGTGTTCTGAAACTCATATTTAGAATTTTATATCTGAACCCTTTAAGGACTGGATCAGAAGAATGAAGTTATTCATTGCGTTTGGAACAGAATAGAAAATGTCATACTACATAAAACTGATAAGGAAGAATTTTCAGAGCTGTCCAAAGCTGAAATGCAAAGCTTTTAAAGCAAGTAGGCTTCCCACTTTCAAGCGGTTCAAGTAAAGATTTGGTTATAGGAAAAAAGAAAACCATCTGGTTACTACAGCCAAGATCTAAAGTTTGAGTGAAATTAAGGGCAGAGTGATGAAGATGTGTCAATGGTTCTAAATATTAAAATGTATCTGAACCTCCTGGAGGTTACAAGCATATATTGCCTCAAAGTTTCCGATTCAGTAGATGTTCTAATAGGCTCTTAGCTGAGGCTGCTGCTGCTGCTTCAGAGACCACATTCTGAGACTGGCCTAGACAGTCATTAAGACATTTTTACGTGGGTATGAATCACTTGGAGATCTTGTTAAAATGTAGATTCTGATTCAACCAGTTTGGGAAGGCGAGGCTTGGGATTCTGGATGAGCTTCCAGGCACTGGTCCAGGGACAAGGCTTTGAGTATCAAGCACCCAGGACTTGTTCCATGGCAGCTGCTGAATCTGAAGCCATGTGACAAGTTACCTCAGCTGTAAAGAGTTAGAGGACTCTTGGGCAGGAAGCCATGTGGCTCATTCATTCATTTCACAGATATGAGTGCCTGCTGGGTCTCAGCTGCTGGTAAAGGTGTGGGGACATAGCGACGAAGAGGCACAGACCTCGCCTTGGTGGAGCTCGCATTCCAGACAAGCCAAGTCAAGTTTAGAGCTCACCCTCCAATCTCTCAGGGATCTCGTTCTTCAGCTTCAATAATTCATACCCCAGCTAATCGCAAGGAAGGAGAAGAAACATAAGGGACTGCAAAAAAGCAGAATAACAAAATACTTTTTTTTCTTGCCCACTTTATTTAAGAAGTATAAAATTTTCTGACTCTTTGAAAAATTTTTTCAGAAAAGACATTCATATATTTACATAGGCACCTTCACTTTTACTTTCTCTCCAACATTTCTAAACAAAATGTACATCAAGATGAACTTTAATGTCATTGTCATGTGGTGAAACAGACACGGTTAAAACGTAGATGTTGACTTTTGAATTGGGATAGTTCAAAAACAGGGATCAGGACAGTGTTTGGAGGAAGAAGACAATTTTGAAAGGAGCAAATGGGTATTTTCCACTGCCTTCTTCCTTCCTTCCAGAAAGTCTGGATGAGTAGGAAGGAAGCAGTCAATAGATTGGCAGTGAAATGTAGTTGCCTAAAGCATGGGTTCAAATTCTGTCTCTATCACTTACAAATTGTGATCTGGACAAGTTACCTAATGACTCTGATTGCTAGTCCTTATCTGAAAAGGAGGAATAAAGTGTACCTTGCAAGGAAAAGAATGAAATAACAGTTCAACATGTATATGGTTCACAGTAAACTCTCAGTAAATGGTAATGATAGCAGGATCCAGGTAGACCAGAATGAAAGTCGCTCAGTCATGTCCGACTCTTTGTGATCTCATGGACAATACAGTCCATGAAATTCTCCAAGCAAGACTACTGGAGTGGGTAGCCATTCCCTTCTCCAGGGGATCTTCCCAACCCAGGAATTGAACCCAGGTCTCCCTCATTGCAGGTGGATACTTTACCAACTAAGCCACCAAAGAAGCCCAGAAAGTCAGTATAATTCAGGGCTATTTTTTAATATTTATTTTTATTTATTTTATTTGGCTGCCCAGGTCTTAGTTGTGGGACATGGGATCTTTAGCTGTAGCCTGCGAACTCTAAGTTGTGGCATGTGGGATCTAGTTCCCTGACCAAAGACCTAGTTCCCAGACCAGGGATCTAGTTCCCTGGATCTCCTGTGTTAGGAGCATGGAGTCAGCCACCATACCTCCAGGGAAGTCCTAGTTCAGGGCTATTTTTGAGAGGTGTGTAAGCAATGCAGAGAGGAAAATATAGCCCTTCTTTTTGGCCAGCCTTCCAGAAAGAGGCTCAAAATACAATAGAATAATTTTGTTTGGATAAAAAGGAAAACATCAACCAGGAAATAAAGAACTGGGGTAGACTGAGCTGAGGGAGATCTGTGGCTGCAACTAGTATGGATTGTTTTCTAGGATTAGGGTGTTGGAATTTTACAACGGATACACAAGAGCAGCTTTGGATCTGTGATGCTTTTAAATATACCTAAAATTATGATACCCAAAAGCTGGTAAAGTTGCAGTTAAACTGCTATACCCATAAGGTTTTGGTGGAAAATTGGTCCTATCTTTTAGGAAAGTAATTTGGCACTGTGAATTAGACATTATGAAAATGTTCATACGGTTTCACTTGGTTATTTTCCTTTTGGAAATTTATTCTAAGGAAATAATCCAAATGAAGGAAAACGAGAAAGGTGGTTATTTTTATTATCTGTATTTGAGAAAAAGAACTGGGAAGCAGATGTAGTAATTTAAAGAATTTTTAAATTTTTACTGAGATGTAATTACATGTAACATTGTGTCAGTTTAATGTATGCAATGTGTTGATCTGATATACATATATTGCAATATGATTACCACTGTAGCCTTAACTAACACATCCATCATGATATATAATTACTGTTTCTTTTTGTAGTGAGAACATTTAAGATCTACTCTTTTAGCCACTTTTAACGGTATAATACAGTGTTGTTAACTATATCACGCTGCAGTGATTAGATCCCCAGAACACATCTTCCAACTGCAAGTTTGTACCTTTTGACCATCTTCCCAATTTCTCCCACACCACTCTACTCTCTGTTCCTAGGAGTTTGCTTTTCTAGATTCCACATATAAGTGAGATCATATAATATTTGCATTTATCTGTCTGACTTATCTCAGTGCAATGCTCTCGGGGTCCATCTAGGTTGTCAGAAATAGTAGGATTTCTTTCTTTTCTATAGCTGAATAACATTCCATTGTGTGTATATATAGATATACACCACTTGATATATCCATTCTTCTTTCATCCATCTGTGGATGAACACTTAGGCTGCTTCCATATCTTGGTTATTGTGAATAAAGTGCTGCAATAAACACAGAAATGCAATTATTGATTTGATATTTTATTTTCATTCCCTTTGGATATATACTCAGAAGTGGAATTGCTGGATTATACGGTAGTTCTATTTTTAAGTTTTTGAGAAACTCTATACTGTTTTCCATAGTGCTGAACCATTGCAGTCCCACCAACAGTGCACAGGGTTCTCCCTTAATTTTTTAGTTTGATGTAATCCCACTTGTTGATATTTTAGTTTTGTTGTTTGTGCTTTTTGCGTCATGTCCAAAAAACTATTGTCAAGACTGATGTCGCCTCCAACTAATAAAAAAAAAAAAAAGACTGATGTCAAAGAGTTTTTCCCTCTATGTTTTCTTTTCATTAGCTTTTTTCCTAGAAGCTATATGGTTTCAGGTCTTATGTTTAAGTCTTTAATCCATTTTGATTTAATTTTTGTGAGTGGTATAAGATAGGGGTTCAATTTCATTTACTTCCTGTATGTAGTTACCCAGTTTTCACATCATTATTTATTAAAAAGACTATCCTTTCCCTATTGAGTATTGTTGACTTCTGGTCAAGTGTTAGTTGACCATATATGCAAGGCGTTATTTCTGGGCTCTCTATTTTGTTCCATTGGTCTATGTGTCTACCTTTATGTCAGTATCATACTGTTTTGACTATTGTTTTTTTGTATAGTTTGAAATCAGGAGGTGTGAGACTTCCAGCTGCTTTTCTTTCTCAGGATTGCTTTGGTTATTTGGAGTCTTTTGTGAGTCCTTACAGATTTTCAGATTATTTTTTCTGTTATGTGAAAAATGCCATTGGAATTTTCATATGGATTTCATTGACCCTATAGGTGCTTTGCATAGTCCTTCCTTTTCTATAATAAACAGTCTGTTTATAGCTGGGTAGCTTTCTCATTCTACTTCTTTCTCACAGAAGGGCTGGAGTTCCAAAGGCCTTTTTTTTCCCCATTTCATGTTGGGGCTGTCTTTTTCAGTCCAAGGTGTAATTGCTTCTGCAAGTAAAATTCTCTTGAAAATTTTGTGGGTCTTTATGAAATATTATTGTTTCCTTCATTAGTTAAAATTCACAAAAGGCCTTTGAGGTAGACCCTTCTCTCTCTTCAACTCTCTGTAACGCTGCTAATGGCAACATCCTTGAGAGTCTAGAAGTCCTATCATTTTAACAGGTACGGTTTACAAAGTGTGGCTTTAAGTTCCTTAGACAATTTTTTCATCTGGTTGATGATATTTTTGAGATACCACCTTGGATCTTTCTGAAATCTTTAAAAGAGTGTTTCAAACTCACCCCCTCTGAATTCATTTTTACCCTGTGACTACATTTTCCTGAAAATCTTTTTCCTGGGCTTGTTTCTACTTTCAATCCTCTGCTGGATAAAAATATTCTCTTTTGCCATTTGTATTTCCTCCAAATTCCACTTGAAAACTGTATAGCTGGTTTTTCAGTTTATCTGTTTATATCATTCTGCTCTCATTTTATTAAAGGCAGCTCCAAAGAAGCCAGGTGGCATCTTAAACACTCTGCCTGGAAGTTTTCTTACCTGAAGCATAAAGTTCATTGAGTGCATTTTCTACTTTCCACATCACTGCAGGTGATGGTTTTGCTAAACTTTCTACCACTAGATAAGAGTCTCCTTTCCTTTAGTTCCTTGTAACATTTTCTTTACATTCCTTCAAGCTCTCACTGACATACTTCTCACAGCCCTTCCAGCCCTTATACCTTTCCCAGTGTCAAGGCCACATGTTTTAGGTTTTTATGATAGCAGCTGCTCATTTCCAGGTACCAAAATTCATTTTTGTTACTAGTGTTGTATGGAAAACTATCTCCACACTTAGTGGCTTAAACCAACAGTTTTATTTTAGTCATGATTCTGTGCATTAGAAACTTGAAAAATGCTCTGCTAAGCAGTTCTTGCTTGAGGTTACTCATGCAGTTGCAGTAACATGTCAGCCTGGGCTAGATGTCCAAGATGGCTCACGCAGACAGTTAGCAGTTGATGCTGGCTGTCAGCTGCAAGCTCAGCTGGGCTGTCGATCAGAGTGTCTATGTGTCTATGGCAGTCTCAGGATACTTGGCCTTCTTACATGCTGCCAGTTTCCCCTGGAGCTAAGATCCCAAAAGAACCAGACAAAAGCTTTGTGGCCTTGTCTGACCCAGTTCTGAAAGTTACACAGCATCACTTCTGCTGCATTCTATTGGCTACAAGGAGGTCACTAAGTCATCCCAGATTAGAGGAGAGGAGAGACAGAAACTACCTCTTAAAGAGAGGAGTGGCAAATAATTTACAAATATGTTTTAAAATCTCCAGACAATATATCAAATTCTGCAGAATTGCATGTATACTGTCAGTGGAGCAATACACTAGGGGCATATGGAAAACACTGAAAAGAATGAAAAAATTATTAAAACTATTTTGTTATTATGGAAGATTTTTTACTTATTTTATATTTGGAAGGAAAGATGGAAGGAAGGGAAACTACATATATAACACAGATCTAAGTGATTCCATGTTTCTGCTTTCTAACCTCTGTTACATCAGAGAACTGAATTTACTGACCCAAGTGATAGAGGGATTTGAAGGATACAAGGCAGAAAGACACAGCAATGAGGAATCTGATTTGAAAATCAGCAGAGAAACCATACTCATCCCAAATGGAACTTTACTTCAGTTGGAAGAAGACTGATACACAAGAAACTGGAGAATGTGGTAGATCAAGGTCTTATGTTTGAGAACCCTGTTTGTGATCATCCTACGTGTGTTTGCTAATCTTAAACAGCTGCATAGAATAATGTGTGAGGGAACACGGCAGCTGAAGAACTCGAGAACAGTACTGCTGTGGCTCAAGCTTCCTCTCCTGACACTACTGATATGATGGTCAAGGAATGAACTGGAAAATTTCCAGAGTTCCCCTGGTGAGGAGGAGGCTCTAAGTTCCCCATTGTTGGTTTCTGTTCCCTGTGAAACCCACCAGAAGCCTTCAAGCTCAACTTCCTTCTCAACTCATGAGTGCCATATGCCTTTTGCACATTTGCAACAGGCTGATCATTGAAGATGTTTAACAGCTCTCCAGATCCACATAAGAAAAGGGCTTTGTGTAGTGGTTAAAAGTTCAGGTTTTAGAGTGTTCATTCAGGCACATGGTCTTAGATGCTTTGCAGGTGGTGTGAGCTTAGCTCAGTTACTCTTTCCGGGACTCAGTTTCTCTTCTATAAAATGGGGATGACAATATAACAAACATCCTGATGGTAAGTGGGGTCTGTACCCGGTTGCTTCCATCCTTTGCAGGATGCTTGGACCCTTGGCAAGAGACCTGGTTGAACCTGGTGCTGATTCACCTCGACCAAGCTGTCGGTGTCTTACTGGGGGCCCCAGAGCTAAGTGAGAACCCCCTTTCCTCTCTGTTGTTGAGATATGCTGAGTCACCTGGCCTGAACTCTTAAATGTGGGGACATCTTGGCCTTTCTGTTGGCAGGTGGGGGAAGCTCGTCCTAGCCCCAGAGCAGTCAGAAGGGTGCATGTCAGGGAAACTGACCTGTTTAGGATGCCAGGATAACTCCAGGCTCATCAGAACTATGAGCTTTGGTCTGTAATTTACTTCCTTGCATCACTCTCACACCTGTTAAAAAATGACATCCTGGTCTCTGATCCTTTGTGGGAACCATGTGGAAGAACCTGCCCACATTTGGGATTCAGTGGACACGAGAAAGGGAGCCCTCACTTCAGACTGGCCATAGTGGTGGAATCAGCAACAGAGGGCCACTGGGGGCAGAGGCATCATATGGAGGCATGATGAAGATGCCTGAAGGGCTGAACTCAAGAGTCTGTGTCCCAGAACATGGGAGATGATACCCAGATGACTGAACTAGCAGGAAAATGCTGTGATGAAACAGAGGAGTATTTTCTGCTAAGTAGGCAAGGCTGTGTATGCAGTCCCTTGGGTTACCAGCCCAACACCTTCAGGTGGACCACACCTACATCTATACCCAATGTTGATGGTCACTATACTTAACTGCTACTGCACTGATTAGGACTAATCCCAAAGGATGTAGTTAGCACTGAAGCTTCCAGTCATTTATGGGAGAGAGAAAATCTCATGGCTAATGACATGGAAAAATTCCAAAACCCTTTTATAAAGAAGAGAAAGGATAATTGGGTTGTCCGTGATTTTCCCCCCAGACCATGGATTCCTTCCTGTTGAGACCAAAAGAACCCTCACCACTAATCTTTTTGAATTCTGGATTTTGATACTGGAGGTTTGTTTGTTTGTTAAGAGAACAGAGAGAACTCGATTGTCTGGATGTCCCGCTGCACAACGAATCAACCCTTTGCTGTGGGTGTTGTTTAGTCACTAAGTTGTGTCTGAGTCTTTGCGACCCCATGGACTGTAGCCCACCAGGCTCCTCTGTCCGTGGGATTTCCCAGGCAAGAATACTGGAGTGGGTTGCCATTTCTTTTATCCAGAGGATCTTTCCAATCCAGGGATCGAATCCAGGTCTCCTGCACATCCCCTGAATTGCAGGCAAATTCTTTTAGTGCTGAGTCACTGGGGAAGTACATCAACCCTTTAGTTACTGGGTACTGGGGCAATTCCTGAAATCCCAGAGGAGGAGCTGGGTAGCTGGTAGCAGTGAAACAAACAGAGGGCTTGGGTCAATATGCCTTTACCGAGGAGCATGAAAACACTCCAGTGTTTTAACAACGGGAGTAGCTGAGTACCGATGTACACCTAACTTACACACAGCACAGGTGCTTTTACTGTGATGCCATCTCCTGACCAGGTACAGAGAGAAGATTGAGGCTCTGGGTCCCCCAAGGGTTAGCTAAGAAAAGGATAGGAGTTCAACTCTGCTTCAGTTCAGGTCATCTTCCCTGACAAAGAGATAGACCCACATACTTTCCCTATCCATCACTATTCACATAGCATAGTCAGGGGAGCTATGGAGGGAGGTGAGATCTTGGGTTAGTGCTCCTTCCCCCCACCCGCCCCCCATCCCCTACGCCTGCCCCAGAGTCTCCAGAGTGAGGCAGGTCCACATGATACCCAATTCTCATTTCAGGGTGTTCTCTGCCTTGCCTAAAATGAAAAGGTTGACTTATTTTTAACTTCAGCTCTTCTGCTTCGGGACCGAATGAATGCTGACTGATTCGTAGCTGGCAAAATGGAACTATTTCCATGACCACAAATCCTCATTCAAGGTCCCCACAAACTCAGCCCACACCCTCCTACTCCAAATCGATGAGGCTGACTCAGTTTCCTGGTGACTCACTGCAGTCCCAGCTTTATCAGGCAGCTAACTCCACAGGTTGAGCGCGGCTTGGGGTAGAACCCACGACCTCTGGGAATCAGAGCATCACATATGGCCATTGGTCCTCAGATCCCCTGCATTTTCCTCGTGGCCTGGATCTCCTCACTGGGCTGAATATCTGATTCTAAAATGGGAGTGTGAACAAAAGTGTGAGGTGCAAAGGCAGATGGAAGCACACGACTAAGATCACTATGGAGCCTTGATTCCTAACCCAATTCAAACGCTACTTGAAATCAAACACCTCGGGATATTCAGGCAACCTGATGATCAGCTGCTTATAAAATCTGGATGCTAAACTCCCAATCATGAGGAGTTACTCCGGAAGGAAGCAAAGCCTATTGCTGGTGACATGGAAAGACTCGGAAGCCCTTTTATCAAGGAGAGAAGGGAAAATTAGATTTTCCCAATAAACCCCATAGTCCTTCCTGCTGAGACCGACAGAACTCTCAACACTAATCTTTTTAATTCTGGGTTTTGCTGCTGGAGTTCTTTCAAGAGAGCAGAAGGAATCAGATTTTCTTAAAGGAATATGTTCCTGACCTGAGATCAACCTTTTTACATTCACACTAGTAAATCTCTGTGCACAATTTACAACACTCACTCCTGCAGGCAAAAAAGTTGATAATCTTTCAATAAAAACATCCAATTCCAAGATGATGGAACAAAATACCTTATCTTCTCCTAATTCTTAATTTTAATAAAATCTGTGGGTTCTGGGAATAGGACTTACAAGTAACAGGTAAATGGTTCCTCGAGGGATGAAGCTAAGGAATTTAAGAGGGCATCTCTTTGTAACCAAGTCAGAGAAATATACCTTTAAATAACCCTGAATTCCTGTCCCTAAAGATGAAATTTTTGAATATTTCCAAACAACTGTTAAACTGTGATGGTTAAGTTTTTGTATCAACTTGGCTGGGCCACGGTGCCCAGATATGTGCTCAAACATTCTTCTGAATGGTTTTTGGATGAGATTAACATTTAAACCAGTGGACCTTGAACAGAGCAGATAGCACTTTATACTGTGGATGGGCCTCATCCAATCAGTTGAAGGTATGAATAGAACAGAAGACTCACCTCCCCGAACAAGAGGGAATTCAGCAACAGGTGGCCATCAGACTTGAACTGCAGCATCTTCTCTTCTCTGGTCTCCAGGCTGCAAGCCCATTCTGCAGATTTTGGATTTTCTATCTCCATAACCACATGAACCAATTTCTTAGGATAAATCTCTTTCTTTGTACATATACATCCTATTGGCTTTCCCCTGGACTAATACCAATGTGTTTCCCTCTTTCTCTAATATGATTCCCTGCTCATATTCTCTTCTCAATATTGGCTAAACAGTGGACTCACCAAGGGGAGCTATAAAAAATACAGGTGCCTATGTTTGTAACTGCAGAGCATGATTAATCCATCCAGGCTGTGACTTGGACATCAAGATTTTAAAAGCTTCCCAGATGAGACTGAAGTACAATGAGATGACTGAGAAACACTGTCTTCCAGTTCTTTGGTCAAATAATCTAATGAAGAACTGCACTGAAACTCTACAACTATCCTATTTCTAATCATTTCATTGGATCCCTCTGCTGTGAGTCTCACCCTTATGGACTCCAGACCAGGGTCACAATGTCCCAGGAATGAACTTGTTTCTCACCCACCTGCTTGTGACAGTGCTTGAGGTCACCAAATGTAAACCATGTCATTTGTGTTAACACAAAATTTGATCTTTCAGAAGAAAAACATGTTTTTCATTTTAAAGTTTTACATTAATTCTTTGATACTGGCAAGTGGCTAGTTAATTTGCATCAATTTTACTCATGAGGAAACTGGGGTAAAACAGACAATTTCTTTGTGTAGAATTTTTCCTAAGAGCCAAAACTGTCCAGTGAAGGAATAAATTGGCTTTTGAGAATTTCTTCCCATAATGCCTCTTATGAAGTCATGGAGCCATGTCCTCTGCTATATTTGCACATGAGCAAAATGACACGTGTACAAGGTTATCCATTAAAGTCTGGATTGTGGAAGTAAAAGACCAGAAACAACCCAAGTGTCTACCCCAAGGGACTGGTTAAAAAATTACAGCACGTCCTAAAACGACCTGCTGCACCGTCATGAAAGGAAATGAGGCAGCTCTTCATGCTCTGATATGGAGAGATCTAGTTGTGTGATGGAGGCGGCCTGGACCAATTCACGAGCACAGATAATTAGCTTCCCTTCCTAACTCGCTACTCAGTGACCTCACACAGCTTGAAATTGACCATGGTAGCAGTTACACCACGGGCATCTGTAAATGCTACCAATCAAGGCACTCCCCACCTCACAAAAGCTGGTTGTTAACTATTTACCAGCATACCACTGCAAAGATCTACAGAGCCCACTGTCAAGTGAATAAAGCAAAGTGCAACACAGTATGCGCAGTCTGCTGGCACCTGTGTGAAAACAGAGGAAACTGCATGTTTAAAAGCTTCCTATTTCTCAGTATTTAAATTCTGTTCTATTGCTGTATGACCCAGCAATTTTACTTCTAGGTATATATACAAAAGAAATGAAGACACATGACCATAAGGAAACTTGTACACAAATGACTATAGCAGCGTTATTCATAATAATCAGTAGGTGAAAACAACACAGATGTCATTAACCAGCAGATAAATGAATAAACAAATTGTGGCACATAGATACAGCAGAATGTTATTCAGCCATAAAAAAGAGCGAAGTAGTGATACACACTACAACTTGGATGAACCTTGAAAACTTTATAAGTGAAAGAAGCTAGACAGGAAAGATCATGTATTGTATGATTCCTTTTATAGGAAGTATCCTGAATAGGCAAATTCATAGAGATGGAAAGCAGATTAGTGGTTACTAAGGCGGGAGTCTAGTGGGGGAGAAATGGGTAGTGATAACATAGAGGTTAATTTTATCTTTTGCTTTTTCTGGGGTGCTGAAAAAGTTTTAAAGGGATGTGATGACTGCGCAACATTATAAATACACCAAATGCCACTGAATTGTACACTTTAAAATTGCTATATGTGAATTTTACCTCAAGTTAAAAAAAATACCTCTGGGATTCTATACACATAAACTGTGTTGTATAAACTAGTCATCTCTGGAAAAGAGAACGGGGTACCTGGGCAATAAAGCGTCAGGGTGCCTTTTCGTTGTATGTGCTGGTGGGTTGTTTAGACACTAGTTGTGTCCAGCTCTTTGCAACCCCATGGACTGTAGCCTGCCAATCCCCTCTGTCCATGGGATATCCCAGGCAAGAATACTGGAGTGGGTTGCCATTTCCTGCTCCAGGGGATCCTCTTGAACCAGGGATTCCAGTTTTGCAGGCAATTTCTTTACCACTGAGCCACCAGGGAGGCCTTTCTTGTTGTATGCCTTTTAAAAATAATTTTACTGAAATACAGTTGACTTATTTAATATTATGTTAATTTCTGCTGTATAGCAAAGTGACTCAGTTATACACAAATTTTTTTTCTATTATTTCTTATTATAGTATATTGAATATAGTTCCCTGTACTATACAGTAGCATGTAGTTGTTTATCCATCGTATATATGATAGCTTGCATCTGCTAATCCCAAGCTCCCAGTCCTTCCCTCCCACACCCGCCATCCCCTTGGCAACCACAAGCCTGTTCTCTATGTCTGTGAGTTTGTTTCTGTTCTGTAGATATCTTCATTTGTGTCACATATACCTTTTTTGTACTTTAAAATTTTGAACCATGTGGACAAAAGCGGATACAAAGATCTAAACAGATGAATGTGTTCCCTCTACAAAGTCCAAGATAAATAGGTAGACGGGTAAACGATGAGTTAGTGGCAGACCACAATTAATTTAAAATCTACAAATACAGATTCTAGCTCAGTTCTCCAGATGCTAGCTTTCTAGAGGCTTCCATTGGTTGAGCTAAATTCACCATTAGTGGGAATATCTTTCCAGAGGGCAACTGGCATCTGGATTGACTCTGCTCTGCGGACAGAAGACAAAGCAGAATGTTCGGGAGGCCTGGTGGTAGAGAGGGTGAGGCAGATTGGGGGAATGGCCATAAGTCCTTGGGTTAGGCATGTGACCTCTCTCTACCTGTCGATGTAGCATGAAGACTTGCTCTGCCTTCATTGTTCAACTGTACAAGCTTGATCTTTTACCAATAACTTTCTGAGACCTTCATTTCTTCTGTTTTTACAAATCAGGACTGTATCATTGAAGTGGAGGATGAAGAACAAAGTAAAGAATTAAACTCCTAAGAGCAACCAGAATTATGATTTACCGAGTGCTTACCTTGGGTCTTGTATTTCAAATGTATTGTTTCTGACTCTTAAAACAGCCTTAGAAGCGATATACTTCAACCCTCATTTTAGACAGCACAGAGAGTTTGAGTCACTTGCTCATAATAACACAACCCTAGTAACAGGGCAGAGGTTGGGATCCAGGAGTGCCTGACTTTCTACTCTGTCATATTTCATCACAGAACCCAACTTACAAATTTCCAAAGTCAAAGCTATTGCTCCAGTTGAACAATCACGGAATTTAGATGAAAGTTGAAAGAGACTCCCAAAGAGTATCAAGTCTAACCTTTCTCTGACAGGGAACCTTCACTTCAATATCCCTGATTTTTTTATGGGGAGCTCACTACCTCATGCAACAGTCCATTTCATTTTTAGACAATTCTAATTACTAAGAAGACTCATAATGTCCTATTTGCCAGTCAGATTCACCTGCTATTTTCATTACAACTTCATTCATCCCAATGAGGCCATCATTAAGACATTTTCAGCTGAAATCCTGAATTCATTACCTCCTGTACTTGCAATAGGTCCCTAACACCATTGCCAAATAAAGTCTCTCTAGAACATCAATGATGCAGACAAAGTCATGAAAGGGATGCTGATTGCTGCTTCAAATGAGTCTGGGATAGGTGATTATCTCTTCCTGAGAAAAGGTTTTTCTGGATGGGATGTATTGTCATTCGGGACAGAGGTATAGCATACATTGCAAAAGTTTAAAAATAATCAGAGTTGTGTGCATGCAACACAATTCCTCAGTTAATTAAAACACTGCAAAAAGCAATGAAAGCTGATTTTTGTGCTTCTCCTTCTTCCTGATTTTCAGCTTCTCTGGCAGTTTTCTGTTGCGTTGAAGGACAGTCTGCTCTAAACAGTCAACAATGAGCTAATGTCGCTAGCATTCTGCACCTTGACCTTATTGTAAGATCCAACTGCTCATAACGGAGATTAAAAATGTGTAAGAATTAAGAAGGGGGCAGCCAAGGTCTTCTTGAGTGTGGGAGCCATGCTCATATGATTCTCTGCAGGGGAAACAAAATATGTTTATGTGATTGTGCAAACTGCAGGAAAGTAAAAGCTACCAGGGTCAAAAGAGCAATGTGGCTCCTCTGGGATTTTAGGTGGCAAATCGGATTGAGAACTGTAACTTTAATGAAGACAACAAAAATCACATAATTAACACACACTGTTAACACCTCATTAGTCTCCTGGGGCTTAAGTTATGCTAAAAACAATCAACACGTTTTGCTTAAATAGGGTGCTCTCACAGGTGGTCTTGAAGGCGGCCTTGGCCATAGCAGAATGAGGCCATTGCTCTGCAGTTTCTTCAGATGTTTTAAAGCAGGACTTATCGTCATCCCGAGGAAAGGATTATTAAAGACATATGTGGAATCACAGAGTGGAAATGAGTGTATTATTAAAAGCCTCTCTGACTCTGAGCCTGACTCCAAAATCTTATATAACCCTATTTCACAACTCAGGAGCCCTAAGTCAGGATTGTCTCCTAAATGAATCTGCCGGGAGGCATTGGTACTGGCTACAAGTCAAGCTGTAAAATTGATCAGTTTTGTTCAGTATGCCGCCTTATCCTAATGACAGTCTGAGCATTAAAACTCCTAAACATTAGACATTTACCTCCACCTAATCTAGTTTGGCCCATGACTGCTTTGACCAATGGAATTTGGAGGAAAGATGTTGCAGGAATCTGAGCCCAGGCATTAAGAAAGCCTGAACCTTTTGCCATGCCCTGAGCTCTCAAGTGGGAGAAGGCAATGGCACCCCACTCCAGTCCTCTTGCCTGGAAAATCCCATGGATGGAGGAGCCTGGTAGGCTGCGGTCCATGGGGTCGCTAATAGTCGGACACGACTGAGCGACTTCACTTTCACTTTTCACTTTCACACATTGGAGAAGGAAATGGCAACCCACTCCAGTGTTCTTGCCTGGAGAGTCCCAGGGCGGGGGAACCTGGTGGGCTGCCATCTCTGGGGTCGCACAGAGTCGGACACGACTGAAGTGACTTCGCAGCAGCAGCAGCAGAGCTCTCAAGTATAATGTCTGAGTTGTTGTTTCGTCACTAAGTTGTGTGACTCTTTGTGACCCCTTGGCCTGCAGCCTGTGAGGCTCCTCTGTCCATGGGATTTTCCAGGCAAGAATACTGGAGTAGGTTGCCATTTCCTTCTCCAGGGAATCTTCGCAACGTAGGGTTCGAACCTGAGTCTCCTGCATTGGCAGACAGACTTTTTTCCACTGAGTCACCTGGGAAGCCTGAGCACCCTTATCTTAAAACAAGGCCACACAGACAGGACTTGGAGGATGAGTCATCACATGAAGGATGGTCACACGGAGGAAGACCTGAGACTCAGATATCCAGCCCAGCGGTAACCCAGTTGCCCACTGGCAGAAAGTGCAAGAAAGAACCCAACAGAGACCAGTAAAGGAACGGCCAGCAGCCAATCCCCAGCCAACCCATTATCTAGACCACCCATGAAACATGATAAAATGG
Organism: Muntiacus reevesi; assembly: GCF_963930625.1. Taxonomy (NCBI): domain Eukaryota; kingdom Metazoa; phylum Chordata; class Mammalia; order Artiodactyla; family Cervidae; genus Muntiacus; species Muntiacus reevesi. The sequence goes on from NC_089264.1 coordinate 42,130,841, forward strand.
TTGTTGGGGTGCAAGCTGCAGGACAATAAATAACCCAAAGACCTCCTCTCTGCCCTCCCCCTTTTAAAATCTGAAAGTACAGTTATTTTATGTGGTGGGAATGTTAAGGACTCCGAGCCCAGGAGGCAGCATTCTAGTAGCTCTGAGAAAACTGCTCCCTCTGCCCCCTTTTTAAGGTTCTTTTTTCTATCTTGGGCACTTCCCATCTCGTGGGATCTTGGCTACCCGACCAGGGATTGAACCTGAGCCCTCGGCAGTGAAAGGATGGAGTCTTAACCACTGAACTACCGGGTAATTCCCACTCTGCCCCTCCCATGATGATGCCCCTATTCACCATCTCTCTGGGCATTTCCAAAATATCTTCTAACACATTTGGGAAAATCACCTACGTGTGTTCACATGTGCTCATGGAAGCAGGTCTCCCTCCGTTTCTTGGCAAAATAATATTCACTGGAATTTTTGGAGATGAGACAGCAGATTTCTTTGTCTTACCTAAGAGAGAAATACTAAGTTGTTCCTTAACTTTTCTTACTCCTGTTTTCTCTCTGGGTAAAAATAGGAACACCACAACCCCCATGGGGTTAAACAGCAAAACCCTGAGCTTAAGGGGTGGTGGTGCTGACTGGGGAGAAGGGTGAGAGCCATTGCTTAATTTTGCTGCCCTGGACTTTTCCCTAAGTTTAAGAGCCAGCAATATGTCTCCAAGGGGATTTTTCAAGTAATCCTCAACTTGAAAGCTCTTCTCTTCCTGTTAAAAGTCAGGGCAGACAACAAAACTGCTCCTACCCACTAGAGAAGATTGGAGCTTGCTCCAGAGACAGGCAGGGAGGCAGGAAGTAGCCACACAGGTCTGATAGACAGCAAAACAAGGAATTTTGTGAGCATATTGAAAGAATATTTACACAGACCTGTGCAGTAGCCTCATCACTAGTAAAGGTAAAGTTTTAGAATTATTGTTGACAAGACTCTGTACTTTAGAAAGCTTATATTGAATAAGTAAATGGACGGATGATGGAAGGATGGAGAGACAATGGATAGATAGATAGATGGATCATTGGCAGCTCTGCTCAAGGCAAACAAGCATTTAACATTATGAGACCCAGAGAAGGTCTGTGAATGGTGCAGAAACAAGGATGATAAGGAAGATCTGGGTGCAATATTTCTTTTAGCTGCATCTGGATAAGGTTTACATCATTCACTTTAGATAAGAAATATACAAGACTTTGTGGTTATTTCTAGCCTGGGTCCTCTTTATTCATGCTTAAGTTAATCGTAAGTAGTTAATGCCACGGGATGAGTTTGGTTCTTCTCATCTAATCTTCTTGCTGTCTTTGTAAAATCCCGAATTAAAGAACTTCTTTAGTTCCTTAAAGAACTAAAGATAAATATCTGAACTAGTGTTGCAGTCATTGCAAGCTGCCTACCTAATAAACATACTCTTCCTTCTTAATAAGGCAAATTCAATTTTGCTAGGGTAGCAGTATTTTAGGCTAAACACACTTGCTCTGCCAGAGTCCCATGAATCTAGAGATGCCCTGTGATACATTTCTCACCATGAGACATACATTGAAGGCATCAGGAAAACAGGGTGCTGCCACCACCCCCTCCTTCTGAATGAGATGGACATCTGGAGGTTTAAAAGCCAACTTGCAGGATGGAGGCAACAAGTGTGAGGTCAGAAGTCTACACACGGCTGATGACGGAAAAGAAAGATGTGAAATTCCTGAGCCCCTAACCACAGTGAACGTTTTGTTCCATGAGGCAAACATCCAAGTATTTAAGTAACCTTCTATCATATTTGTAGCCAAAAGCACTCCTGGCAGTTACTTCTGGGTTCATTCAATTGAAAACTGCAGCCTAGGTTCTAGTGCCCAGGTAGGTAAGGGGAAAAGCATTCTTAACTGAGCATTGCCTGAATAAAGGTGAATTCCTTACTGGGGATGGTACATCATATGAGTATAGTCTACACATAAAGAAACCCCTGACTTGTACTAACATAAATAATAAATCACAGAGTGGGAAGTCCAGAGACAGAAAAGACGCAGGTGCAGAACCATCACAGCTCAGGGATCTAAATTATTCCATCCCTTTGCTTGACCATCCTTGGGGAACTCCATGTGCTGGCTGAAGTAGATTAATAAGGAACTTTTCTTGGTGATCTGAATCCTCTTGGGTTGAGTTGGATACTTGAACAAAATGTATGCCTACCAGCAAGGAAGAGCAGGGGTTGATAGTCGTGTCCATGACACAGAGGCCATAGAAGTTCTCTGTAAAATGTGGAAAGCCCCAAAGGGTAAATGACGGCAATTTCACCAGCCTAGAGCCAGCATTGATCTGAACGCGTTCTGCTGCCACTTGAAAAACAGAGGACTTGTTTTCTTGTCCATTCAGCTAATATTTATGGCCTCCAACTGAATGGTCTGATTCATTCATCCCATTTGACTGGTCTCATAACAGGAAGTAAAGTATCCCAAGGGACCAAATAGCCCTCTTATAAAATTGGAATATTTGAAAAAACAAACCCTTCCTTCTCTTCCTCCAAACTAAGCCACCTTCACTGGTGGTGCCTAATAAACCCAAACTCTGTTTACATGGAAAGAAAGAGATTCCCAAGTCTATTTAATAACAGGACAAAGTCACGGATGCTTATTAGAAATAGTCTTTTTTTTCCTTAGGAATTTTAAGAAGTGGCACCTCACTGGGAATAGATGTGAAAACTGAGTGAAGGGCCCTGTGATGTGCAGACAGCTTCCCAGAAGTTCATTTCTCCCCAGAACACTAATCTTCTTGTGGGTATTCTACCGCAATACTCAGCATGGCATCTGTTGTGGAGAACAATTCCTAGTGCTGGGAGCCACTTGTGAGATACACAGAATACTGACGGAACAGAGAGGCAGCCATGCTTTCCTCTGGGGATCAGGTCTTTCTCTCTCTTCCTTTGTGGGTTGGTCGTGCTGACCTGGCTCCTGGCTCTTTGGGCCCATCACAGGAGTGTATTCCATTCTTATCCACACTGCAGCTGGTTCATGTGTGGGACCCAAACAAGCCCCCTAGACTTAACCTGGGACTCCTGTTGGAATTATTAGGGGTTGAGGGTTACTGGAATATAAGACACCAGATTTTTCAGTTCTGTGAACTCACAAACTCCTGTTTGCTGAAGTTGGCTTGAAGGAGACATAGCTAATATAGAGACAGGTACCAGTATCTTGACTCCTAAAAAGGAGGATCAGTTACCTATGGTGAGATAAAGACATTTATTTTATATTTACAAGTCTTCCCATCCCCATTCTGACAACTCTGTGCATTCCCTAGCTCAATTTATAAAAATGAGCAATTCTCAAAAAAAAAAAAAAAAAAAAAAAAAACCAAACCAAAAAAACCCATCAATAAGAAGTAATAGAATGACAGAGTGTGGTGGTTACTATGTGTCAAGCACTTTGCTGGTAATTTTTATACACATATCTCATTTCATCCTTGCACAATTACTGCCCTGTTTTCACTCATGAGGACCCTGAGCTGGGAGTGGATAAAGGCTGTAAAGCGGTGCCCAGTTTAGCTAACCCAAGCCAGGCGCAGCACTCACTTCTCCTGAGGTCTCCATCAGAGACTTGGCAGAAGGCTTCAAAACTGATTAGCTCCTCAATAAGACAACCATTCAGCAATGGATAGAAAAGCCTCCTCTTTCTTATCTAGAGCGGTTACTCATTACAGGCCCGATCTCAGACTGTGAGACTGAACTTTAAGGACCAACAACATAAAATCCAAAATTCCATTTAGATGACTTTTTCTGGAAAGAATTTGAACTTGAGGTTATTTTCACACCAGTGAGGTTCAGTCCAACAGCTGCCAACCTGATTATTCTGCTAATGTTTACACATGTCTTTGCTTTTCAAATTTATTGAAGTACAATTTACAAGCAATAAAATGTATGATCTTTGACAAACCCTCATTTAAGCATCTCATATTCCATATAGAACATCTCCATTGCCCCACTTTCATCACCCCAGAAAGATTTCTCATGTCTCTTTGCAGCTAATTCTGATACACATCCATATCCAGTGCCCCTTAACCCCCATCCTAGGAAGCCCTTGTTCTAATTCCTATGACAATGAACCTGTTCTAGAACTTCATTTGAATAGAATCACACAATGTGTACTATTTTGTGTCTGGCTTCTTTCACTCAGGGTTACATTGTTGACATCACTCTACATTGCTGTATGTACTAGCAGTTTATTCCTTCTTATTTCTGAATAGTGTCCAATTATGGAAATATAACACAGATGATCTATTGACATGATGATGGACATTTGTGATGTTCCCAATGGAACAATTATGTATAAAGCTCTTATGCATATTCTTGCATAAGTCTTTGTGTGGATATACATTCTCATTTGTCTTGAGTAAATATCTAGGAATGAAATGGTCGGATCACATGTTATTTGCTGTTGTTCAGTTGCTAAGTTGTTTCCGACGCTGTGACCCCATAGACTGCAGCGCGCCAGCCTTCCCGGACCTTCACTATCTCCTGGAGTTTGCTCAAACTCATGTCCATTGACTTGGTGATGCCATCTAACTGTCTCATCCTCTGCCACCCCATGTTAAGTGTATGCTTAACCTTGGAGAAACTTCTGAAAACTTTTCCAAAGTGGTTCACCATTTTACACTCTCACCAATAATGTAGGAGTTCTAGCTATTCCACATTCTCACCAACATTTACATCATCAATCTTTTTCTTTTTAGCAAGCGCATTGATGTACAGTGATATTCAGTTGTGGTTTTGTTTAGCATTTTCCTGATGACCAATGAAGAAGCTTATTGGTCATTTTTACTGAAGCATTGATTAAATTATTTGATCCCATTTTTAAAATTGGGTTATCTTTCTTATTATTTCATTGTAGACATTGTCTATACATTCTGGATACAAGTCCTTTGACAGACAGGTGTATTAGTAATATATCCTGGCCTGTGGTTTCCCTTTTCAGTTTTATAAAGGTGACTTTTGAAGAACAAAAAATTTTTTAATTGAGATGAAATGCAATTTGTCTATTTTCTTTTATAATTTATGCTTTTTTGTTCTACTAAGCAAACTCTACCTACTTGAAGGTCATAAAGATTTATCTCCTACACTTGATTGATAGAGCTTTCTAATGGGTCTTGAAGTCAGGTAGTATCAGTCCTCTAACTTTTTTCCTGCCAAATTATTTTATCTATTCTAGATCCTTTGCCTTTTTACATACATCGTAGAATCATCTCTTCAATTTCTACAAAAGTCTGCTGGGCTTATGACTAGAACTGCATTGAATCTGAGATAACTGACATCTTAACAATACTTATTTTATAATCCATGAATATGAAATAACTGTATTTAGACCGTGTATTTTTGTACATTTTGTACATTTTAAGGGTTCAAGTACTAAAATCTTTTTCTAAATTTATTACTGAATATTTTATTCTCTTTGATGTTCTTGTAAATAGTATTTATTTCATTCTCAGGTGTTTTTTGCCAGTATACAAAAATCCAGTTGATTTTTATTTACTGACTTTGTATTATGTGACCTTGCTAAATGCTTTTAATTAATTTTTATTGGAGTATAATTGCTTTCAACGTTGTGTTGGTTTCTGTTATACAGCAAAGCTAATCAGCTCTACACATATCCCCTCTTTTGTGGATTTCCTTCCCATTTGGTTACCACAGAGCATTGAGTAGAGTTCCCTGTTGCCTGTGTGTTAATATGCAGTATCTGTTTTTCTCTTTCTGACTTACTTCACTCTGTATGACAGTCTCTAGGTCCATTCATGCTGGATTTTGTCAAGAACTTTCATGCATCTATCAAGATAATCATGTGGTTTTCATTCTTTAATTATTTGTTAATATTGTGTATCACATTGGTTGATTTGTCTATATTGAAGAATCCTTGCATTCCTGGGATAAATCCCACTTGATCATGACATATGATCCTTTTAACCTTGTTAAAGTCTTTTACTATTTATAGTAGTTTTTAAAATAGTCCTTGGAATTTTCTCTGTAGACAACCGCAATGTTTGTATAATGTTTACTTTCTTCCTCCTCAATATCCATCCTTTTTTTTTTCTTCACTTACTGCACTGGCAAGGACTTCCAGTACAGTAGGGAGGAAGAACAGTTCCAATCTTAGGTGGAAAGCAGTCAAAATTTCTCCATTACCCATGCTGTCATCTGTAGACTTTTCATAGCTGTCTTTGATGAAATCAAGGCGGTTCCCCTCTATTTCCCTCTAATCAAGGAATTCTTATCATGAATGGGGGTTGGTTTTGTCAAATACTTTTTCTTCTCTTATTGACATAATCATGTGATTTTTCTCCTTTATTCTGTTAATGTGGTGAATTGCGCAGGCAAATTTTCAAGTGTTAAAACCAATCTTGTATTTCTGAGATAAATTCTACTTGGTCATGATATACTTTCTGTATTATATATTTTCTGGATTTGTTTTGCTAATATTTTGTTGAGGAATTTTTTTCTGTGTTAATGAAAGACATTAGTCTGTCAGGATTTTGGTTTCAGGTTTATGCTAGTGTTGTAAATAAACTGAGAAGAATTTTCTCCTCTATTTTCTGAAAGTTTGTATAAGTATGGTATTACTTCTTTTTTAAATATTTGATAACTGTTTGGTAGAATTCACTGATGAACCCATGTGGGCCTATGCTTTTCTCTGAGGAAAAGATTTTTGAGCTGCAAAAAAAAAAAAATAATTTTTTTTTTTTAGTTCTACCACTTTATTGCTACCAACCCATTTCCCTCCACCCTCGTGCACACATGCTCAGTCATGTAATCCCATGGACTTCAGCCCGCCAGACTCCTCTGTCCATGAACTTTTCCAGGCAAGAATACTGGAGTGGGTTGCCATTTCCTTCTCCAAAAAAAAATAATAATTTTTTAATGTACAGGGCCATTTAAACTATTTTTCTTGTATCAATTTTGGAAAGTTGAATTTTTCAAGAATTTTTCAATTTATCTCAATTATTGAATTTATAAACAAATTTACTCAGAATATTTAATTATCTTTTTGATAGCTATAGGATATGGCGTGATATGCCCTCTTCTATTTCTTATATTGGTAATTTGGATTACTCTCTCTTTTTTAATTAGTTTTACTAGAACGCTATCAATTTTATTAATCTTGCCAAAGTAACTTCTTTTGGCTTTTTAAACTTTCTGTAAAGTTTATCTGTTCTCAATTTTATTGATTTATGTTTTTTATTATTTCTTTCCTTCTGCTTACATTGTTGTGATTTTCCTAGCTTCTTAACACTTAAACCTCTCTATTTTTCTAACATAGACATTTAAAGTTATATATTTTCCTCTAATAACTGCTTTGGCTACATTCCACAAATTTGATATGTTGTTTTCATTATGATTCACTTAGAAATATGTTCTAATTTCCCTTATGGTTTCTTCTTTGACTCATGGATTATTTAGTGTGCCTTATTTAATTTTCATATATTTGGGAATTTTCTAGATATCTATCTCATTGTTATTGATATCTATTTTTCTTTCATTGCAATCGGATAACATATTAACATAATTTATAAAGCTTTAACTTTTTTAAATATAATGAAACTAGGATAGACTAGGATATAGTCTACCTTGGTGAATGTTTCATGTAAAATTGAAAAGAACAGTTATTCTGCAATTGTTGGGAAAATAATTTTAGTCATGTTGGTTGATAGTGTTATTCAGATAATCTATATGCCAAGTGATTTTTGTCTATTTCTTCTATCAACTAAAAAGAGAATATGTTAAAGAATGTCTGATTATGATTATGTACTAATTTATTTCTCTCGTTAGCCAAGTTTTGGTCAGTGTATTCTAATGTTTGTTATTGGGCTAAACATTTAGGGATCCTGATAAATGTGCTTTCATCATCATGAAATGCCCAACTGCAATCATCTACACCAATCATCTTTGTCTGGACATCTACTTTGTCTGATATTAATATAATCATGCTTGTCTTAGGCTGTTTGCATGGTAAATCTTTTTTCATCCTTTTACTGTCAATTTATCTGTGTATTTGATATGTATCCTTTACAGGCAGCAAATAACACTATTGAACCATCATTTGACAAATGAGAACTATCACGTAGAAATGTGAATCTCTGGTCTCTCTTGAAAATAGAAGGTCTGGCAATAATAGGCAGCATTCCCATTTGGCAACATCTGGTTGTGCAGCTGCTGCCCCAAATATATTCAGAATTTCTCTCTGATCTCCACTCTTCTCTATTGTTTCCCAGGCACTGGGGCTGAGTTGCCATTTTTCAATGGACTGTTGCTGTTTTTCTCACAGAAAAGAAATTTTTCTTTGGGTAAATATCTCCACTAGAATATGAAGACACAATATATATAGAAAGGTTATGTGTTTAATGACAAAAAGGAGACAACACGTAGCTGGCCCACTTTAGTCATGATGGGACCTGTCTGGCTCCCATCGGTGTCTGAGTTTTCAGTTCCTGTTCTAATAAACACTCAAGTTCTGTCTGAATTGATAGAACTTTGAACGTTAGAATGCAAAAAAGAGAGGATGGTTTCATCCTAAGCATAGGCATTTACTTTTACAAACGCCTGTTTGCTCCTTGTAATGTATTTTAAAAGCAATTTCAAGTCTACATTAGTGTGTATGTAATAAATATATGTTCCCAAATGAGAAGATAACTTCATTCTGACCAATAATGCCCAATCAGGAAAATGCTCTGATGATCAAAACACATTTCCATAAGTCAAATAAAGTAGTTGAACCAACAGTTAGATCCCAACTCTTCTGCCTTGGATTTTAAGGGAAATTAATCCAGTGGCTCCAAAATCACTGCAGATGATGACTGCAGCCATGAAATTAAAAGACGCTTACTCCTTGGAAGGAAAGTTATGACCAACCTAGATAGCATATTAAGAAGCAGAGACATTACTTTGCCAACAAAGGTCCATCTAGTCAAGGCTATGGTTTTTCCAGTGATCATGTATGGATGTGAGAGTTGGACTATAAAGAAAGCTGAGCGCCACAGAATTGATGCTTTTGAACTGTGGCATTGGAGAAGACTCTTGAGAGTCCCTTGGACTGCAAGGAGATCCAACCAGTCTATCCTGAAGGAGATCAGTCCTGAGTGTTTGTTGGAAGGACTGATGCTGAAGCTGAAACTCCAATACTTTGGCCACCTCATGCGAAGAGTTGACTCATTGGAAAAGACCCTGATGCTGGGAAGGATTGGGGGCAGGAGGAGAAGGGGATGACAGAGGACGAGATGGCTGGTTGGCATCACTGACTCGATGGACATGAGTTTGAATAAACTCCGGGAGTTGGTGATGGACAGGGAGTCCTGGTGTGCTGCGATTCATGGGGTTGCAAAGAGTCGGATATGACTGAGCGACTGAAATGAACTGAACTGAACTGAACCCGGTGGCTCAGTGGCAAAAATATCTAAAGAATCTACCTGCAATGCAGGAGACACAGGAGACGTGGGTCGGATCCCTGGGTCAGAAAGATCCTCTGAGAAGGAAATGACATCTCACTCTAGTATTCTTGCCTCGAGAATCCCATGGACAGGGAGCCTGGTGGGCTACAATCCATAGGGTAGCAAAGAGTTGGACATTATTTAGCATGCAGCAGCCAATAAGAGATACCCCCTAGTTTCTGATGTAAAAACTTTGTGGAGAAAGACCAATGTGAAAAGCTTCTTATGCTAAGATGGACAAAAGCTGGAGAAGGTTTCATGTCCTTGTCCCCATCTGGGTCTGCTAGTAGCTCTTATTGTGTCCCCGCTATAAGGAGGATGTCCCAAGACCTGAATCCTACTCCCATTCTCTCCAGGAATGGCAAGATGGATCCTAAAGAGCTGCATCTGGGCCCAGAAGAACTGCAAGGAGGTTGACTGTTTTGTAAAATTGCTCCAAAATTCTGTGAGATGAAATTCAAAATATACTACTAGGGCCATAACACAGGACTGTCTAATCTTTCAGATACTGCTGCCCTTCTGGATTCACCTCTGGGTAGTCTTGGTAGGGGACGGTGGTTTGGAGGCTGTGATGAGCGTCACTACTCACTCCATTTGAGACCACCACTAAAGAAGGGCTAGAACCCTATTGGATTCATTTTCTAAGTGAGACACATGGCCGCTTCTCTATTTTCCTCCCTGGGCTTCAAATCTGCGGCTTTCTGAATTCCGTCAGCATTTAGACTGCCTAAATCCTTTTCTAAAATAGAGGCTGAGTCAGAGAACCTCTTCTGCACAGTTCCTTCCAGCTTTGATTTTCTATAACACTAGGAGCAGAGAATGTTATGTCACTTCCATCCCTAGATGCCAATCTCTACATATTGTAGTGTTTGTGCATTTTGCACAAGCTCCCCGGGTGTTTCCTGTCTATCTTTTTCTTGTTGTAGTTAGTTTGGTCCTTCTGAAGGTGTGGACAAAAGGAATTGGGCCAAGGCGGCCATCTGAATGGGGAGAGGTTTTCTTCTTCCTGGTGAGGTTGCAGGGTGTATGTGCATTGCAGGGGGCGGTCAGAAGGGGAAAGGGAAAGAGATAGTCTATGAAGCACCAGAACCAGTGAGGGAGACGGTCACCCATCTGAAGGCTCAGTGATCTGGGCTCCAGTCCTTCCTCTGCACCTATTAGGTGTGACACCAAACAAGTCAGTTAACCACTGTGGGTCTTGGTTTTGTTATTTGTAAATTATGAAAATAACACTGGGGAGAATCTGTGCTCCTTCCTATATAGGTCTGTTCAAATAGATTATGAGCCGCCTGAACTAAAGTTATGATTTATACATTTTCACAGTCATGATGCCCAGAGCAGAGTCTGGCACATAATTTTATCAGTCAGGCATGAATTTGGCTGTAAGTATTAATAACAGAAACCCACTGACAGTGGAAAACATGGAGGTAATTTCCTCCTATTATAAGAAAACTGCAACTGTGCTGGTGTTAGTTAAGGTGCTCAGGGAGACACTTTTCCCTCTTTAGCTTTTAATTTAATTTAGTTTCTAATGAAGCTTTTGAGGACCTAGGTTCTTTCCATTTTTTTCTCTTTCATCGTGTGCATGTTGGGTTTTGTTCTCATTCTCACCAACTTATAGCCCCAAAGGAGCTGCCACATTGCTAGGCATCAAACCCATGTTTAAGACAATAGGAAGGATAAAGAGGCAGCGCCCATCATTTCTGTCTTTTTTAATAATGAAAGTGAGACCTTTTCCCAAAGCCACATCAGATTATGCCCAATTGGCTATACCTGGGTCTCATGACCACCACCAGCTTCAAGGGGTTCTGGGAAAGTAAGTGCCTGGCTTTTCCAGCTTCTATGGTGGGAGGCAGCAAGCAGAGGGGTCAATATGGCCATTGGATCAACAAATATTTTAAAATAAATACAACTAGAAAATAAGCTGAAAAATACTTCTCTTTTCTCAGGTGGAGTGTACTGTGCAATTATTTTGAGGAAATGAATGCTTCATTGGATATGCTTTTAAATATTCATACTGCTATTTTGTTTTTATGCGGCAAAACAGGAATGACCTATGTTCTCTCACAGGTATGGGCAGGAAGTGGAACTAGAGGCAAGGTCAGACCCCGTGAAGGACTTAGCTTGGAGGGATTTTGCTTTGATGTTTTCCAGAGTGAATACTTTGCACATACTCACCCTGTGATCAGAGAGAGATTGCTTTCGTGTGCTACAGTTGGTCTTCTCCTCACATGGCCAGCCAAGTGTAACTTGTTGAGGAGTTCCTGGTTCTGCCTGGTGTCCATTACCTTCTGATTCATGTACATTTCAGTGGAAGGGTGACACATTCGCAGAGAAAAGGAAATTTCCCAGAACACAGCATGGACAGGGAATGCAGGGTCTCTTCTTCACGGAGGAGCAGTGCTATTACAGAGAAAAGGTGCGTGTAAATCACCTAACTCGTGCCTGGCACAGAAGAGGCACTGAATACACGTGAGATAGTATTGTTATGACTGTTAATAAGGATGATGTTTTTTTAATCTCCCTGCTCACTTTGCCAACAAGCCTCTCCTTTTCCCCATATTTCCCTGCGGGGTTTGGGCAAAATGACAGGATGTAAGGTTGAACTACACAGGTCCCTGGTTCCACTCTTACTTCCCAGGGGCTTCGGGGAGAACCTCAGGCGGGCAAGACACTCTTGAAGCTGTCTCAGGTGTATCTGAAGTACTCTGGCTGGGTAGACTGTTACCACACAGACTCTGACCTTTTAGGGAGGCAACCTGAAACCCTAACTGTTGTGTTCAGAAACTTTCTCCTCACAGTAACCACTGTATTTCCTGGTAGAATGTAATCCTGTCAGTTTTCTGAACACAACGAGAAGGAAGTTATGTACAACTGATATTCCTGCATAAAAGAAGTACAAAGTTCTCTAGCAGAGATCTCTTCTGTTCAGATAGGAGTACATTTGAATGCATCTCCTAATAGCGGCTGATTTACAATGCTTGTTTGATTTTCCATTGTATTATACATTAACACAAGGAGAAAGGACAGAGGTCAAGGGTTAGGTGTCTTGTTTGCAAGGCAGTCCCTGGCGTAACAGAGATAACTGTGAGGTACACATTCATTTGTTGTTTCGAACTTCTCTTTCATCGCCCCTTCAGACTTCTGGAGGTAATAAAACATAATGATTAAAGGACCCGGATCAGCAATCAGAGACTCTTGGGTTTAAATTTTGCCTTTGCCATGTTATAACACTGAAACTTTCGGCCTGTTCTTTTCTTTAAAAAAACTGAACTATAATTGACCTATTATTCAGAAAGAATAATTATTTTTTCTGAACCTCATTTCCTTATCTACAAAGTGGGCAAATTAACACCTATCCCACAAAATTATTGCAAGCATTAAATAAAACAATATGTGAGAAAGTGTTTTGTAAAGTGTTTGGTCTCAAGTGCAGAAAATGCAGCCCAAACAACTTAAGCAAAAAGAGAAGGCATTTTTTAATAGACTGGTAAAACATACTAATCTATTAAAAACAATAAATTAAAAAAAATTTTAAATGAAGTAATGCTTTCTCATAAATAATTTTAGGAAAAAAACTCCAAATGCTGATTAGGGTGCTTCTTCCTCTTCTTCCTCATTCTCAGTTCTGCATCCCAAAGACAAATGCTGTTAAGAGTTTCTGCTTTTAATACATGTTGTAGGAATAGACAAATAGAGTGTATTGTTTATTAGACTATTTTTAAATATATGTATTATAAAATGTGTATATTACTAAAAAGGTACAAAAACTACCAAAAAATCATTTGTCCACTAAAAAACAACAACAACAAAAGAATGTATTTGACTCACATAATGAAAACAGTTTCAGGTACAGCTAGATCCAGGGGCTGAAACACTGTAACTGGGTCCAAATATCACTCTACTTTTATTCTACTTCCCTCCCTCCACTGGCCCCATCCTCAGATGGGTTTTCCCTGAGTGAAGCAAGGAGGTACAATAACTCTAGCCTTTCTCTTCTAGTTTCAAGTCCATTGGGAAAGAGAAGATACATTCTTCACAACAGTCCCAGCAAAAATGTCACTGCATCTTACTGGCTCTGAATGTATTATTCTGGAACTAATGCAACATTATGACTGGTCAGGAACCCACCTCTGGAGCAAAGGGCGAATCAATACTATTTGCATGGACTGAAAATGCAGTGGTTTCCAAGAAGGAAATTGGGGTGCTATTGCTAAAGGTGTGGTGCATGGATATTGGGGAGGTCGGGTAGGAGAAAAAGCAAATTTCTCCTAGAATGCCATAAAAAGGAAAGTGAAAATGGACTTTACTACCAATCCGAGAATATCATAGCAGAGGAAATCTTTCTTGGCCCTTAAATAAAACTAAAGGAAGAAAGTGCTACTTGATACAGTAGTTATGAACTGATACAATTCTTACTTCAATAACTGAATGAAAATACAGATTTCATTTTTTTTTTCCAGTTGGATGGACGATTCATAACGGGAAACCAGGATGTTTCAGGGTGAGGTAGAGTGGAGGGCAGCATCTGGAACTCAGAAAAGTCATTAGTCAAAGGCGCCTACCCCCATAAGAGAATGCAGAGTGGGAGGGACTGAGCCCATGATGCCCGAGGTTTCCGTGAGCCAGGCGGGTTGATGTCAGGGTACAGGCTGGAGGCTCTGAGTGCCCAGAAGTCTCTATCTTACCTTGTGCAATGGCTGTTCCAGGACAAGATCTTTAGTTTGAGTTCTGCCTGCCAAGCAGAGGTTTCCAAACCTCTGGACTGGCTGGCTGGACTCCAGAATTCTTGTTGTTTCAGTGGCTACGTCATGTCCGACTCTTTTGCAACCCCATGGACTGTAGAGGGCCAGGTTCCTCTGTCCACGGGATTTCCTAGGCAAAAATACTGGAGTGGGCTGCCATTTCCTCCTCCAGGGGATCTTCCTGACCCAGGGATCAAATCCGTGTCTAATGCTTGGCAGGTGAATTCTTTACCACTGAGCCACCTGAGAAGCCCATACTCTAGAATAGCTAGTTTTTAAAAAGATGATTCTAGGAAGCCCTGCTGGCAAAGGATTAACTTAGCCTGGGGTGGGGCCCAGAAGTCTAGATTGTGAACAAGCTTTCCTGAGGTCAGAACAAGGGTCTGGGTCTCTAGGTGCCCTGGCTTTGCTTCCCCAGTTGCAGTCCCCACTCTGTACTAGATGGATCTGTTGACACTGCTGTTCCCTCCCTGGAGTATGAACCCCAAAAGGCAGGGGCTCACGCAGCTTTGGGTACCAGTACACAACAGAGTGAGCACCCACTAAGCATTTATTGAAAGCAGGCTGGAGGGCAGGCAGGCAGGCAGGCAAGCTGCCTCTTCCAATGTGGGCTTTTCTCGGGGCGGGGGGAGGTTCTGTTTCTGGAAAGAACTGCTGTGATTGAGGAAAGATCATGGCAAAAAAAGGAGAAAAAGGGCACTGGGGAAGGGAAAGACTTGTGGTTCCTCCACACTACTCATTCTTTTAAAAAACTCCTCTGTAACTTTAATAAGGAAGTGAGAACAGGATGAGCATGACTACGGGCAGGGTCCTGGGTTAGCCTCACCTCCCCATCTTACAGATGATGAAACGGAGGCGCAGGCTCATCCTTAGGACATCCTCAGGACACAGCTGGGACCCTGCAGCCTGAGTGGGTAACTGCTGCCCCTCCGGCATCTCACCTCTCACAGGTGTGGAAGCACGGTCCTGGAGAAAACATCATGCATTTTTGCAGGGTGTCCATTTCCATCTCAGAGATCCAGCAAAAGTAAATCAAGAGCTGAGGAAATCAGGGGAGAGCAAAGGGCGTCTCAAGAAAGAGACCATTGTACACCTCTCCAAACAGGCTGTTTTCTGTCTACTTTCTATTCCCCTGCTGTGCCCTGAAGGTCACTTGCTACGTCTGCACAACTCACTCAGTGAAGTCACGAAAAGGAATACTTGGCCGGGGACCGCGGGGCTGGGGAGGGAGCGCGGGGAGCGGACAGGGCTGGGGGAGGTGAGGCAATTCCACAACAAGGACGGCCTGGCCAGCTTCCCTGCCTGGACCAGCCCAATGACCTTCTTTCCTCTCAGTGACCACTCCCCCCGGAGGCTGCCCTGCTCGCTCACAAACAGCCCGGGAGCTGCCCGCATTCCTGTGACCAGCTGGAGAGGTGCTGCTCCTCGGGGGTCCCAGGTGAGAAAGCGCTCTTTGAAGAGCTGGAAAGTGGGTGTGAAGTCGAGGCTCCTGTCGCTCTTCTCAGAGTGTGCTTACTGACTCTGAAACTGGGGCAGGGCATCCGGCCTCTTCTAGGAAAAGGATTTGAACATTTTCATGGGAGGAAACACACTTCTTGATAGAGCCCAGCTGCTCTGGAGGGTAGGAGGCGGGCGGTGGGGAGCGGGCTGAGGAAGGCAATGGGCGGGGGCAGGAAGCGATTGTTTGGGGATCTGTTAATGCCCATTCAAGAGGACCTCAGCATCCTCTGGGTTAGAGAAAAGAGAGACGTGGACTGAGGAAGGTTGATGTTTCTGGATGTTGCCTGGTGTGGGTGGTGAGGAAAAGCCATCTGCTTAGGGGAAGCAGAAAGGGAGTCTGGCAGGCTCAGACTCACAGCCAGGACCCCTTCTCATAGGGCACCCAGGCCTTAGAAGACCCTGGAGTCTTCGAGGGGGTGGGAGGTAAACAGTTTCCCCAAACTCAAACGCAGGAAGGAGGTGCCAGCTCGGTAGCTTGCTTTGCTCCCTGATAACTTTGTTCTCCTCTCCCGACCAAGCAAGCCTTTCTGAAACCACTTGGTCATCTACAGCTCAAACTGAGAGGCTGAGGAGGGTGAGCCTTCTGCGAGCTGACCTGGAAGGGAAAAGCTTAAGACCCAAGGAGTTTTACCTGGGGTTCAAGAAGAATTCTCTTTTACTTAAGAGGGCTTCCCTGGTGGCTCAGAAAGTAAAGAATCCACCTGCAGTGCAGGAGACTCAGGTTCAATCCCTGGGTTGGGAAGATCCCCTGGAGAAGGGAAAGGCTACCCACTCCAGTATTCTTGCCAGGAGAATTCCATAGACAGAGGAGCCTGGCAGCCTACAGCCCATGGGCTCTCAAAGAGTCGGACACGACTAAGCGACTCACACACACACTCTCTCTCTCTCTCTCTCTCTCTCTCTCTCTGTCTCTAAGACAAAAACATCTCCTTCAAGTGTTAATTATGACCCAAGCATTTTTGGAAAAGAAAGCTTTGTGGACATGTCCAAAGCAGCTTGTTTTTCTGTATGCTTTCAGTGAAAATCCTTCTAGCTGGCAGAGCCCTCTTGAGGGGTAGGACCAGCTCAAAAGGACAGGAGTGGTCGGTAGTGATGGAGAGCTTGAAGCCAAGATGTGGCCTCAGGGATAGTCCTCTATTCCCGCCCCGGCTCACAGGGGCTTTACCATAGTAACCAGGCCATGTCGGAAGTGCTGCCCTTGATGTCACTTTCTGGACCTCTCCACCTACCTGTCACTCCTTCTTGGAGCCTTTCCTGGCCACCTCCTCCTCCCACAGCTTCAATAGCATCCTGAGATGCTTAGCAGCAGTTTTTCTCTGATAGCTAAGAGCTGCCGCTTGCTGGGAATTTTCTGTGTACCAGGCTTTGGGTTAATTGCCTCTGATGAGAGCCATCCAGTGTGGTGCCTAAACCTCGGGCTTGGAGCAGACCACACCCCTTCACATCCTGCCCCAGCTATTATTGAATATGTAACTCTGGGAGTCAGTGGAGGACCGAGGAGCCTGGTGTGCTACAGTTTATGGGGTCACAAAGAGTTGGACATGACTTAGTTGTCTGTACAACACTCACCTTTTTGTGCCTTAGTTTGTCTGCGCTCTAGAATGGGGGTAACAATGCACCCACCCCAGAGGGTTCTTGGGAAGCTACATGAATTAACATTTGCAAAGTATTTTTATTAGTGCCTGTATGTGTTTTCAGTAAATGTTAGCGATTCTAATTGTGTCTTTCAAGCATCACAGCAAATCTCTAAGGTAAGTATCATTATCTCTATTTGCATATAAAAAAACCGAAGGCTCAGACAGGAGGGTGAGCCCAGCTAGACTCTGCAGTCCAGCACTTTCTCTGGTACTCTGTAACAAAAATAATAAGTATGCTAACTCTAAGGGAGTAGGTAAAGTGGCAGAGTCAGGCTTCAGATCCAGTGAGTTCTGGAATCCATGATTTTAATCACCATACTAGATTGTCTTTCTGTTATGATTATGGAAAGAATAAACACTCAACCCAGATTTTAACTTTAAAATGGCATCTGCTTTGGGGTTGGATAAGGCCTTTGACAATGCAGTTGATCCTCAAACCAGCTCTTTAGAGGCAGCATTGATCCCTGTGGTCAGGCTTAAAAATGTGAAAATGGCCTGTCATCTCATATCTCATTTAACCTTCCTAGTGATCCTTGGTGGTCTTACCGGCCTTGTTTTATAGCTAAGGCAGAGTCAGAAATTTCCCCCGCAATACTGCAGTTAGTATCTGTGTCTTGCTTTAAAATTCCTGGTTGGGTACCAGGGCTATAAATAAAATAAAACAAAAAACAACTAATGCCCACTGAATCAGAATCTCTTAGGGTGCGGCCTGGGCATCTGAATTTTAAGATTCAGAATCTGATGTGAGGCCAACAAACACTGAGAGCCCCTCCCACTGACACTGCCTCTTCCAAGGGCCAGAACTCCCATTTATAACCGTCTGCCCAACATCCCACCTGGGGTCTTACCCTTAGCAAGCTTGCGAAAAACGTGCCCTCTCTCCCTCCTTCTCAGGGCCTGGTACCACCATCCATCACCCAGTCCCCCCCGCTGGGAACTCAGTCATCCCCAGCTCCTCCTCTCCACTGCCATTGGTACCCGAACCGTGAAACTGTTTGAAGCCCTCCTGAAACCGTGCTGCCTCCTCTTTGGTAACAGCCTTCATCATTTTTGGTTAGGATTGCTGCTGCTGCCCCTTAATTCATCACTCTGCCTGTCTCCAGTTCTCCTGTGTCTCCATTTCTGCCTGGGGTCTTCCCATCCCTTCTCCTCTGTCCTCTCCATTCCCGAAGTCTAGCCCACATTCTTTCTCCTGCCAGACTAAAAACTATCTCAACACTCACTTTTCTGCTTAAAAACTTCCACCAGCACTAGCCTCCTGGCTAATAACCATGCACTTTAGCACAGCAAACCCAGCCCCTCCCTCCTTGGCCCAAAGCTCCCTCTTCGGCCTCGACTCCTCCCTGGAGGCACAGGCTGCATCCCAGCCACACTCAATTTCCCCGTGCCCCATACAAACTGTGTCTCTTCACAGCCTGTGAACACTCAGGTTGTGCCTCCTGCCTGAAATGGGCTTCTGACCTGGCTTGACTGAAAAGCTCCTACTTGTCCTGTGGGACTTTCAGAAGTCACCTCCTCTGGGAAGCCTCCTGGAGTCCCCCACGAAGATGTGCACTGCTTATTCTGTCCTCCCCCTGCACAAAGCTCCATCTTCAATCAGAGGATAGCACTGGAATGATCTGCTGACACGTCCGTCTCTCAGGGAACTCCTCCTTCCACATTCACATATTAAATGTCTCCCACTGCCAGGTGCAGGCCCAGATGCTGGGGATACAGATGAATAAAACCGAGTTTCTGGCTTCAGGTCTACACCACACAGCAGAGAGGAGGGGGCGGGGCATTTCAGAGAGGACACAGCAAGTACAAGAAGCAGCCTTTTGCTGCCTGTCTAAGGGGATGCCCTAAAAGAGTGGCAGGAGATGAGGGGGCAGAGATGCTGAGAGGGAGGAGATCTGGAAGGGCCACAAGAGCTTCCCTCTGGAAGCCTGAGACAACCGCCTGTTGAGCTTAGCAGCTCTTTTGGGTCCGACTCTTTGTGACGCAGTGGACTGTAGCCCACCAGGCTCCTCTGTCCATGGGGATTCTCCAGGCAAGAATACTGAGTGGGTTGCCATGCCCTCCTCCAGGGGATCTTCCCAACCCAGGGATGGAAACCAGGTCTCCCTCATTGCAGGCGGATTCTTTACTGTCTGAGCCATCAGGGAAGCCCCCCTCCACGCCACCCCCACCATGCTGTGGAGATGGTAGTTGGGAGGATCAGGATAAGACTTGTGGCTCAGAAAGATCCCTGTGAGTTTCTTGAGATTATTCCTCATCCATCTTTACAACCGCAGCACCTAGCCCAGTTCCTGGGACACAGCAGGCCCCGGAGAGACAGGGGCCAAAAGAACAAGAGAGGGACGCTGGGCGAGAAAGGCCCTCAGCAGAAAGGGTCTGGAGTCAAGGACACCGGAGTGTCTGATATTCCAGGTTTCCGGTGACTAAGCCTCGTTCTGCCCCCACCCCCTGGGGGTGCCCGCAGGTGCTCGACTCTGGCCATGCTGGCGCTGCTCTGTGCCTGTCTGCTCCTGGTGGCCTGTGACTCGGGCGCCTCGGCCGACCAGCTCCTGCATCAGATGATCATGGAGGAGCAGATCCGCGACATGCACACCAAGGTGACGGAGATCTGGCAGGAGACTGTGATGCAGCGGCGGGCGACGGCCATCGACCCGGACGCCGCGCTCCACGCCGTCTGCCGGGTGCTGCCGTCGGCCACGCTGGAGGCGGAGCAGCCCCAGGTCAGCGGCGTCGTGCTCTTCCGGCAGATCCGGCCTGGCACCCTGCTGGAGGCCTTCTTCCACCTTGAGGGCTTCCAGAACGAGCCCAATGGCACAAGCCACGCCATCCACGTGCACGAGTTTGGGGACCTGAGCCAGGGCTGCGATTCCACCGGGCCTCACTACAACCCGATGTCCGTGCCACACCCGCAGCACCCGGGCGACTTCGGCAACTTCGCTGTGCGCAATGGCCAGGTCTGGAAGCACCGCTACGACCTGGCTGCCTCGCTCACCGGCCCGCACTCGATCGCGGGCCGCGCCGTGGTGGTCCACGCGGGCGAGGACGACATGGGCCGCGGCGGCAATCAGGCCAGTCTGGAGAACGGTAACGCGGGCCGCCGGCTTGCCTGCTGCGTGGTGGGCCTGTGCGGCCCGGGGCCCTGGGCGCGCAAGGCGCAGGAGCACGCGGAGCGCAGGAAGCGGCGGCTGGAGAGCGAGTGTAAGGCCGGAGCGGCGGCGCGAGAGCGAGCGTAAGGCCCTCTGAGCGCTCCCGCCGACCGCGCGCCGCAGACCCCTTCTATGCGCTCTGGGAGCCCCTCCACGCCCCGACTCCCCTCCAAGTGCCCCTAGGCCGCTCCACGCCCGGACTTCTCTCCAGGCTCCCGAGATCCCCTCTATGTGCCTCTGCTCCCCCTCTCTACCTACCCTAGTATCCCTGTGTGTTGTGGCGTCTCCCCCGGACCTTTCTACACCCTGACACTCCTCCAAGAGCCCAAGACGCTCTCCATGTGACCCAGGACCCCTTCTACACATCCTGGGCAACGCTGGGACCCCTCAACATCCTGACGCCTCTCCAAGGCCAACGATCCCATCCTCGAGACCCCAAGCCGCCTACCCCCTCACCTTGATTTTGCTCCTTCCTCTTCCGGAGACACTCTGTACTCTGGAGTACCCCTTCTGCCATGGCTAGGATCTAACTGAAAATCCCCTTCACTTCAAGGTCTTCAACCACGTATATTGAGACACCCCCTTTCATCCTGAGGGCACCCCGAGCTCTGAGGACCCCCCAGAGATACCGAAGTAAACCCCTGAACCCTGAGGGTCTTCCAGACTCTCTGAGGTCCCTTTCCACCTTGACACCCCCACCTTCACCCTGTGAGCCCTGAGATCCCTCTATCCCCTAAGCACCCACCTCCTCCCACCTCCTATGGGCTCCTTCTAGGCACTCTGAGACCCCTCCAGAGTTTGCCCACCACCACTCCCCCACCTCTGCCCCTAAGCTTGTGCAGCCTGCACTTAGGTGCCTCTTCCAGGTGTCTCCAGGTATTCACCCCCCACCCCAATCCCTCAAGAGAGCAACTCCTTTGGGGGTTGTTTGACAATGTTTGCGTTGCACATTAAAAACTCAGCAAATCAGTACTTTATGGGGACCTTGGTTACTTTTTTCTTTTTGATGCTTCTCTCCTGGCTCAGCTATTTTTGGGGAATGGTAAAGATGTTTCCCAAATCCCTATAGGACTTCTCTTTGTTCCCTGCCCAGCTCCTCTGCACGGTTTAATCACCTATCGATCCTTATGCATTTGGGTGGAGCTTGCAAGAGGGAGGAAAGAAACATCACTTAGGGAAGTGGGAAAACAGAAAAGCAGCTTCCTGGGCTACATCCCAGAGCTGTAGAACTCAAAGGGAGAGGAGGAAATTTATTTGAAACAACCTTCCCAGTGATTCTGGGCTTCCCTGGTGGCTCAAAACAGTAAAGAATCTGCCTCCGATGCAGGAGACATGGGTTCAACCCCTGGGCTGGGAAGATCCCCCTGGAGAAGGGAATGGCTACCCGCTCCAGTATTCTTGCCTGGAGAATCCCCGTGGACAGAGGAGCCTGGCGGGCTACAGTCCGTAGAGTTGCAGAGACGGACATGACTGAGCGACTGACGCTTTCACGCCCAGTGATCCTGATGCTGGAGCCACTGGCCTGGCGTGGGGGATGCAGCAACGTGCCTGGCTCTGTGGTCTTTCACGCCTGCCTCTGTGTGAAGCCTGAGGTCCATTCCCCAGATGGCGGAGACAGGGCCAGAGAGGCCGTGTCACTGTGCCAGTTCCAGGGAAGTTGGTGTTGGTATCTGAAGTTGTCAGCCTTCTCCACAACCAGGACAATGCTCTTCTTGACTTTTTCTTTTTTTGGCCATGCCATATGGCATGTGGAATCTTAGTTCCGTTGCCAAGGATCAAACCCTGGCCCCCTGCATTGGAAGTGTGGGGTCAATCACTGAACCGGTAGGGAAGTCCCTCTTCTTAACTTCTTGGTTAAAAAACAGCTGGAAGCAGTGGGGTCCAAAGATAGGTTGGTCTTGATCAAGACTTGATGGAGGAATGGTTCTGCCTCTCCTCTTGAAAATTATAATCTATACACAGAGTAGATCAGTCCTGTGTATTCACTTTCATTTATTAATGAAAGTATGTTAACTTTTTAGCTTCCTGGGATAGACCCACTTC
Source organism: Muntiacus reevesi (assembly GCF_963930625.1). Classification (NCBI taxonomy): domain Eukaryota; kingdom Metazoa; phylum Chordata; class Mammalia; order Artiodactyla; family Cervidae; genus Muntiacus; species Muntiacus reevesi. The sequence continues at coordinate 42,153,389 of NC_089264.1, forward strand.
CTAGCTGTGAGTGTTCCACCCTGGTTCTTTATAGGCAGCTCCTGTTTCTCTCAGACTCTTGAGGCAGTGAGTCAAACTGAACTTGAGCCAAAAACTCACCCCCAGTGGGTTATTTTTACCTCTTACTAGGACTAACTTGTTATTTAAAAACCGCTCCTTGAACCCAAGTGACAACTGGGAAGAAAGACTATTGCCTGGTGAATTTGCTCCACCAACTGGTTCTCACTGGTTTGGAAACTGAACAGGACTCTGGGAGGCCTTCCCAGGGACAGACCCCTTGTGTTCCCATCCCCACATCCCCCGGTCTGTAGAAGAACTCTGGCCTGCTAGGCCTTCCCCGAGTTCTAGAGAGCAAATGGAATCAGAGAAGTGAGAAAATGCAGAAACAAAGGAAAACCGTCAAGCAAGACTAAGTAAATGTTCAGTTATCAAATACTTATAAATGTAAAGTAGTTATATTTTGTTGTATTTAAATAAATGTTTAGTTATAAAACAGTCAAGGACCTTTAGTTCCTCCGCAAGGACTATAGAGAATGTGAGTTATATCCTTGAGCCGTTTTGCAGATTCTAAACCCCCTACCAGGTGGTAGGTTCATGGCATGATGACCACAACCATGTAGACCCCAGACCAGTTGGAACCAGAAGGTTGATGACTAAGATTCCTGAAACATCACCTTGTCTTCATCACCAGTCAACCGGAAGGATGTCCTTGAGTGGCTCATGCACCCTGTGACCTTCTCCTTCATCTTAAAAAACCCTTCACTGAAAACCATCAGGGAGTTCGAGTCTTTTCAATATGAGCTGCCCATTCTTCTTGCTTGGCCCCACATTGGATGCCCTTTCCATCACCAAACCTGGTATCAGTAGGTTGGCTTTATTGAGCATCAGGCAAGCAGACCCCAGTTTGGTTTGGTAACAGTCTGGAGTATTATTTTAAACTGTACAGGTTGGCACTGATAAGGGATTAGTAAACTGAGTATTTAAATATCCTGATCTCAGATGCATTTGCCTATCCCCACAATTAAAAGTTGTGAACACAGGCAGCAATTACATAGGAACACACAATAGGCAAGAATAAAAAGCCAGCACCCCATCTTTGACACTGCTGCCCAGATTACAGGTTAATTCAGGATTGTCAATGGAAGTTTGTACTTGTTTTTCAGAAGGGGATGGTGCCTCTCATTGTTTATTTTCTGTCTTGGTTCACTCGGGCTGCTATCACAAAATACTGCAGCCTGGCTGGCTTATAAACAATGGACATTTATTTCTCACAGTTTTGGAGGCTGGGAGTGCAAATCAGGGCACCAACATGGTGGATGAGAGCCTCTCTGGGACTAATAGCCTGCACCTCTTTGCTGTGTTCTCACGTGGTGGAAGGCGTGAGGGATCTCCTTCCAGTCTTTTTTAAAGCACCAGTCTTATTCAAGAGTGTTGAAGAATTGATGCTTTTGAACTGTGGTGTTGAAGACTCTTGAGAGTCCCTTGGACTCCAAGGAGCTCAAATCAGTCAATCCTAAAGGAAATCAATCCTGAATGTTCACTGGAAGGACTGATGCTGAAATTCGAAGCATCACCTGATTCGAAGAAATTGACACATTAGAAAAGACCCTGATGCTGAGAAAGACTGAAGGCAGGAGGAGAAGGGGATGACAGAGGACGAGATGGTTGGATGGCATCACTGACTCAGTGGACATGAGTTTGAGCAAACTCTGGGAGTTGGTGAAGGACAGTGAAGCCTGGCAGCTGCAGTCCATGGGGTTGAAAAGAGTCAGACACAACTGAGCGACTGAACAATAGCAACTCATTCAAGAAGGTTCTCCCTTCATAACTCTGGGACTGCTACCAGAGGTCTCCCCTCTTAACACCATCACATCTGGGGGTTAGGATTTCAACATGAATTTTGCAGGAAACACAAACATTCAGGCCACAGCACCTTCTGTTTTCAGTTTCTCTCTTCACTACCTTGGACTCCCCCGGACTGAAAAGATACCCTGACAGATCCGCTTTATTTCTGTTCTGTTCATTCATGGAAATGGGGTTGATGAACTGCTCTATGGGGTTCCAGAGCCAAAAAACAAACAAAAAAGGGAAATGTTAGAGGGGCAAATTACAGTCCACTGTAAGGACAAGGAATGTGTATAGCACAGTGACCACAAGTTCAGGCTCAGGCAGGAAGGCCTCTTTGGAACCCCAGCTGGACCACACTTATAGACTTTGTGCCCTAAGCAAGTCACTTCACCTCTCTGGGCCTGAGTTCTCTCACCTGTAAGATAAGATTATCACATTGGATTGTTGTGGTGATCAAACTGTTATTACTGAGAGGTGTAGAGCATAGCGTTAAGGCCTAAGGATCTAATGAATGATTAATTAATAATAATAGCTAAGGTCAGAAAAATAGGTACCTAGTAATGGACTGGATGGGGGCTTCTCTGGTGGCCCTAGTGGTAAAGAACCCACCTGCCAATGCAGGAGGCATCGGAGACAAGGGTTCAACTTCTGGGTCAGGAAGATCCCCTGGAGGAGGGCATGGCAACCCACTCCAGTATTCTTGCTTGGAGAACCCATGGACAGAGGAGCCTGGCGGGCTACAGTTCATGGGATCGCAAAGAGTCAGATGCAACGGAAGCGGCTTGGCACGAACGCGCAGTGGATTGAATGACCTTGAAATGTAGTGAGGATTCAGTCACTGGAAGGATTCAAGTAAAGGAAAGGCTGCTAGCTCTTTGGTTTGGAAGAAGGAGTTCCACATGCAGTAGGAGGCCAGCTGAGATGAATTCTGTGATCGCAGCTCTAAATGAAGGAAAGACTGGCGGCCGTAAGGGCAGGCATCTGGTTCCCGGCACAGAACCGGATGTGCACGACCAGACCCGCCTGCAGGACCCCGCTTGGCCCCTGGAGGCTATTCTTACCCCTCTACCCTCGCGCATCTATTTTGTTAATCTCCTTATAGCTGCTGTTTTGACTTCCCAGCCAGCTTGCTAATCAGTTTGCCTATTTGACTCACAGGGTTTGCGTTTGTCACTGAGACTTAAACACACACTTGTTTTGATTTCTTTTTGTAAAATTAGAAGCGTTTGATGTAATGACTCTACCTAGACACAGCTGGTAAAGTGAGAATAATGCTCAAGTTTGCACAGTGTAAACACAATGTCGACAATAATTAGAAATGCTATCTTTAGATGTTTAGGATAAGCTTTTTCTCAGAATTGCAGTGCATTTTTTTCCAAGTGGGGCTTTTCAGTGCATGTATATACAGAAATACTAAAAACGTTAAGAAAATAGAGCAAATCAGTGAGAGCTTTGGTCAACTTGAAAGATGGCAGGAAATAAACCAACTGATTTTAGATCGGGCGTTTTTGGCTGATTGCATAAAATCTTTACACTCTCCATATTTTTCACAACTTCATATGATCTAATAATTTTAGGTGACCGATTGCAAGTGATAAGCTGCTATAGTTTGATAGAAACTATGCTCAGCCCAGGCTTGGCCTTCAGCGAGGGTGGGTGGGTGGGTGCGATAATGTAAGTAATAAAGATAATCAATCACCTACATTGGGAAAATTACATTTTAATTTCAGGTAACAAAAAATATATAGTTATGATACACGATGGTGGTAGAATCCAATAAAACAAGGTCTACACCTGAATAGAAGTTACTTCTTTCTTTAAATCAAACTACAAAACAGCAGCTGGTGTGCTTTTTTAAGTCTATTGTTTTAAATTTAATAGGCTATCACTGGCCTTCGCTACGATCCCAAAATATATTCCTGGGCTCATATAGATTTCAGAAAGTCATACTTGTCAGTATTGTGCAAACTTTGCCTAAGCATCCGAAAAAAACCCTCATTTAGTAGAGAGGTGATATGAAACGTAAGGCAGCACATCTATATCTATCATTTTAAATTGCCATCACGCTGTATCAACTTGTTTTTGTGAGCAACCATAATATGGAGAGACGGGGCCTTCTTATTTTTCTGCTTCTCATTTCTAATTAGATTCACTGCCGAGCTCTCTATTGCATCTCTCTGATCTTCAAATTTTTCTCTGTTCAGAAAGACATCTGGAAGACAACGAATATATAACAGTAGTGAGTTGAGGGGAACCCTTTGGCTTTTAGACATCCTAACTGAGCCGTGTGAAGTTACCCTCAATATTATTAAGGAGGAACATTTGTTCCAAATGGAGGCTTCCACAATGAAAGCCAAGGGCAGGGGGGAAGGTGCTCAAATAGAGCCAAAGAGAAAGAAGGCACCAGTTCACGGGGCAACAGGAAATGATCCAGCCAGGTGAGCCCCCCAGGTTGTGGAGGAAACCAAGAGGGGCAAAGGCATGCTGTGATTTGAAAGAGACAGAAAAAGATAACCTCAATGAGCAAGCAGCTGGTCTTTGAAATTCTTTAGAGAGAAGATTGGACTTCCATTTGGAACAATTCACATGGTGAACTGGGGTGCAAATGCTCCAGTAGTGATAACACATCCCCCAGTTCACTCCAACACATGAATGCCCGACAGCAGAACTCCTTTTTAGAACTTCACCTCGTGATGGTGGTGTGTGTTTGGGAGTGAGGGCACAGAGAGAGGAACAATAACAGGAAAATGAATTTAGCTTCCTTAAGACTGCCAGCAGGGAAGAGGTTCCAGCAGGGGCTGAGCTGAATGCCATCAGAGGCCTCCTAGCTAGAGAGGCGTCAGGAATAGATGTTCCAGGGGAAGAAGAAGGGGAGGGGGAGAAGAGGTGGGCAGAGGAGGCACAGAAAGAGAAGAGGATTAGGGGTGAGAAATGCCTGGTTTACAAAAGCCAACCCATTTCTATGAGCCTTCATTAGAAGAACGATAAACACTCACATGTAAAAATCCACACCCAAAGGCTCTCAGGTACAGAGCAATCTCAGGAAATGCCATGTGTGCATTTCATTAAGAGACCTGCCCGCTCAGTTTCATTTATCCAGACTGCTCTGCATTCTGCTGGCAACTGAGCTGGAAAAAAATAGTGGAAGGACAGACATACTTGAAGAGGTAAACAGAGGTGGGAACATGCCAGTTACAAAATAGGACAGATGATGCAGAAGCCAGGGGAAGGGAGAGATGAGATGACATTTTTCTTAACAAACAACAACTGCTCCTCTCTCCAACTCTACATTTGCCAGTAATGTAATATTGTGGTTTTTAAGAGAAAAAATACAACAAGAACAGACGTGTGGTTCAGAGAGAATTCTGTTGGCAGCCTACTCGAATCTACTCCCAACTCTCCTACACTTCCCAAGACCTGATTTTGTTTCAGTGTTCATCCTTTTAGAGTCTGCATGTCCAGGGACAGGCTTCCTCGATAGACCTAAACCCATCATTGCAAATCCATTTTCCTTGCTAAGGACTGTTTAGACATAGGCATGTGACAATTTTGACCAATGAAATGTCACAAGTCCTAGGTTGCATGAATGTGTGCTCAGTTGCTCAGTTGTGTCTGACTTAGTAACCCCATGAACTGCAGCCTGCCAGGCTCTTCTGTCCTTGGAATTTTCCAGGCAAGAGTTCTGGAGTAGGTTGCCATTTCCTCCTCCACAGCATCTTCTCAACCCAGGGATCAAACCTGCATCTCCTACATAGGGAGGTAGATTTTTTTTTTACCACTGAGATACCTTGGAAGAACTAACAAGCACTGGGTTACTTGCTCTTAAAACACACACACACACACACACACACACACAGAAACTTCCTTCTGCCTTTGGACAATATGTGAGAACAAGTGATGGCTGGTGCTGTTGCAGCCATGTTGTTAGCATGAGGAAATATCTTCCACTGAGGCAGGCAGGGCAGCAAGACAGAAAATGAGTTCCTTGATAACTTTCTTGAATGAACCAGCCCTGGAATGCCCTACTTCTGAATTCTTGTTATGCAATATAATTCATTTCCCTATAGTTTAAGTTTCTTAAAAGTGTGAACTGTAGCTGAGAGGATCCTGACTGATGCAGTATTATTTGGTGGAGTAGAGGATAGAATGCAGCACACTTTCACAATGACTCATGAAAAGACAAAAGACAACTGTTAATTGCTGAAACTCTTTAATGTCTTTGGAACCATGTTGGATTGGAATAGCAAAGGAGGGACAGTATCACATGGGTACAGGGCAATGTTCGGATTACAAATATGACAGGATCAACTCATTGGCTACAATTTCATCTAATAACACAAGACCGCCAACCCCAAGCTGATTGGACATACAGAATTTAGTTTAGCATTTCCTACGACCCTCTGCCCTGAACCTCACACACTGGGACTCACAGTAATTTTTTTATCCATGATGGAATGTGTTGGAGTTTATTATAAGCCTTGGTTTTCAGCAGGTGATGGAGGCCCTAAAGACATGCACCTGGCCAACTGTGTGTCAAGACCAAGGCTATTGTGGGGAGAGATTTTTCTTTTTATTATCCCTGCATTAAATCTGGCCATGTTTTCCTGTGGTGGCTCTGGCGTCCTATGCAGTAGGGCTAAACATTTGCAGGGAGTTTAGGCCTGATGAAGCAGGAAAACAGTTGCTGTGGCTGCTGGCCTGAGCAGGAAGCTTTGCAGCTGCAGAAGTGGCCTCTCTGGAGCAGAAGGTGGGAGAATAGGTGTGGGCAGGGGGAGAGGCTGGAGCACAGAAGGATGAATGAATGGGGCCTTGGGGCCCAGAGGGCAGGGGTAGATGAGTCCAGCTCACTGGGAGCCACAGCGCGCTGACTCAGGTGTGCCCGCATCCTGCTAGTGGGGGTGACCTCAGGTGAGTGGGGGGAAGGCAGCTGGAGGTCTTCCCAGGTGCATCTGGTGAAGGACAGAACCTCTAGTCTGCACCCTGCCCTCCGTCAGATTGAGACAGTGCCAAGTGTGATGGATCCCACCCTGCTGGCCAAGTGATGCCAGGAGGTAAGATGTGGAAGGGAGGTGTTGCGGGAGGAGCCGCTGGCCACCCATGTGCATGTGGGATTCCCACCTGGGATCACAAGCCTGGTCTAAATATATCTGATTTCTAGGATGAGTTGATGAATTTTCTACCTTTCCTACCTTGGGAACTTCTCTTTTCTCTTCAGGAGTCTCTCTCAAAGGAGTGATTCCGGTTCTCAGGGACACTTTGAGCTTTGGGATCTGGTTTTAGGTATTCCTGGGAAATAAACTGCATTAGGCACAAGGAAAGGTCTCATTTCATGAGCCCTCAACACCCTACAGCACCAGATGCTGCCTCGAAAAGCTAATTTTGTTCCGAAGGGAAGCCGCAGGTGGGGGTGACCACTCTCTACTTTTCCTGCTTTTAGAGCTTGAATTTGGTTCCATACTCTGCCTCCCCAGGCTGTAATAAAGTTACTTTGTTTTCCCCTCTCTTTCCACTCCAGGGCCACAAGCTCTGCCTTGCCTTTAAAACCTCAGTACCTGGCCACAGAGAGGGTGGCTGCAGCATTCTGTTGGAGGAGCGATGGCTAGAGATTCCAGGTGGTGGGGAAACCTGGATTGGTCCCAAAGCAGTTACACTGCCACAACCCACAGGACCATAAAACCCTAAATGCAGCCCAGGTTGAAAGCAGAGAACCAGCATTCCCAGGTTTGGTTCCCAGAAAAAAAAAAAAAAAAATCAAAACACCACTGGAGTCCCCTTCCTCTCTGCTTGTCTACAACCTGCCATTACTCCAGGTCGATTAATCCTCTAGAATTCCAGGCTGGAAAGCTCAGCTCTAGTAGTCAGCAGACAGGTCTCAACAGGTGTCGTGGATTTCAAACCAGAAGCCTAACCTTCTGAGCCCACTTAAGCCCCTTTCCACCTGCCATTTGGTGCCAGGACAGACAGGCTGTAGGCAGGATGCCAAGAACATCCACCCTGGGAGGTCCCACCAGGCCCTGACATGATGGAGAGGAGCCGTGGGCCCTCTGGACCCACTATGCTCAGTTACACCTTACTCTGCAGCCACTGAATCATGCCAGAGACGGGCACCTGATTAAACACCCCACCCCTTTCAAATCCTCTCCATAATTTTGACCAACAACTTTAAATGCTAATAGAAAAACATCTCTAACTAAAACAAATGCTGACAGAAAAGACCGACGCTGAAAACCAGCCATCTGGCTGACATGAGCCTGTGCCTGGCCACATTTACAGCAGTGCGGCTTCCACAGAAAGAGACACTGGAAAGCTTGAGGACCCGTGTTTAATAAATCAAACTCTGCTGGCATCATCAGAATATTCACAGTTTGCAACCGGATCCGTGTCCCTTCTCACTTGCAGACTGGAGGTGTTTTAGGAGAAAGTGACTTCTTCGCTGAGCTGTTCTGATGTGTAATTCTTTATGTCTGGAGCCTTCGACATGGCATCGTGCCCGATCTCTTTTCCCCTTCATGTTTTCACAGTGCTTCTTATGCCTCCTCCACCCTCTGTAGTGTCCTTATCATCCGCCAGGGTGGAAACTTTGGCTTCTGGCTGCCTGGACTCAGAGGAGTCTGGGCAAGGTTTGGGGCACGGCCCATCGGCGGTCAGGCCTGGGGGTGAAGGCCCCATCTCCTCCCTCTGACCCTCCACGGGACTCTCTCTCCTCACCCCTTCTGGGCCTGCAGCTGCCTGCTCCTCTGTCAGTTTCACGGTCTCCCTCCCAAGCCTGTTTACCTCTTCTTCCTCAGAAGGTGCTTGGAGTAATGAGGGATGAAAGTGCTTGCTTTGGTTCCTGTGGCTCTGACTTGCTGGGGAGCTGACAGCAAGCCTCCCGGCATCCTCCCGCACTGCCAACGCCTCGGGAGCAGCGCAACTTTCATCTTGCTTCTGAGCCTCCGCTGAAACAGACAGCGGGTGGGGGGGTGGGGATCAGCATCAGACCTCCAGCTGGAAGTCAGCCCTCACGTCCCCTCTCCTCCCAACCTCCAGCCCACTGTTGCCGGGCCCCTGAGGTAGAAAATGCTGCTGAAGGCAACACAGGACCCACAAAAAAGCAAGCAGCCACTCTGGTGACTCCTGTGTCACTAATTGAAGGAAAGGCGTCACTTGGGCCGTGTCTGTAAGCCATCCTGTCCAGGCGCGTGGTTATCACCTGCTTCGCTCACCGATGGTGACTCCTTGAGCTCATGAAATATTTAAACTGACGACAAAGGTTTTTTGTGGTGCGTAGCTCAGGGAAGATCTGGGGTCTTCAGTAATACAAAGTGGCCCTGGCTTCTTCAGTGTGGGGAAAAGAAGGAGTAGTTAGGAGAGACTGAGTGCTCCCTGCCCTCAATCTCCATCAGTACCTCACTCTTTGATGCCGACCGCTGGTACCTCCTCAATTTTAATAAAAGGTTATATGCAAAAGCAGCTTCAAGCTCCCTACCCCTCCTAACTAAACTGTTCTCCCTAAACCTGTATAATAGAAATTCTTCAGCTGCAACTAGAGGGGGATGAAAGAGAACATGGGCCCCTGAGAACCAGCTTCCTGCCCCCATTTTCCTATTTGCTTGCTTTGTAAACAGGACAACCTGTTCAGCCTCCTTTTTTACAGACATAAAATGAGGCGCAGGGCTCTCTAATGTCCCTTTTGGACCTAACAAGCCACAGTGGCTCCGCGTGCCTGGGAAGAAGCACTTGGGGAGTGAACTCTTAGCAGCTGGACATGTGCACACAACACCAGACACCGAGGTTCCCAGAAGTCAAGACTGGTTTAGCCCTCAGGCCAGATGGGGATAAAGTGTCTGGAAGAGCCTCCTGGGCAGACTGCAAGGGTGAGGGGGCTGGGGCACATTTCCTGGTTCCCCAGATGGAGCCAGAGTAGAACCCACCACAATCAGACCTATAGCAGATACATGCGGGTGCAATTTCAAGCTGAAAGATGGAATTTGGGGGAGCTAGGGGAGAACTGTAGGAGGTGTGAAAGAAAGATGACTTGGTATGATCACATTTCACTTACTGAATTAAGTAACTATGTGTTTTTGAGAGTTTATTTACCCAATCAAATGTTTAAAAGTCTTAAGAAACTTACACACGGCTGAACCCTGGCAAAACATCTGAGAAACTCTAGAAGAGATGAAATACTGATGAGATCAGCTGGACCATAAAACTGCAATGAAACAGCTAAGATGAAGGGTGGGGACAATGACAGAAGAGATGATGCAGAGAGAGTGGTGGGTGTGACAACTGACGGGCTGGTCCCTGGGGAAGAGGACTGTGGTCTCCTTCAGCAGGCAGAACTTGACCTCTGTCTCCACACCCCAGACCTCTAGTTCTTCTGATATAGATTTGCGTCTCATCTTTCAAAAGAGGCCATTTCTTTCTCTTTAGCTCTTCGGATGACCACAGAAATTCCCCAGGGACAAAAATTCGACTAAATCTTTTATATGACTCTGAAGCCTGTGTTTTAGTTATGGACAACTCTCCTGAGAACTCACTGGTGAGTTCTCAGGAGAGTTGTCCATAACAATACTTACTTGACCTTAGTAAGTATTGTATCTGAAAACGAGACCATTACTTGTGTTTACAATGAGATTCTTAAACATATAAATGAGTCACTAAAGCAAGTCTTGATTTTTAAAAAAAGTAACTATTCAGGTCTGTTCAGCCAGGATAGTGTACGTTAGTTCCTAATAGGTTCCCATACTCCTTCTGCTCAGATTCAACCTGTTGGGAGAGGAACCTTCCCTAAAACTTTGCTCCTCAAGGTGGGGTTTGTGGACCAGGAGTGGCAGCGTCACTTGGCAGCTTGTTAGACATGCAGAGTCCTACCCCAGACCTACTGCTTCAGAGCCTGCATTTTAATAAGATCACAGGTGATGTGGGTGGATGTTACAGTGTGAGAAACACTAGAACTGAAACACAAATCTGACCACGCCTTTCCCCAGCTTTCAAACCTCTAAGAGCTGTCAGTGCCCAGGGAGCAAAGCCCAAGCTTCTCCTGACATTCAAGGCCTTAAGTGACTCAACATCCATCTACCTGCCATGCCAACTCTCCTCATATCCCTACGTTCCAGCCACACTGAACCCTTCATGGCACCTGAGCTTGCCCTGTGCACCTTTGCTTGCGTGCTTGATGCCTCTGACCAGCATTCGTGATGCATCCAGATGACCAATTTCAAGAGTGAGCCCTACCCTCCACCTCCTTTATGAAGCCTATGTGCTTAAATCTACCCAGAGGTAATCTCCCCACTGTCCTAATCCCCACAAAATTGTGTCTGGACCTCCAAGTGAACTTTGTGCTTTTAACCCTTAGATTGTTACTTACATATAACTATTTTATAAAACCCACATGAAGTTTAATATCTTACCCAATTAATTTTTCACCCTGGCCAGTGTTCTACAGTGGGGGCTCAATAGATAGCTTCTTAAACATTTGAATCTATGGACATTTACATCAGTGCATGAATAAATGAACATATTAGTACATATACTTCAATACTATCCATTAATAAATGAAAGCAATCCTCAAATTTTATTTAAGGTTCAGGTTGCCACCCTAAAATTTCTTAAAATGGCACTCTCAGAAAAAGAAAAAAAAAAGATTTCTAACTCACACAAGCATTTAGCAACACCTGAGATAACTCAGGGAAGCAATCACATAATTTTTGTACTAACAAGTGGAAAATGTTACAGTGCTTGTACAGGAGACAGGGGAAGCACAGAGCCAAAATGAGCCAGTTTCCAACACAGCGCAAGAAACTTTACTCAAAAGGGGTAAATTATGGTCTTTTCTACAGTGAATATTTTCACCAATGTGAGATGAATAAAATCCTTCTGGAAATTACTCTTATGAAATTACTTCTACCAGGACACTTAATAGTATATTCTGGTGCCCCTGAAAAATTAATTAACCTTATCCGTAACAACCTAACCCCTAAACCTTTTGCAGTGTTTTTACTGTGGGTCAGGTTAATCTTCTCTATCTTAATTTACATCTAAGGGAGAGTGGTCTAAATTACACTGAGGCCTTCTGGTCACCAGTCCCCTGCCTCATGGCATTTCTTTAGATGACATTCTGCTCATGTTCAAATGTATGAATCTTTTTAAAATGGCAAATCTCTGAGATTACCAGGGAGAACTTTTCAACGTTTGGAGGGTGAGGGGAGGGGAGCTACACTGCGGTCATCATTACAGAGCAAGACACAGCCATAATGAGGGGATGAACAAGGCTGTAATTCTCTTATTTGGTCCTAGTGCACATTATTTTTTTCCTGAGAAAGCCTAGATTTTCAGTCTCAGACCATATAGGGACCAGGCTCTGAGACAGCATTATGGGTCAACAGCAGGATCCACACATCCTCTTCTCCCTTTTGTTTATCCAAAAGATATCCAAAATGTATACTCAAGTCATGATCAGAAGACTAAGAAAAGTTCCTGAAAACAACACCACGCTTGAGCTAATAATGGCCTCTGGTTATTCGCTGTGGGAATGAAATCTTCCTTAACTCTGTAATTCTGGAATGTTGATCTTAAGCTGTGGGAGTTTTATTTTCCCTTTGAGAACAGACACATGGCATGCCCATTTCCATAAAAGAAGGATTTCTGAATTAGCTCAGAATTGGAAAATAGTATTACCCCCAAATAGTAATTAATCTGTGCTGCTGTAGCAAACAGAATTAGTATCATTAATACTTATTAATAACAACATACATATCAATAATGATGAGGCAATCAACTGATAAAAATGCGTTAGGACACAAATAGTGCTGAAAGAAAAAACATTTTCTCTAAAAGATGAAAAACAGTAGTTCTTTGTGGAAAAGATTGCAAGTCTCCTAAAAACATGTACCCCTCCCCAAACACTGGCCTGAAGGGCACATTCATCTTCTTTTGTTAACTGGTCTCTGATGGGCTTTGTCCTCCTGAGGGTGAGCTGCTTTCAGTTAGAATTAATCAGAGATACAGCAGTGATGAGGCCACCCCAGACACTGACAGCAGCTACATAAATGCTTCCTTGTTGCCACGCGTGCTGGCAAAGGATGGAGCTGGAACAATGAAAGCTAATGATGGGACTCTGGAAGCTATCATTTTGAATCAGACCACCCCTTATGCCACCCTTGTGAAAATCAAGCCAGACTCAGACTCCATGTCAGGTTAGCAGGCCTGGGGGCTCAGCGAGCCCGCAGCAGACAGAGGGCTTTAGATGTCCACGGGAACACTGGATCCTGGCATGGGATGACCACTGGCCAAGACGTGACCCAGATGGCATAGTGGGCTGTGCTGTGTTACGGGCCAGCCTTACAAACAGCCACATGCTGCTGGCTGGGAAGTCCCAGCTGTGTCTTCCGGCCACCGTGGAAATCACCCAAGTCAGAGGTTCTCTCCAGGAATTCTCTTTGCTTGTGCTTGGAGGACCTCTCGGTTGAAATCCCAGATCTGCCTTGACTTCTCCTCTTATGATTTCATGCACTAGTATGGGTGATCAGAATGGGCTTCAGAACACAGCTGTGCAGAAGCAGGAGTGACTGAGCCTTGGTGAACCCAGATCAGATAAGCAGAACCACTCATCTGATCCAAAGACTCATGATTAAAAAATACACAGCTGTGGCTTTAAGTTCTAAGTTTGGGGGTGCTTTGTTTTACAACAGTTAATAATAGACAGTTGGGGAGCCACTTGAGATTTTCTGAGCACAGTACAACTATGATGGAAAACGTGCTCCAGAGGCTTTATAGTATAGCAGCAGGATGAAGATGGGAAGGGAGTAAGGAGATTCTGGGAGGCAAGAAAACCAGAATGGAGGCCTTGCCCAGGAGGTCAGGAGGGCCCAAACCAAGCTAGAGGTGGTAGGAATGGAGATGCAAAAAACTCTGAAGAAATAATAGCAACAGACCAGATATAAATGAAGAAGGAAAGTGCAGAGTGGTTGATGATGACTCTGAGCATTGCTAAATGGAGAAGGAAAGTGCAGAGTGGTTGATGATGACTCTGAGGGTTGCTGGAGAGTTAAGTGACAAGAAGGAGAGGAAGCAGGAAGGGCTGTGATGTCACATTTGAGAGTCCATAGAGTATCTTGGCGGGACAGGTTGTGCTTTGAGAAAAATAGGACAGTGACTCTGTAAAATGAGACCCACTGGGAAAAAATATTTCAAATACGTTTTGGTAGAGGTGATGGTTGAAGGCATGATGCTCAGCAAAAGAACATGTAGAGGAAATTGTAGAAACACAGGAAAGAACCTTGATACCCATGTGCTGGGCATCAGTTCAGTTCAGTCGCTCAGTCGTGTCTCTTTGTGACCCCGTGAGCCGCAGCACACCAGGCCTCCCTGTCCATCACCAACTCCCAGAGTCCACCCAAACCCATGTCCATTGAGTTGGTGATGCCATCCAACCATCTCATCCTCTGTTGTCCCCTTCTCCTCCTGCCCTCAATCTTTCCCAGCATCAGGGTCTCTTCAAATGAGTCAACTCTTCGCATCAGGTGGCCAAAGTATTGGAGTTTCAGCTTCAATGTCAGTCCTTCCAATGAACACCCAGGACTGATCTCCTTTAGACTGGACTGGTTGGCTCTCCTTGTAGTCCAAGGGACTCTCAAGAGTCTTCTCCAACACCACAGTTCAAAAGCATCAATTCTTCTGTGCTCAGTTTTCTTTAGAGTCCAACTCTCACATCCACACATGACTACTGGAAAAACCATAGTCTTGACTGGACGGACCTTTGTTGACTCTGGAGCTTATAGCAGTTTATCTGGGTGGTTCTTGCAAATGGTCTCTAATGTGGTTGTTATCAAAACCTTAACAAGGGCTGTTTTCATCTGAAGGTTTGACTGGGGCTGGAAAATCTGCTTCCAAGATGGTGCACTCATGTGGCTGATGGCTGGAGGCCTCAGTTCCAGGCCACATGAGGAGCATGTGGGGATGCTCAAGAATCTTTGTGACGTGGTACCCAGCTTTCTCTATGGTGAGTGATCCAAGTCAGAGGTTGCAAGACAGACCCTGTGCCTTTTATAACTTGACCTCAGAAGTCATGTACCATCACTTCTGTTGTAATCCATCAGTCACATAGACCAGTGTGGGAAAGAACTATACAAGGGCATGAATGCCAGGAAGTGGGGATCATTTGGGGCCATCTTGGAAGCTAGCAACCACACTGGAGGTGGAGGAAGAAGCTGAGCAAAACTCAGAAAGATGTGAAGGATAGCTTAGCTAGAGAAATGAGACTACCACCTGGAAAGAGATCTAGTTCTCACCTCGTTGCTTCACCTGGCACCTTAAATGGGCCCCTGATCTCCTTTAAAACACACTGCCTCCAGAAAATGTGCCTGGTAAGGAAGATTTTTCCTTCATTCACCTGATTACCAGACTACTTATCACATGTCAGGCAACGTGTCAAGATTTCCCTGAGGTTGGCAGTGTCTCATCTCACTGTTTTATAGGGAAGGAAACTGAAGCTGAAGTTACCAGTCCAAGTGCTCACTACCAGTGTGATGTGAGGCTGGAATATGAACCCAGGTTGCTTAAATCCTGCACGCTCACTCTTAGCCTCTTTCTACTACACTGAGAGTGTAGGAATCAGTGTTCTTCTGCTGGAAGCTCCAAATAAGGGGAAGCACGAGGGATGACCCAGAAGTGCTGCAGATGCTGCAGAAAGGTGAAGGACTGGTGTCCCTGCACCAGGCACAGGCCAGGAAAGAGTCAAGAAATCAAGGGCTTGCTTACCATCCTTGGGACTTGCTTTGTTTTCAGCGGGCTGCTCCACGAACTTGAGCAGTGGGGATCTTGACCTCTGCATGGTGGGAAGAGCGGGGTCACTAAACAGTATGGTGTCTTTGCCCCCTGTCACAGAAAAGAGGAAAATGGACATATTATGTCACCACTGGAGTGGTGGCCACACTCAGCCCACCCAAGGACGCTCCTTCTTCAATCATAGGCAGTGCCATGGTGGAGAAGGGGCAGCCTACCCTCTCCACAGTGAAGGCAGGGCAGAGGGGTCCAGGGCCAGCTGCCTATGAGTCCTGAAGTCTGCTCAGAACACAGATGCCCACAAATGCCACCGTTAAAGGGTAGCATGCTGTGTCTGTCAGAAACGGAACGGCTTTCATCTGGGTGAGACAACAGCAATACTAGCAAGAGCAGTAGAGCGCTCTGAGTGCAGGCTCTGGAGCCCTGCTGTAGTACTTATATCCTGGAGCCCATCACTTGCTAGCTGGGTGACCTCGGACACGTCACTGAGCCTCTCTGAGCCTCAGAGCCCTCATCTGTGAAGCGAGGAAGCCATCTCAGGGGGTGGTGGTGATAGAATGAACTGATGCATGGAAAACACTGAGGCATTTCGTCAGCACTCAAAGAATTTCACATACTGAAATGACTGTTTCATGGTACGGGTAGAACTGCCCTACACACTGGGTCTGATTTAATTAGATCTGGTCATTTAAATTGAATCATAAGTATGTCATAAAGCAGGTAGTATCAGGTTCCCCAAATGATCACAGCTAGACTCTATTTAGGATATAAAGACACATCCCAGCCAAACCCTTTTATCAATTCATATGAACTCTCTAAGTGGGCAGAGAAAGCCTGAGATGAAGAGGAAGAGGAAAGGGAAACCATTACAACTCTATTTTTGAGGCCATGGCAAGGTATGAAGGTGAGGAGCAGGGAGGTGTGGCTTTGAAATGTGAGCTTGATGAGCACAGACACACGGACACAAAACACGTGCACAGAGGGTGATGCTGACCCATGGTCAGGTGAGGGAGGATTTGATCTCCAGCTCCTGCCCATGAACCCCTAAGATTCTCTTGGTGGGCACCACCATGCCAACAGTGAACCCCAGGGCCATGGCCCAGCCCATGCTCCAGCCTCAGCTGTCTGACTTTGAATGAAACCTTATCTGAAGACAAGTCACTGAATTTCTCTGGGGCTCAAATCAGAGGCTCTAAAGTTCTGTGATTCTACTCAGGTTTGGTGGAGCACAGAATGGTATTTGGGTCAAGATGTCCACTGCCTTGGAGAACGAGGTGAACCTTGGCCTGTACCTTATTTATGATACCAAGGCCTTAACTTGTTTATAATACCACCCTCCCTGTTGGCCATGCATGTAATCTTATTAACTTGATTTCCAAGACTAGTAGAGAGTTTGGCATATGGCAGGTGCTTCATAAACAGCTGATAACTGTGAATAAATGGTTGATGCATTCTTAGGAATCCTGATGTTTAATTGGTGGGTATGGATGCCTGCAGCTGCCTCAGGCAGATGGAGCTTGTTATTAGCAGCCATCACTCTCAGGTTTCTGCTTCATGAGGGTCATCCCAGAAGAAGAGAAATCTGATAGGAACTGACCCTGAAGTTCTTCACAAGTACAGATATTGTCTCAAGTTGAAAGAAATCCAGAATCTTTAGGACCACAATCTGGAGAGGTTTCCCAAGGAGAACCACTGAACTGAAGCTCTGGATAATTTAAGAGGCTCTCAGGATGAAGCTATGGCAAACCTAGAGAGTGTATTAAAAAGCACAGACATCATTTTGCCAATAAAGGTCTGTCTAGTCAAAGGTATGGTTTTTCCAGTAGTCATGTAGGGATGTGAGAGTTGGACTATAAAGAAAGTTGAGTGCCAAAGAATTGATGCTTTTGAACTGTGGTGTTGGAGAAGACACTTGAGAGTCCCTTGAACTGCAAGGAGATCCAACTAGTTCATCCTAAAGGAAATCAGTCCTGAATAATCATTGGAAGGACTGATGCTGAAGCTGAAACTCCAATACTTTGGCCACCTGATACGAAGAACTGACTCACTGGGAAAGACCCTGATGCTGGGAAAGATTGAAGGCAGGAGGAGAAGGGGATGACAGAGGATGAGATGGCATCACCGACTCGATGCACAAGAGTTTGAGTAAGCTCCACGAGCTGGTGACAGACAGGGAAGCCTGGCGTGCTGCAATCCATAGGGGTGCAAAGAGTCAGACACAACTGAGCAACTGAACA
This sequence comes from Muntiacus reevesi, assembly GCF_963930625.1. NCBI lineage: Eukaryota > Metazoa > Chordata > Mammalia > Artiodactyla > Cervidae > Muntiacus > Muntiacus reevesi. The sequence continues at coordinate 42,171,238 of NC_089264.1, forward strand.
ACAACAGGACAAAGTTGACCCAGTCAAGTCTCCCCTTGTGTTGCAAAGATACAATCTGGAAACACCATGAGGAGATAATTGTTGTTATGAAGCCATACCAGATGTCTCAGGTGGGCTCCTTTTGTTTCTCTTCAACAAGGCAACAGTCGCTGTCCTAAGCTAGGGGCAGAATTGCAATTCCTGTTCCATCTTCCCAGCACACGCTGGGAAGCAGAGGCACACTCTATCCTCTGCCCAACAAGCCTTCCAAGTCCACTCTGTCCTGTGGCCGAGGAATCAGAATGCGGGTGGAGCTGGGAGCTGGCTGCAGCCGAGTGAGTGAAGGGAGTGGGAGGAGGAGTCTCGTGCCTTCCCATTGTGAGGAATCCTCTAGGGCCGAATGACTCCCTGGCCCTCTTCAATCACAGTGAATTATCCACTCCACAATGGCTCCTCAAAAATGCTGGGGTGTGTGTATGTGGGTGTGCTCAGTCATGTCTGACTCTTTGTGACCCCACAGGCTGTAGCCTACCAGGCTTTTCGGTCCATGGAATTCTCCAGGCAAGAATATTGGAGTGAGTTGCCATGCCTCCTCCAAGGGATCTTCTCAGCCCAGGAATCAAACCTGCATCTCTCGCATCTCCTATATTGGCAGGTAGTTTCTTTACCACTGAACCACCTGGGAAGCTCTAAACTTCTGCAAGAATCTAAGCAACAGGCATGCAGACGAGGGAAACAGAAACCACCGTTTGTCCATAAATTAATCCGTATCTAATTCAAGTAGGGGTTGGAGAAGAAGATAAACACCTTCTGAAATCCCCACCTGCAGAGATTACTTCCTTATCTGATGCTAAAATGTCAAGATTTGGTTTTTGCAAAACATTTTCAAAGACCCTCCTTGGAGGGCTCTCAGTTCTGTTGTTTCTAAGCCCAGACTCTCTCTGTATTGACTTTATTGAACTCTAATCTGATGGTCTGCTGTCTCCTAGCCCCATTTTGGTCCTTGGGACTGGGGGATGGGGTGTGCACTATCTACGAACTAGATTCAAACTACTATCAGCACAGGTCACACAGGCCCTTCTGTTCAACTGGTGTTTGAGTTTCCAGAAGCCCCCCTGATTCCCTATAACACAACAGCACTCCTTCCTTTCTCCAAAATGTGCCAGTTACTTTCAGAATGCACATTTTCCTCCTCAGACTGATGTTGAGAGTGCAAAATAGAGAATTCAAATAAAAAGCTCAAAGAGCCAGGCTCTGCTCTTGCCAGACTTTTTTTTTTTTTCTTCTGGTTTTCAGTGTTTCTTTTCGGAGCATGAGCACATCCAGGAAACCTTCTCTCAGCGCCTGCCCCCCGCCCCCTCCAAGCATCATTCTCACCTGCAGATGCCAGCAAACCACGGGGAGAAGGCGGCTGACAGATAGGGGGCTGGGGAGAGTGGAGGGTCATTCCGTCCTGAAGTGCAAGGTCCACCAGCTCACCCTCTGGCTTTCTCTACAGAGCCCTGCATCTCCCCCAACTCTCAGGGACCTGTTAAACAGTCTGGAGTACTCGCTGCTTTCCAGATGATTTCTCCACATGGGCTGTGACATCTGTCAGACTTGCCTGCTTCCCGGCAAGATCACACATTTGCCCCAACTCTATCCAACCCCACCAAGAGCTGTATATTGTTGGCTGAGAGAGTGGGGAGGGAGGGAGAAGAGAGTCAAAGAGAAATCAGAGCATGCTCCAAGGCCAAGAGAAATTCTGCCTTATAGTCATGAGAGGTGGCCTTCTTCACCACGGTCCTTTAGGGTCTTGGGAGAGACTGTTCCAGCTTCTGAATCTTTCTTCGCCACTTCAGCTTGCTTTGAGACCCAGTCCCCAGCTGATTTGATCTACACTCCCTACCCTCCCTCACTCTCCCACCCCCCAGCCTCCTACCTTCTGGGTCTCTCTTTCCTGAACTATACTCTCCCTGTGCAGGTGGAGCATTGAAATGAAGATCTGAACACCTGAGTTCAGCCTCTGTGGCCTAGGTATTGAAGAAGGAATTCATAGGGCCAGGACTCCATCTCAGGCCTATCTGTGCTGATCATGCTCCGCTGCCTCTCCAGTGGACTCTGAACTCTCTGCTTAGTGCCTGTGGGGATGACAGTGGGAGGATAAGACCCCCTCCAGACAGGGGAATCTTGGAGATCACATCCAGGTTACTCATTGCCTAAGAGGAAACATACCGTAATCAGCCCTGTCTCCGGACAGGTCATAAACTTTTTCCGTATCTATCAGGATGTAATCACAGGCTTATTGATTATTAACTGGTTGGAACGTGACCACAAGCTTATTGATTATTAACTGTTTGGAATGTAACTGCGGGCTTATTGATTAATGACTGTTTGAACACATAACACGTGAATGATAGGGTTACTGTAGTTGTATTTACCGTTCCTTTCTTTATGTAAGGCTCAAGGAAATTGGGGTGGTGGGTTTGGACACGTACACATGGGGTATAAAAGACTTTCACAAATGCCTGTCGGGGTCCTTGGCTAAGAGGAGACTCTGCCTTGGGCCCGCCGGTGTAATAAACTGCACTCCACTATCTGCATTGTCCTTCTGAGTGAGTCTGTTTCCTGGAAAGCATGGCTATAACTGTATCACCCAACTTCTTGAATTCGTGTTTCCTTATGGAAATTTCTGTTTCCTTAAAATGAGGGGATCAGACTACTTCATGAAAGAGAAGAAGGTTTTCTCTTACATGGCAACTCTGACCAGGAGGTAGCTTCCTGGAAAGCCAATGTGAAAGACCGTTTTGAGGGCCACATGTGAGATTAGCAAGGAAGGGCGATGTGATTGATTAGCCATGTCTGCCACTGGCACGGAAATGATGCTGTGTAATATATACCAAGTATTTGTCACCCTTGAACTTTTTGCTCTCAACTGTCATTCCAGGTCCAGCATTCAATGACTTGTCACATTAGTCCCTCACACATTATCATCTTTATTGCTTCATTGACACTTATGTATCATTTTGTGTTTTCCTTTCACTGCATGATACATATTCATCACACTTTCCTACCCACTCCAGCATTCTTGCCTAGAGAATCCTGTGGACAGAGGAGCCTGGTGGGCTGCTGTCTATGGGGTCGCACAGAGTCGGACACGACTGAAGCGACTTAGCAGCAGCAGCAGTGGGACTGGTGATTCTTGGAGGGGGCAAGGGGCATGTCTAGAATGCCTGGTACAGGGCTGAATTCACAAAGTTGATACTCAGAAAGTATCAACATGTTATGGACTGATCTGTTAGAGGAGACACAGATCCTTTCAAGACTGCTAAATAACTGACAGCTAGCAATTCTCTGAAACCACTGGGTCTCAATCCCCTCTACTTGGCTGAAACAGTAAATATTCCCTTACTTAGTGAAAGAGGAAGAGGAAGAAGAGAAAAGTGGAAGAAGAAGAGAAAAAGGAAGTGGAGGAAGTAAGAGGAGGAAGGAAGAAGAGGAAGAGAAGAAGAAAAAAAATAACATACTTCCTCTTGCTTGGCTATTAGAGCTTAAATGGAGACCATACAATGATGAGCAGATAGAAGGGACCGGTCTAATTTGCACAGAAAGAGGCCCCTCTCCCCCGACCATGGTTTGAAAATGATCGTGAGGTGATGCCTCGTTGTAACATCCTTTATTACTGCATCAGGGCAATGCTATCACAGTCACATAAATGGTCTCAGATCAGGGGAATTGCCATTCTTTTTTTCGATCCTCCCACTTTGTACCCATGTGGAGGCCAGAGATTAGAACAAATAGGCTGGGGCATAAAATTCATTCAGTTGCTGCCCTCCAAGCAAATGCTACCATTTAATATTTGCTTTGTACTAATTGAATTCTCTATTTCAATTGACTATTCTAATCAGAAAAGTGCAAGGATACAAAGAGAATGCATTTCTATTTATTTACATGCAGGGATGATATTAATGCACTGCTATTAGCCACAAACACAGATATTTCAGAAAGAACATACTCCCAAATCCTATGGAAACATCGTAGCTCAGGCCTTCAGGCAGCAGGAGAAAAAAAAAAAAAAAAAGGAAAGAAACAATTGTTACTGCATAATAGCCATTCTAACCTAGACCAAACAACGGCAGAGATAGGAAATTCTCAGCATTCTTTCATTTATTCGACTTCCATCTTCTTACATAAGTTGTAGAAATAAAACATTGTGAAATCTCACTAAGTCATTTGGAGAGAAAAAAAAAATCCAAACGCTAGAACATGCACAGAAATAGCAATCCGACTGCACAAATAAACGATAAATTTGCCTGACTGTGTTGAAATTCAATGCAATAAAAGAAAGGCCTTCAAAGGAGATAAGGTTTTAAACTGCATCAAAAGATTCTTGTGCAAAATGGATCATTCAAATCCCCAGGATGGCACTTGGCACTAATTAGGTCTGTTAGGTCTTCTGACATCAAGTTCAAGGAATCTCTACTAAAAATTGCAATTTATGAAATACACTTCCAGGCAACCTGAGGCGGCTATTCAGATTTACATTAAGAAAACATGTGGTTTTGTCCATGTCCCTGGGCAGTGTTCATTTCTCATACACAAGGAAGCAACGGATATGATTCAAGGGTAGAGAAGGGTTTGTGCAGAAAGGTTAAGTAACTAAAAATATATGTACAAAGTTGCTTCCAGGGAAAGAGGAGGTGGTAGAAAATGATAAATACAAGTTTCTGGAGAATGTAGAGAGAAAGAAGAAAGTTGATGGGGGTCTCATGAAGGGGGGTATTTTACCAAGACAAATGGGATAAATATAGCTAATTAATGTGAAACATCAAGTTTCTTCACATCCTGCACCACTGCGGAAAAAAAATCTACAGCAGAAATTTTTATTTTCAAGCTTTGTAGCAAATGGAATGAGGGAAGAGGGAAGAAGGTTGTAAAGCGCATTTGGGTTAGAACAATTGTTGGTTCTTATATTCAATTTTAAGACTGATGATTAAATTGAACACGTCTTTGTAAGTTTGTACATTCATTTTTAGAATGAATGATTAAATAGAATAAATTTTTGTGAGTCTTTATATTTCTTTTTAGGGGTGATGATTAAACTGAACACATCTCTATAATACACCTACAGGAAAAAAATGAAGCAATTTACCATACTCACAAAAGCTAAAAATAACATATATACAGACATATACAATGACAATTTTAGAATTTAGATTAGCAAACTTCATAGTTCACTTTGTATATTTATTAGTTTTTTTCTGATTTCCTCCAAAATGATGGCTTTTAATTTCAAACACTTGTACACATCTCAGCAATAATCTTCAAATAAAAGAACATTAAAAGGGTAAAGTCTGCTCTGCAAATTTTCAGAAAAAGAAATTTTTATAAAGTTCTGCTTACCTGGGAGACTCCACAAACCAGAAACTTCCAAAGTTCTTAATTTTTTCTCCAGTTCAGCCACCCTATTCCCTAGGATTCTGGAAAAGGGGAGAAAAATGGCAAACGACAGACCAATGAGCATCTGTCTTATCAGCTCTCAGGGCTGTGAGCAGGCTATCTGCAAAGGCTGGTGATGCCCTAGTAGAGAGAAAATGTTTTGAGACTTAAGACACATGCTAAAAACAGTGTGTGTGTGTGTGTGTGTGTGTGTGTGTGTGTGTGTGTGTGAGCACACCCCCACATGCTAAACATACACAGATTCTACTGAAAGTACATATGAAAATATAAAGTGAATGATTTAAAATGATTTAAACCTTACTAAAGTGTTGCCATTCACGTGAATCTTCTCCCACAAAGATAGCTGGGAAGCCAAACAATGATTCTACCATTACCCAGGCATCTTACATCATTTCTGTTTGGGAATTCCTCGTGGCTAAAGATGACACTTAATTTTGAATACCCTTACAAGTATCACAACTTGACTTTTTGAGGGTGGATATGAGTTTTAGAAGTAACCAAATCTAACAAATAAGATGAAAGAACATGCTTGGTGATGTTACTTCGAGTCAATAAAATAATATCCACCTTCTTAGACCTAACCTATGGCTTACAAATGGCCATATCCTTGATATCTAGCATAATACCTGGTAGACAGTAGGTGCTCAATAAATATATTCCATTAAATAAATCCTTTTCTTCATAGCTTGTAATGATCTCTGGAATTTAAAAATAGGCATTTGAAAAACTTTCAGAAATTACAGAATCACTAAAATAATTACCCTGCTTTCCAAGATGACTATTCTGATTCACTATGATGTATAAGATCTTGAATGTGTATTTTAACAGATTACTCTGTCTATTTGGAAGTCAAACTTTGTCTCTATGCATGAAGAGACCTAAATGTGGCCACATATTTCCCCTCCTTCACTCCACACAAAATTAAATATAGTTGGGAAATGATGTGATAGACATCTGAAACTTCAATCACTTTTCATTGACTTGGAAATTGAAAAACCAGTCTTTATCTTTGGGGGATTTTCTTGGCACTGCTGTGCTAAAATGATGTGGAAATCACCTTAATAGCAATGTTTCAAATTCTTTCAGCAGGAGAAACCAGAATGCCAGAATTGTTCTTCTATACTTTTACATTCCAGACATAGATGCACACACCCACATACATACCAAGATCTGAATATGTATATATCTGCATATATGTATATTGCTTCAAATGCATCCTCATTTTACCTGAATTGACTTGCAGACTCTTAATTAATATTCCCTTTGAGTTCACAGAAAACTCTTTGACGTGACTCTATGTGGTTTTGTTCATCTAGGTACTTAGAGCTTTTTTCTTTTCTTCTTTTCCTTAAGTCTTAAATTCTGCATAGTCTTTATCAATTACTTTCAATTTTCACTCCATTTGTTGGGTCTATTCGGCTTTCATGTCTCTGACCCCTCAATAAACACTTTTCTTCGTAATCTCGCTTTCAATATTTTGCTCAGACCTTCTGATCTGAGCTCCCTTTTCACCAGCTGATGGGTTTGAGATGCAATCACATTGGTGTTCAAGCTGATGCCTGCTTCTTAGAATGATCAGATCACCTGTACGTGGCTGCTTCTTGGAAACAAAAGATAAGGCTTAACTCTTCTGTGTTCAATGAAAGATGCCGTCAGGGCAATGCTCGAAGGCGTGGTGAAGAGACATTTGGTTGTATTTTTTCTGATGTTCTTGGATAACGCAGCCATGTCTCCCAGAAATGTGCTGATGTGAATCTGCTGGTGTCCGGAACAACCTACTCTCAGGGATCTTGCCTTAGTTTGTCGGTGCTGACTGCTTTTTTCTTTAGCCTGACACAGGCATCTGCTGCAGGGCTGGAGGTAGTAAAATGGACCCACTAGAAGTTGCAGTAGTAGTAATGGCAACAATAACATCATCAGTAACAATAACAACTATTCTATGGGTAACACAAACAGCAATTAATCTTTCCTGAATCCCAGGTCTGAGTCAGAGTGCATGCCAAACATCTACCAAAAGTACGCTTTCTTCTCTGACCTGACGAAACTCTGCAGTGTAGACTGTATTTTTATCCTGCTTTTATACATGTGGGTCCTAACAAACAGAGAGGTGAAGGAGTTTGTCTAAAGACACACAGTTCATCTCAAATCTGTCTTTTCCCAACCCCCAGCGTTCTCATCTAGCACCCTCTACTCCCATTAGAAAACAGAGGCATAGAAACTAGTCAGCGTAACTAAAACCACATGCTGGACTCAGCTGGTGACAAGTATGGATTTTTACCCTATGCCTCAGGTAGATTAACCTTTGTCTCCCAAGTGCACGTTCTTAACCAATAACACCCTAATAACACTAGAAAACCAACATTCACAGGCCTAAAGCAAGTTCTCTTTAAAGCTATGCATAAGTGAAATATGGATGCAGCCACAGCTGGACCTGCAAAATATAACCTAAGATGCTTCAAATGACAGACGGTCTTCTAGTTGGCTTCACACTGAGCAGATACAGCAGCTGGTCCACTGAAAGTGATGTAACACAGCCCAGGGAGAGGAGAGGCTTATCAGACTCTTCATAGCTGGCAGGACACACAGATGGAGACAGTAGGAGTAAAAACAGGGTCCGTTCAGTGAAGTTCAACCAATTTAATAACTATTGAGGCTGTAAGGAACAAAGATGAGAAGCTATATCCCACAAGAGCCAGTGGGGATGTAGGAAGCCGAAGGAACAGAGTGTTAGAGGAGGAGGTGACCTTGGGATACCTGAGGAGACAGATGGACATCTTGGGGAGACAGGAAGATCCAGGAGTGTAAGGATGAGAGTGTATGCTGGGGGCAGGTCTACTCTCCAACAGGAAGAGAGAAGTCAGAAGAACTGGGGACCACAGCACCACCTGCGTAAAGCGAGAAAGGACCAGAGGAACACAGGTGGAAAGGGAACAGGAGCACCAGGGCCACGTGCGGAAGGGAGCGAGGGGTCCAGGTCAGGTGGCATAGTCTGTATCATCTTATTCTAGAAGGTGGTCACACAGGATGAAAAAGGCCCCTGAGAAGGTGTGCCCGACCCTTGAGAGAGCTGTTACAAGACAGAGGAAAGGGTGAAGTCCAGAATCCAAGTGACAGGGTTGGAAAAGCAGCCTATGAGAAAGCTGAAGCGGTGAATATAGATGACTCTTCAAGTAGTTTAGCAGGGAATCCAAGGAGACAGTCAGGGCAGTAGCTTGAGGCATAAACAGGCTTGAGAGAGGATTTTTTTCTTTGTAAGATGTGGGGGTGGGGGTGTTTAAAATAAAGTTTTTATTTAGCTGTGGCTTGTTTTAGAATAGGGAAAATTTTAGCATATGTCTACCTAGTAGTCTAGAAAAAACTTCAAGACACTGGGCTTCTAGATAGGATTTTCAGTAGTGGTTTCTGATAGTAAAGCACCATGTGTGTGTTAGTCGCTTAGTCTTGTCCAACTCTTTGTGACCCCATGGACTGTTGCCTGCCAGGCTCCTCTGTCCATGGAATTCTTCAGGCAAGAATACTGAAGTGGGTTGCCATTCCCTGCTCCAGGGGATCTTCCCGACCCAGGGATTGAACCCAGGTCTCCTGCATTTTAGGCAGATTCTTTACCATCTCTGAGCCACCAGGGAAGCCCAGAGGGAATCTGCAAAAGACAGAACTAACTCAGGAACTAGCCACCACTTTGCCTCTGTCCTTTCTCTCTGGACAACATGGGAAGCAGGAATCCTGAGTGAGGGTCTTGGGGGAAGCCTGATCCTTTAAAGAGGAAGAGCTGGCAATGGCCCCACACAAACTGCAGATAACCTTGCCCCCCACCTTCACCCCAGGAGATCTTCTTTTGAATCTTTGCTCTGATCCAGGACAGCTCCTGCTGCTTCCAAGATCTTGAACTTCCAGGCTACTTACCATTGGCCAGGAAAGGGAGAGAGCAGTGAAGAGTTTTAGGCAAAGCACAGAGGGTGGTGAAAGGCCAGGATGACCTCATGTCTAAACCACTGCTGCCAGCACCCCACCCCTGGCGGAGCGAGGGCTCATTGGGAAGGGCTGGAGAACGGAAGGTGGTTCCCATGTTCCATGGGACATGCTCTTAATATTTGCTTCTTCATCATTGACCTGTTTGTAAGACACACGAACCCCATCCCTTCTTTAATAATAGCTGGACAGCTGCAAACTCGCAACAAGTACCTCAAGCAAAATGCTTATTAATTGAATATGCTCTCAAATTATAAAGTCCTAGGTTTATTCATCAGTTTGTCAAGATGGCTCCCATTGGGCCTTCTTCGCCTTAAGGGAGAGGAGGATGGGGATGGGCAAGGGGCAGAAGGGGTAAGTGCCAGGCAGTGGAAAACCAGTAGGGGGCGCACACTCTTACAGAACAGAACACCTGCATTCATTCCTACTTCTAATGCTCCAACTCAACAAAGCCATTGTTAAAATTAGTTACAAAAGGCTAAATCAAGGGGGATAAGAGCAAGCAGACCAAATTCACACTTTATTCTTAGCCCCCACTCCATCTGTTATATAATTTGTTTTTCGCATACCCCCAAATAAAACATTTATTGAAAGTATGAAACTTAAGACCCTCGAAGTATTAAAAATGGCACATTAGGTACTTAATGTACTGATATGAGGCAGTCTTCAAGACCTATTGTTATGAGAAAAAAGCAAGATGGAAGACAGTGGAAAAAACTTTTTTTGATGAATACTAGCTACCATTTGCAAAAAAATAAAAAGAGAGAAAGAAAAAAATCTACATGTATATAAGATATGTGAGTATTGATGTGTGTCTATATAAATGCATTATACATTTGCTTATATATGTATCCTTGGAGAGGATACATAAAAAATGAGGAACAGTGGTTTCCTCCAGGAGGGTGGATTGGGTGGCTGAGAGACATTGGTTTGGAGATATATTGTTGTTTAACCTTTTAAAATGTGAATCAGATGGCTCAAAATGATTAAATAACAGTTAAAAACAAAAAGTTGCATTAAGGAAACAGCCTACAAAATGAAAATGTCTATCTTTCTCAATAGAAAGCAAGGGTCCATGAAACCTGGAGATGTGTGCGGTTGCAGTGGGGTGTGGTGGGCATGTATAAGGAAATCAGTCCATCATAGGAGGTGGGAGTGTCAGCCAGCAGCTTGGGAATGCTGAGTTTAGCAGGTGGTGGGACTCAGCGGGGCTTTTCGGTGGAGGGTTGCACTGTGATCAGCATCGAGGCTGGCAGGTAGTGTGCCCAGGTAAATAGCGGAGGAGGTGGGTGGGGGTCTGAGAATAGAGGGCTCATGGGAGGATCTTCCTAAGGATAAGGTAATGAATGGTCTGGTGGGGAGCAAGCAGAGGGAGCAGGTAGGAGATGAACACAGAAGGGCCCTGGCAAGCATCCAGGAAACATATATTGAGTAAATGAACGCATGCCTGAAAACCATAAAACTTAATGCCCATTTTCATATGAGTATTAAGGGAAGAGGAATAAAGGGTTAGACCAGTCAATCATTCACTCATCATCAATTAATTACAAGCACCCATTGTGGGCCTAGCACTGTCCAACGTACTGGAGAGAACAGTGACTAAAGTGGACAAACATTCTGGCCTTGGGACAGCTGCAACCCAAGTGATGTGGAAGCTCGTCAAACCTAGGCACTAGGATGGTGGGCAGAACATGTTAAATATTCTTCAAGTCACACTTTAAGGGGCTGCATAATATTCTGCCTTATGGACTTACTATAATCATAACCGTTTTCCAGGGCTTCCCCAGTGGCCCAGCAGTAAAGAATTCACCTGCCATGCAGGAGCCACAGGAAATGCAGCTTCGATCCTTGGGTCTGGAAGATCCCTTGGAGGAGGGCATGGCAGTCCACTCCAGTATCCTTGCCAGGAAAATTTCATGGACAGAGGAGCCTGGTGGGCTAAGGTCCACAGGGTCACAAAAAGTTGGACACGACTGAAGCGACTTAGCACATACACACGCTACCGTTCTCCAATTCAAAAATATTCTGGTTGTTTCCACTCTTTTTCTTGTTGTTGTTTCCACTCTTATAAATGAATCTACAGTGAACCACCTCATGGATAAATCTTAGAGCATCGTTCTGATTTGTTTCTTTCAGATACATTTCTAGAAACTGACCCTGTGGGTCAAAGGGCACAAGCATTTTAAAGGATACTAAAACATACTAAGAAATGAGTGCTCCAGACTCTAGGCTCATTGAACCTGAGGAGCTGAAATTCAGGAGAAACTGTATTGAGCAGCCAGAAATGTGGGTTTTGCTCTTGACAGCAAGGTGACAAGAGTTCTAAGAAGGGTCTGCAGAGGACAGGAAGCAAAGACAGGTCCCCTGAGTGGGAGTAAGAGGATGGAAGATCAGAGAAGACAGGAAGAGGAGGAAGAGGCCTGGGGTGGGAGGAGGGGAAGAGGAGAAGGGAGAGGGAATGAGGCAGCAGAGAGAGCAGGAGGAATCCAAGAAGATGGTTTTCAAGATGGGAATTGGGATGAAGAGAAATCATAGAAGAAAGTGAGGTTTGGGGGTACCGGTGACCCTCACAGGAAGATTGCTATGGAAAATTCAGAAGAGGTCTTGGGAGGTATTCAAGCCTGCCCCTGCCATCACTGGGCACCTACTAAAATTCAGAATCCCGACATTCCTTCCAGAACCCCCCCAATTCTGCATTTCTAAACAATCACCCCCTTCAAGTAATTCTACCATAGGTGCCCCCCCCCCAGAACACACATTTGGGAGGTGGTTGATGAAGAAGTAAAGGTGGTCTCTTGTTCACAAAGATTGGAGGTGAAAGGAATTCACGGGAACCTTTGGGGGCAGATGTTTAAGAAGATCTGGGAAGTTTCTGGGTGAAGATGCATAAGCAGCAGAAGGGGCAGAAATTGAAAAGGTTGAAAGAGGAGGTCACAGGAGAGCCAGGCCCCAGAGAGGCAGGAGGGTGAGGACCAATAGGTTGGTGGGTCAGTGTGTTTCCCAGAGACCAGAGGGAGAGGGTGGAAGACACAGGGGAGCAGTGAGCCTCCGGGCTCTTGATAGACAGGCTTTGATTTCTCAGTAAAAGAGAAGCTGAGGTTACCTGCTGAGAACAAATGAGGGTTGAGAAGACCCGAGGAGGTTTGAAAGAGCCCCTGTGGATGCTTCATAGGGAGCTGGCGAGGACAGAGAAGGCTCCTGGGACCACTACCAGCTGTGGAATAAAACAGACCTCGTACCTATTTGAGGAGATCCCCATTTCTTCGTCCTCCCCTGAGGAGCATCTCCATTTTAGCATCTGGCTGTTTCAGTCCTTGGTTAATATTTCTTTTAAAAGAATTTTAAAAACTTCTTCTGTCAATAAATCACCCTTGTCATCCCTCTGAGATTGCCCAGACTCCCTCCACTGCTCTTCGCCTTCTTTTATATATATCTTAATCTCCTGCGCTATCTTCCCTTCACTCCCGGCCTCTCTTTTTGCTATTTTGTTTTTACAATACTCTCCATCATTTCATGGTTGCCTCTCTCCTTGTAAACCCCCACCCCGCCAGGCCCCCAGTTCCCTGACTGCTCCCCGTTCTTGCTGGAAGCCCAGTCTTTGGGAAGCTGCTTCTACACAGCATACTTAAATTTTGCTTCCATGCATAGGTCATAAAAGCAGGACCAGCTATGTAATCTGCAGGGCGCAGTGCAAAATGAAACCTCGGGGCCCTCTTGTTAAAAAACGATCAAGAATTTGAAGATAGTGACTGCAGAGCATTAGACCAAGTGCAGGGACCTTCTGAGCGCTGCGTTGCGTGTGACTGCATGAGCCGACGGTCCTCGAAGCTGGCTCTCTTTGCAACCTTTGTGGCTTTGATTTATGGTTTAGTCACCATTCTCTGAACACTTCCGATTTTGCTTCTGTCGTCTCTACATGCCACTTTAGCTTGCTTGATTTTGTCCAATGTAGTTAACATGTTTATAGTAACAGAAGAAGACATGCTCTTTTAGCTATTGTTCCTTATCACCGTCTTTTTTTTCTTTTTTGCTGATCTGGAAAAATGGCATGAGACTCCGTTCCAGGCCCCATAGGCTTGTAAGTTGATGCTTGGGTGTTTCTACTCTCAGAGCGCCAGAAAGCCGTGCCATGAGGTTAAAATGGCATGAGGAGGGGTCTCCCCTAGTGGAGACTTGAGGACAGTAGGTTAAGTTCCCCAGGCACGTATACCATCAAAATCAGCTGGGCAATATGCATGGCTTGGTGAGTGGTTCAGAATAAGCATTCAGTGAGGAATAGCCAGTATTCCCTCCTTGTTGGTCCAGGTAAATTTCCCTCTAGATTCGAGGGTTCTCCTCTCCTTCCCTTCAGATTTGCAGCCCACCTGGTTGCCACCTGGTTGTCTGCTGACAGCCATCATCCCACCCTGCACCCAAGGGTCTGGCCACCTACTTGTTGGTCTGCCTCTGGTGCTGGATGACCATGTTCTTCTCATGGATCGTCTCCAACAGGGCTGTTGCCAGAGATTTCAGATCAGAAATGGACTGCGGAGTAGCTGGGAGACTGCACCCGTGATCCTCAGATAACAGATCCTGAACTAGGAGGGATATAAAATGTACAAGTCAGTCTTAAATCCTTCTGGAATGGTCAAATGCAAACCAATGTTACTTCTTCCTGGACAACGGAGCTGGGATCAATTCCTGACTTCTATGTGCTACTGTGTTGTAATTGAAGAATCCACTTCACGTGCCAAAAGTAAAATGAAATAAAATTCAGTGTGAGGGTTAAACAGAAAGGAGGCGTCCTTGTGGACTTTTGCAACATTTTTTTTTTTTAAAAGGTTAAAATCTTTTGCATTTGTCTAGTATATTATACTCCAAAATGCTCATACTGACTAATTCATATGAGCCTTCAAATTTAAAAAAGAACCTGGAAAATGTTATTTATTCCCATTTCACGGACAAAACAGCAAGGTGCTGACGGATTAAAACCATTAGCTGAAGGTGACTTTCTCTGAGGTCTATTCATTCAGCCACCCTCCTTCACTCTTTCTTGAGTATCTGCCTGTTATATGCCTAGCATTATGCTGAGAACTGGGCTGTGTGCATGTGTGTGCTCATCTGTGTTCAACTCTTTGTGGCCCCATGGACTGTAGCCCACCAGGCTCCTCTGTCCATGGAATTCTCCAGGCAAGAATACTGGAGTGGGTTTTCATTTCCTTCTCCAAGGAATCGTCATAACCCAAGGATTGAACCTGTGTCATTTGTGTCTCCTTCATTGGCAGGCGGGTTCTTTACCAGCTGAGCCACCAGGGAAACCCAGCTGAGAGCCACACAGCCATGCAAATGACAATAACTCTAGTCCTGAGCTCCTGGTTTATATTATAGCTTCTTATGGTGTACCCTTGGTGGCTGGTGTCCTCGGGGGTGATACCCTCAGTGGGTGGTGAGATACTGTAAGAGATTATTTAGAATACAAAATGTATTTTGTATTCCATGTCTTTCAAAAATACGAGATAAACCCAAAAGACAACCACCACTTGTATTCCTACAAGACAGGGAGAAAAAAGGAATAATACAAATCTCTCATTATATATCTTTGAATACCATTTCCTATATGCCTATATGCAGACACACAAGTTCACACATTTCTCTTCAAAAATGGGAAAAAGCTCTGCTTTTCTTCACTTAACCTTATGTCTCATCATGAATATCTACTAAAATATAAAATGTGACGGCTGTTTAGTAGCCCATGCATGTGAAAGTGAAAGTCGCTCAGTCATGTCCGACTCTTTGTGACCCCGTGGACTATACAGTCCATGGAATTCTCCAGGCCAGAATGCTGGAGTGGGTAGCATTTCCCTTCTCCAGGGGATCTTCCCAACCCAGGAGTCAAACCCAGGTCTCCTGTATTGCAGGCAGATTCTTTACCAGCTGAGCCACCAGGAAGCCCAAGAATACTGGAGTGGGTAGCCTATGGCTTCTCCAGAGAATCTTCCCTGGGGAATAGAACTGGGGTCTCCTGCATTGCAGGCAGATTCTTTACCAACTGAGCTATCAGGGATTGGTAATTTATTTAATTATGCTGGACATTTACATTGTTTCCAATGTTTTTTTCTTATAATTAATGAAGAAGAACTTTCTTGAAGCTAAGTGCTTGCATATGTCTGTAATCATTTCTTATTGGCTCAAAGGGGATTGGTTTAAGGTTTTTTGTAACAGATTGCCAAATGGTTCTCTAGAAAGGTTTGGCTGACTGACTGCTCTGCCAGGATGCTTGAGCTTGGCTGGCATTCCCCACAACAGTGACAGGACTGGGTCTCAACATTCAGAGATGTTTGGCTATCAAGGGTATACACAGCTGTACTTAGATGGGCTACTCCACATTTCTATAGAGTACTGTAGTTTTCTTTTTAAAAATAATTCTAGGGTGTCCTTTTCTAGTTGAGGGGGAAAAAAAGGAAGTGCTTGGGAAAGTGCCTTGATTATTAGGCAGGCTGAATTCAGCACTTTTTTTTTTTTTTTTAAATTCACCATAGCTCTTATGAGGACTACCACGTGATCCTTGCTGGTCTGCATTGCCAACAAGCCCAAAACAGGCCAGCCCAGCACGGTCCACTTGAGGCTCACGTTTAAAACTGAATCCCCAAATATTAAGTGTCAGAAGCAAGCGCTCTGCTATTTATTCCCCTGACTGTTCATGGAAGATCATTATTTTTCATCGGAATCGACAAGGAGGAGGAACAAGATTGCAATCAATAAAAACTTCTTTGAAAAAAGGCATGCGTGCCATGATAAAATGATTTCAGTAGCTAGGAGACTTTTCTAGCCTGATCACAGAGGCCAAGGAAAGGAGAAACTCAATGAGGATGGAACAGATACTTGGGGATGCTGACCTGGTGATTACAGAAGGGAAAACATTCTAGAAAGGAGAGTACAGTTAGATGAATAAATGCAGATGGGCTTCAGTTATTGGAGAAACCACTAATGCAGCAGCTCTCCAAGCAGGGTACCCAAACCAGCATTGCATCAGCTGGCAACTTTTTAGAAATGCACACTTTCTGGGCTTACCCTAGGCCCACTAAATTGGAAACTCTCAGGTGGGGCCCTGTAATCTGTGCTTTAATAAGCCCTCCAGGCAATGCTGATGCAGGGGGAGGTTTGGGGGTGACCACTCTAAGGATTGGGCTTCCCAAGTGGTGCTGGGAATACAGGAGATGTAAGAGACACAGGTTTGAGCTCTGGGTTGGGGAGATGCCCTGAAGGAGGGCATGGCAACCCACTCCAGTATTCTTACCTGGAGAATCAACATGGACAGAGAGAGCCTGGCGGGCTATAGTCCATGGGGTCGCACAGAGCCAGACACGACTGAAGTAACTTAGGATGCCTGCACACACACTCTAAGGATCACTTTGGTTCCTAATTCACAAACGGAGAAGTGGACCCACAGCACCAGCATTCTGTGATCACACATGGTCCCTCCCAGAAAATGACCCCTACCTTGCTTTGCAGACAGGACCCCAGTCAGAGCACTGCTGCTGGATTTGCTCTGGCCTTTTGAGTTTTTCCGTCTCTCAAGAGCATTCTAAAGCAGCATTGGGAGAAAACAAAAACCTCTGTCAGAAAAGCCAATAAAGGAAAAATACCTAATTCCGGTAGATGTATCCTCCCCTCCAGCACACAAGAACTCTTTGCAAACTCTAAATGCTGGCCTGACTTTCAAAATTCAGAGTCGTTGCCAAAGAGTTCTGATTTTTACGGACCTGGTAAAGAGTTTTCTTTTTTCTTCAGTTGGTGCCCAGCATAATTACAGCAATTACATCCTCCTATATATAGAAGATACTCACTGCATATGCGTTAAATTAAATCAAATCTGAAACAAGAACTCAGTCTAATGTGTGAAGTCACTGGTTATGGAAACCCCTTCCAAACAGACATGAGATAGAGTCTGGGTTTAACTTTCGTGGAAGAACTGAATAAATGTTAAATGAATGCATACACACGTTTTTTAAATTATATATTAATTATACAATGTTAAGAGCTATGTGTATATATAGATAGGTATAAACTCAAGCGTGGCCCCCACAGAATGGAAAGGGAAGGACAGCATAGAGACTTCCGAGAAAAAAGCAAACGTCAAAAGTAAGGAAAATGAGATGGCTCTCCCCAGCATCTAGATGGCTGTAAAACTTCACCCTTAGGAAGAGAAGTCAATCTATTTTCAAAGCAGAGAAACCCAGGAGATTTTGCTAATTATAACACTTACAACTAACATCTGCAGAAATAGATATTATCGAACTAATGGCGCTGGAATTAGACTAAATAACAGTGGGGAGAATTTAAACATTCTATCCTTTCAGTATGACGTGAACATTATCATTTAGATTGTGATTTCCCAGTCTTTGTTTCTTCATCACTCAGAAATCATTTTCTCATGGATGATTAGGAGACAAAGATCATCTGATAACAACAACGAAAAAAGCTTTCTGTACAGAAAAGCTGGAGAGGAAATCCAATTTAGTATAGACCGAGGCCATAATGTGGTTGCGTCCAGATTCTGGTGGTCTGTGAGCCCTGTTCAGGTAACAGGAGCTCTTGCAAAACCTGTTTTTGTTGTGTTTGCTGTTTGGGGGCTTAATTCTCACTGGTTCCTCAGTTTAAGCTCTTCTTGAACTATCTGGAGGGCAGGGAAGCACTAGAATATCTTTGGCACATAAAGCAGAATTAAAATAGAATGACATTTAGATGTACAAGAGTGAATCATCACCGTCACTGTCATAATTCTCTACCTTGTATTTGGCAATGTTAGATTTTAAGAGGTTGACCTCTTCATGAAGTTGCTTTAATCTCTCTTGAAGGTACCTGGAAAAGAACACATACAACTAGAAAGAGTTTGGGAGCAAAATAAAAATCATACACTCAAACATAAGGGGAAAAAAGGAAAACCAGACACCTGAAGAACCACCTTTTACATATAATGCCTTCCCACCACTGAAAAGAGGTAAAGTGCATCTTGGTGACCTCGTCTTAAATGGATGCGGTGAAGGTCAAATATTCCCAAGTCACCTAAACCTCACTTCAGAACAGCTCCCTGCAGAGATCCCCTAAGGGCTATCAACAGAGTTTTCAAATAATTCTCATTAAGGTGATTCCACTGGGAAGCAAAGCAGGAAGAGGCAACACCAGACATGCTGTTAAGTTAGTCACATACACACACGGAAATTTGCCTCCAGGAAAAGAAACAGCTAAGGGAATTCCTCAATTTATTTTCTTATTCTTTTCTGTCTTCTTGATAGCAATAACAAGCAGCTTTCACTGTTCCCTACCCTTCTCACCCAACCAGAGAAGGCAGGGAAAGACTGTACGTATGTAGCTGGTAAGCATTTGGTTGTTCTCTTCTTACTTTTACAACTAATGGGCGACATTAATATCATTGCTTTAGAGTTGGGACTTTCCTTTCATTGTAAGGCAATTTTATCAAATGTAAATAGGGCTGCAAATAACTGCCAGCCTGCAGGCAAGTGGAGGGCCAGCACCCTGTGACCACAGGCCAGGGCCTGGGCACTTGCCTGTTCTCCATACACAAGGCGTCCACATCAATGATGCGGTTCTCGTGGCCGCTCAGGATGTGGTTCAGCTCCTGGTTGAGCCTCTCGACTTTGTCCTGGTAGGAAGACCGCTCTTCTTTAACATCCTGAAGCTCATCCACAGAGGCCTGCAGGTCATGCTCCAGAGACTCAATCTGAAACCAAAGGAAGCGCCCTTACTTAAGGAGTTCTGCAGGCTTTAGGGTTAGAGAGGGGGATCTTCTATTTTGCTGACTGACTTTTAGAGAGCTTATTAATGCCAGCCACCTTCTATAAAACCATAAGTGCCACACATTGGACTATGATGAAAGCTAAAAACAAGGAGATGACTTCCAGCCAGTCACTTACTGTATCCAAGATGAGACAGACGTGGCAGCTTGGAACCACAGACCTTCTGGCTTACCAGCTGCAGCCTGCCCTAAAGCCAGAGGCTCAGAGAGGGCAAATCCAGACACTGGTAACAACAGCCAGTGTCTTACAACTACATACTTTTTCAAACCACCCTAGACCCAGAAATCTTGTTCTGTTCTTCAAAATCACTTATTAAGAGAAGAAAAACAAAGTCGAGGCTCTCTAAGCTGCTCCCTAACGAGGGCCTGGTACCCGTTGAGGTTTAGACTAAAAAGCATCGCTCAGTATTTCAGCTGAAACTTGCAAATTAAGGCTAGTTTGTCATGTTTGTTCGCTCCCTGTCTATCCTGGGTACGGGGGATGTTTCTTGCTACGTTCAGAACAATGACACCCAAAGTAAGACAGCAGATCTGCTAGAAGCCAAAAACAGAAGAGCTTGCTTGAGAACTTAGCAGAGAATGGAGGGAGTAAATGCCTTCAAACTGCATCCTTCTTCCTCCTCTGACCACATCCCAGGCACCCCACGCTCTCGGGGAAATGGGGCACAGTCTACTCTTCCCTGTGTTGTGCCCAGCTGTGCAAACACTCCCCCCCCCCCCCCCCCCGCCACTCTGAACAGATGCTGACAACAACCTGTTCCTTTGCTCTCTCCAGCTGCTGAACCAAATCCTCACGTTCATGGGCCGCAAAGTGCCGCACGCCGATTTCTTCGTCTCCCAGCCTCTGTTTGGCAATTGTCATCCTCAACAGCTGCGTTTTCCATTGGGAGAAAAAGAAGAGGGAGAGGGAAAGAGAGTTAAAATGAATAGATCTCAACAAAACCCCAAGCCTACTTAGGCAGAAAGTATTGGAAGAAAAGACTTTTCAAGAAATACTGGGGAAGGACACAAGACAAAGAAATTTCTTACCAATATCATTAATTCAATTTAAAAAAATTCATATTGTATTCTGTACAGGCATGCCTAAACACACATGTCCACACATTCACCTATAAGGCTAATGGGAATACAGGGCTGGGCATCTGAAGATGGATATCCTGTGTAGCCTTACCACAGTGAGGAAAAAAACTCTGGGTCTCTTTTAAACTTAGCAAAGATTAAAAAAATTATAACACAATGTTGCAAAGAATCTGCTAAGATGGGCAATCTCCCACATTCTTGACATTTAGGCTATGACATATTTGGGGTCCTTATTTGAAAACCAGTCAGCTGAACTGCACAAATATTTATTGTGCAACTACTGTGAGCAAAAGCATCATGAGGATCAGCAGACAATGTTACAGGCAGGTGGAACAGCTTGTAGAAAGGCCTAGCAGAGGATACACAGCACTTAGTATACAGATGGCCATGTCTGATGGAATTCTCATTTCAAAACTCAAGGATTTTGTCTTTGTGTACCTGCATAAAGCAAATTTACTTGTAGCCTTGGACTCAGCATTCATGGTGCTTTTGCATGGGTGGATGCTTGCATGCTCAGTCATTAAGTCATGTCTGACTCTTTGTGACCCCATGGACTATATACAGCCCACTAGACTCCTCTGTCCATGGGATTTCCCAGGCAAGAATACTGGAGTGGGTTGCCATTTTCTCCTCCAGGGGATCTTCCCAACCCAGGAATCGAACCTGTATCTCTTGCATTGGCAGGCAGATTCTTTACCTCTGAGCCACCTGGGAAGCCCTTGTAGGTGGGTATGGGCAGACAAATGCAGAGCTGCAAACAATGGGAAGTGTCCCTCAGGAAAGTTCCCAGCTAAGATCATTATGCTTTCTTGTTTTGGCTCATATTATAAACAAGTGTCCTTTTCATGGTCTCATTTGTGCCCCTTTTCTTCCCTCACATTTTGTACTTTCTCTCGCTGTTTTGCTGTTTAAGAAGGCCCTGCTGTTGGCTGTGAGTTCAATAGCACTGTGGTCACAGTGCTATTGGCTGTGAGTTCAATGAAAAAGAACGAACAATGTAAGTTAAATAAAGTTACTTTAAACAGAAACATGTAAAACATATAGTGATCAGGTGACAAAAGTGTTGTGATAAGAGGCTCAGAGGAACCTAATCTCCTATTTCCCCTAGGAACAATGGTTCCGTATTCCCTAAATCAGTGTTTGCAGCAAGTGTCAAGCATTGGCTATTTGCTATTATACTGGGGGGGAGAATGTAGTTTATGTCAGAACTGGTTAATTCACCTGAAAGCTGATAACACGAAAACACAAATTCTTGACTCAAGACTTTCAGAACCCCAAGTGAATGAAAGACAAACAGCTAATCAAGTAAGAAACACTTTCAGATCAGTCTAGGAAGAGGAAGGCCTGTGCTTTTTTTTTTTTTTTTTTGGCATGAGGCAACCGGCATGCCACATGGCTTTGAAAACAGGATGCTTTTCCTTGTATGTGAAAAGCCAGATTGACAGCCTAAACTTTAAGTAATAAAACACCACTGTGGTTTCCCATTCACAGTACGCTTCGCCGAACACTTAATTTAGAATCACACAATTATGTTTGCTTAATGCCAATTAATTATTAAACATGTTTATTGAGGTCTGACAGCCATAGAAGAGAGCCATCTTTTATATATTGGATGCCTGTTAAGCTTCAATAAACATGTTAACAATCATTTGGTGTTTAATGTGCATACAACATTGGCTATTAAATCTCAGGGCTGGGCTGGAATGAAACACTTATTTTTAAGAAGTGAGGCCCAGGTTGGTGATATCTGGATCACTAGTTGGGTCTGACACTCAATGTTCAATCGGCTGACGAGGCCCAAAGGGGCCACGAGAGCAGGGACAGAAGCCCGAGGGAGCCTGCTCTTGTCTTCCAGCTAACAGCTCACAGGTTCTGGAGTCTGCCTGCCTGGGAGCTGGGGTCCTGGGCCCAAGTTTGAGAGCTCTGCAGCCTCAGGCTTGTGCCTAAACTTCTCTTAGTATCTTTAACTGTAAGGGTACGACGGTGACAGTACAGCGTTTTACTCTCCAGGGTGCAACGGTCGGGCCCCGAGTAGCCTGCACCCAAATGTGCCTCAACGGCATACTGATTATTTTGAATCAAAGTTATTTAAGAAATGGCCAAGATGTGGAGAGAAGGGAACCCTCTTACACTGTTGGTGGGAATGCAAACTAGTACAGCCACTATGGAAAACAGTGTGGAGATTTCTTAAAAAACTGGAAATAGAACTGCCATATGACCCAGCAATCCCACTTCTGGGCATACACACCGAGGAAACCAGATCTGAAAGAGACACGTGCACCCCAATGTTCATCGCAGCACTGTTTATAATAGCCAGGACATGGAAGCAACCTAGATGCCCATCAGCAGATGGATGGATAAGGAAGCTGTGGTACATACACACCATGGAATATTACTCAGCAGTTAAAAAGAATTCATTTGAATCAGTTCTAATGAGATGGATGAAACTGGAGCCCATTATACAGAGTGAAGTAAGCCAGAAAGATAAAGATCATTACAGCATACTAACACATATATATGGAATTTAGAAAGATGGTAACGATAACCCTATATGCAAAACAGAAAAAGAGACACGGAAGTACAGAACAGACTTTTGGACTCTGTGGGAGAAGGTGAGGGTGGGATGTTTCGAAAGAACAGCATGTATATTATCTATGGTGAAACAGATCACCAGCCCAGGTGGGATGCATGAGACGAGTGCTCAGGCCTGGTGCACTGGGAGGACCCAGAGGAGTCGGGTGGAGAGGGAGGTGGGAGGGGGGATCGGGATGGGGAATACGTGTAACTCTATGGCTGATTCATATCAATGTATGACAAAACCCACTGAAATGTTGTGAAGTAATTAGCCTCCAACTAATAAAAAAAAATTTTTTTTTAATTAATAAAGAAGATGCGGTACATTTATACAGTGGAATATTATGCAGTCATTAAAAAGGAACCAAATTGGGTCATTTGCAGAGACGTGGATGGACCTAGAGACTGTCATATAGAGTAAAGTAAGTCAGAAAGAAAAAAAAAAAAATGGCCAAGAGGGCACTTGGCCCTTAACAAGAGGGACTCTGACCCTCCTTTCTGTCACCCCGAGAGCAGGAAAAGATCTCTCGCATGTGGAATGGACTTGTAGACACAGAGGGGGAGGGAGAGGATGGGATGAACTGAGGGGGTAGCACTGACATATGTACTACCATGTGTAAAACAGCGAGTGGGAAGTGGCTGCATAGCCCAGGGAACGCAGCCTGGTGCTCTGTGATGACCTAGAGCAGTGGAGTGGGGATGAGGTGGGAGCGAAGCTCAAGAGGGGGGGACATACATATACATAGAGCTGATTCATGTCGTTGTAGAGCAGGAATGAATACAACACTGGAAAGCGATGATGTTGCTTTTGTTGTTTTGTATTGTTGTTTAGTTGCTCAGTTGTGTCTGACTGCTTTGCAACCCCATGGACTGCAGCATGCCAGGCTCCTCTGCCCATGGACTTCTCCAGGCAAGAATACTGGAGTGGGTTTGCCAGGCACTCCTCTAGGGAAATCGTCCCAACCCAGGGATCGAACCCATATCTCCTGCTTGGCAGGTGGAGTCTTTACCACTGAGCCTCCTGGGAGGCCCAAAGCAATTATATTCCGATTAAAAAATAAATTAAAAAAATCTCTCATGTGAAAGGTGTACTCCCCGCATCTGGAGGTAGAAGGACACCCTACTGTCAGAGATAGGGAATTCAGGCAAGAAACCAAAATCTAAACAAACTCTGTTACTGCTTTTATTTACTACCCCAAGTCAAAACTCAGTTTAGATTTTTCACTAGTTGGGCACCCAAAACCTAAGGTTCTCTGCTGTCAGTTCCTCCCAAATATATTATTTCTTTGTCTGAAAGTATAAAAGCTATCTGCTTTGGTCACTTCTTAGATCCCATGCCTAAGAGACCAGCAAGAATTTCAAATATGTCTCTTTTTCTCCTGCTAATCTGTCTTGTGTCCAACCACAAGACATGAAGAGGGATGGAGGGGGCAATTTCCCCTCCCCAGCACTGAGCATGAAGTCAACGAGTGAAGTTGTATTAAACGAGAATTTAACTTAGGGCAAGTCAAATTGATGTGTTCAGTTTCTGAAAAGATGAGGGGGAAAACCAAGGGGAAGAAGAGCAGGATGAAGAAAAGGGGATGGGAGAGAAATAATAATTTAAAAAATGGGTGGCTCCCCCCATCCCTACTTTCAATGTCCCAGGCTGAGGGCAAGGTGAGAGAGAGACTGATGATGCATTTAGGCAAAATCACACTGTCCATGTTTACAACTAAGACTGCCGTTCAGAAGCACGCATGGCCATGTGCCTGAACGTTATGGACAACTTAAGGGACCTTCCAGGTGAATTTCGGCCAGACACAAGTTTTTGCCTCTTCCATGCTGACTTTAGAACCTAGTCCCACGTAAGAGAAGATATTTCTCTACCATACTTAGCACAGCCCCAGAACATAAAGAGTGCTCGATCAATGTTAGCTGCTATTACAATCATGGCTGTGGCCACTGCTGTCCTCCTCCACGTGAGGTTCCCCACACACACACCCACTGGGGAAGTCCCAATTTTCCTACAAACTGGAGGAAAGCGAGCTGCTGAGGCAATGTTATCTGTAGACCGCAGGCAAAGGGGTTGATTTCCCACCTTGGAAGCTGTTAGGAAGCAACTGCTCGGAGCACTTAATTTCCTCCAATGGGACTATCAAAACTGCACAGCCAGCCCCCCTGTGCCAACCCTCGGAGTGGACCAGTGCCCTGAGAGGCGCGTGCATGGCCATCAGGAGACATGTCCGTTTGCTGATTTAGATGGAAATAAACGCTTATGAATGAATTACGGGTGTGAGTCGTCCGCTTATGGATGAGATGCAGCTGCAGCTGGGATGTGGTTGAGGGGCAAGACCGCAAAACAATGTGGCAAACGGCTCTTGGGCGCCCTTCCCCCACCCCGACGACGGAGTCTGACTCCTCTGCCAAAGCCCTGCTCAAACTCTGGTGCTGTCAAGGCCCCCCAGTCAGAATGACTCACTTCCTCCTTGATCTCTTCTCTGGCTTCATCCCTCAGAGTCCTCAGCAGCCTCTCTCTCTCATCTTGTTTTCATCTGCCTGAATCCATTTTCCCCAGCTTACCAATGAGTCATCACCGACTCAATGGACATGAGTTTGAGCAAACTCTAGGAGATAGTGAAGGACAGAAGCCTGGTGGGCTGCAGTTCATGGGGTCGCAAAGAGTCAGACACAACTCCGCATCTGAACAACAACAATTTTCCCCAGTAGACAGTGGGAGGAAGGTAGCCAGAGGCAGGAGCAGCTATTATTCTCCTGGTGTTACCTGTGTTCAGCTCCTACACCTGCTCATTCTAGTCACGTGTCCTCAGCTGTCATCTAACCTTCACTGAGCCCTGGGTGACATCAGTGTTTTTGAAACTGGGGACTGTCTTAGTTCATTCAGACTTCTATAACAGACTGCCATACACTGTGTGGCTTACAAAAATAAACATCTCTCATAATTCTAAAGGCTCGGAAGTACAAGATGAAAACACTGGTGGATCGGGTGTTTCCTGGTTCATAGAGGGCTGTCCTTTTGCTGTGTCCTCACGTGGTGGAAGGGCAGAGAGAGCTCTCTAGGGTCCCTTTTACAAAGGCACTAACCCCACTGATGAGGGCTCCACCCTCATGACTTAATCATCTCCCAAAGGTCAAACCTAAAATCGTCACCACATTGGGGGCTAGGCTTCAGCACAGGAATTATGTGGGGGAGGGGGGATACAGCTTATTGTATTCCACCTTTGATAACCCCTAAATTCATGTTCTTCTCACATGCAAAATACATTTACTCTATCCCAACACCTCCCAAAGAATTAACTGACTCCAGCATCAACTCTAGAGTCTGAAGTCCAAAGCTTCATCTAAACCTCACCTTGTTTAAATCACCCATGAATGAGACTGGAAGTGAGATACATCCTGAGGCCAACTCCTCTCCAGCTGTGAAACGGAGAGACCTAGCAGTTATCTGCTCCCAAAATACAAAGGTGGGGCAAGGGCAGGAGAGACACTATCATTCCAACAGGGAGAAACAGGAAAGAGGAAAGGGTGACAGATCTCAAGTAAGCCCCAAACCTAACAGAGCAAACAACGTTGAATTGGAAGGCTCAGGACTAATCCTCTCTGGCTGGATGCTCTGCCTTCCAGGCCCACTGGTAACATCGCCCCCAAGGCTTGGCAGGATGGCTCTCCTGGGGCCCTGTATCTCTCCTGGGCTGGGGTCTCAGCCTTGGGGTTCTGGGAGGCCCCCTCTTTTCTAGTCCAAGTGGAGGCAACTGTCCCCCCAGAGCCATGCACTCCAGGCTTGTGGCAGGAGTGATAGCCTTGCTGGTCTCTGAATCATCTTCCATGTCATTCTTCTCTTGTCCTGAAAAATAGTGCCTAGCCTCTTACTAATACTAATTAGTATTAACCTCCTTATCAAAGGGCTGTTTGGCCAACACCCTTAGCATTCTCATTTTTTGCAATATATACAGGCTGAGAATTTTCCAGATCTTTAAATTCTGATTCCTCTTTGCTGAACAATTCCATCTTCAAATCATCTCTCCCTTCTCACATTTTATAAACAGTCAAGAGAAACCAGGCTGCTTCTTCAACACTCTGCTTAGACATTTCCTCAAATATCCAACTTCATCACTTATAAGTTTTACCTTCTATAAAACAACAGGACCTGATCACAATTCAACCAAGTTTCCCTGGTGGTTCGTATGGTAAAGAAACTGCCTGCAATGCAGGAGACCCAGGTTCAATCCCTGGGTCAGGAAGATCCCCTAGAGAAGGGAATGGCTACCCACTATTCTCCAGGTATTCTTGATTGGAGAATCCCATGGACAGAGGAGCCTGGTGGGCTACAGTTCATGGCTCACAAAGAGTCGGACACAACTGAGTGATTAACACACAAGAAGAATGGCCTTTTCCTAGCATCCAATAACGTGATCCTCATTTGCATGTAAGACCTCATCGGGATGGCCTTTACCATCCATATTTCTACCAACATTCTGTTCAGGATGACTTAAGTATCTCCACGAAGATTGAAGCTTTCTCTACAGCTCCCCCCACCCCTCTCTTTTTCTCTCAGTCCTCACCAGAATTGCCCCTATTCACAGTAATGCTGTGAAGGACAATAGGCTTTTTCTAGCAGGAGCCTCAAAATTCTTGCAACCTCTCTACCCACTACCCAGTTCCAAAGCTGCTTCCAAACTGTTATAGCAGCACCCTACTTCTCAGAACCAATTCCTGTCTCAGTCTATTTAGGCTGCTATAACAGAATACTATAGACGGAGTAGCTGATAAACAGCAAACATTTATTTCTCACAGTCGGAGGCTAGGAAATCCAAGATCAAAGCCCTGGTAGACCTTTGGTCTAGTGAGGGCGCACTTCCTGGTTCATAGTCAGCAGTCTTCTCACTGTGTACTCACTTGGCCGAGGGGTCAAAAGAGCTCACTGGGGTCTCTATTATGAGGGCACTAATCCCATTCATGACAGCTCTGCCTCCCTGAATCACCCAAGTCACCTAATCACCCAAAGGCCCCAGCACCTAACACCATCTCATTTCAGACTGGGTTTCAACATACAAATCTTGGTGGGGGACATATTCCATAGTGAGCCCACAGTGAGGGTAAGAGCTATCTTGTAGACGGGACAGTTAAGTACAGCTGCCCAGCCCGTGCACTGCACAACTCCAGCTCTGGGGATGGTCTCCATCCTTGCAATGCGAAGACACAATGCAATGATCACTCTCTGAAGAGCTTTGAAAGTGCAATCCCCAGTTGTAGCTGGTATGGCTATAATGCTCATCCAATGACTCTCTATTCCCCAGAATTATTGGGGGACAAGATGAAAAAATTAACAGGAAATAGATGTGAGCCCTTCCTCACCCTGGCCCTTGCATACTTCTACAAATAGCATGCCTGGGGAGAGGTCAGCACCAAAAGTCATTTATTAAACATTAAGCTACCGGTGTTGTGCTGGGTGACTTAAAAAACAAGTTCCTGCCTATCTTGTCTTTATCTATTGGTTTTTTCCACATCCTCTCCGACTGCCCCCTGACCTTTTGAAATACCCTTGATAAAATTAGACACGAGAGCTTTAAATGGCTCCAAGCAGGCAATTCTATTGTGTATACCAAAGTTCAAATTCCTAGACCTATATGACAAATCCAGTTCTAGCTTTAAACAAAAGAATTTGTCACTTAAATAACAACAAAATACACAAAACAGCAGTTTTCATTGTCTTCCTCACAGGCTCTGGAGATCACCACGCACACACTCACTACTGTGCATCAATGTTTCCCAGTTTATGAGCACCCAGTTTGGGCCAAACAACATGCTAGAAGCTTTCCTTACACACAGTACCTCCAGTGACTTCACTGCAATGGAATAAATTTGGAATAAATCGCAAAGGCCTTCTGAGAGCTGATGATGCATGAACTGCCCCCACCCGCTTCTCGACCCCACCTCTCACCACCTCTCTTGTTCGCCAGCCTCGCTGGCTTCCCTTCAGCTCCTGCCCCTGCCTGCCTCTGGACCTCGGCACTTGCTCTCCCCGCAGGTCTATTCAGAACCCAGGTCTTTTGTCTCTTTCAGGTCACAGATCGAGTGTCACCTCCTCCAGGAGGTCTTCCCTGAACACCATTGCTGAAGCGTTCACCTTCAAGTGCCCCAGTGGCTTCACTGTGCTTCCAGATATCAACTCGCTCATCTGCTTTATCCCTCCCACTGTCAGTTCCAGCTCAGGGACCTCTCTGGCCACATGCACTGAAATACTCAGTGCCCATAGCAGTGTCTGGCCTCAGGGAGTCCTCAGATACACATAAACACAGGAAGTGCTGCTTCCCACAAGCCCAGGAGGCAGACACTGTCCGTCGTCTTCACAGGGGAGGGCCTTGGAGAGGCTGCAGCAGAGCTCTGAAGCCAGGGCTCCTTGCCTGGGGCCTGAGCTCAGGCTGGGGTAGGCACTTCCCCTCATCGTTCACATGCCAAGCCCTGTCCTCAATGCTTACAGACACTGACCCGGTAAGTCCAACAAGCATCCTGAGACGCACTGTTCCGATCCCCGTTGTCAGGGGGAAAGTGAAGACAGAGAGGCGGAGTGACTTGACCATGTCACAGACCTTAGAGATGGCAGGGCTGGGAGTGGAACCCTGGTGGGGAGGGTCCTGGAGTGAACACTCTGCAGCCTCTCTCCTCACCGATGACAGCACTCACTGCCTGGAGCGCGTCCCATCTGACTTCCTTCAGGACTCGGGACCAAGGGCATGTGGACAGGAATGCCTTCCTGACACCCGAGGTAAGTGGTTCCGTCCAGGCTGCAGCCTACAGCTCTGTGCCCGTGAAGTCGCGCAGTCACATCTGACTCTTTGCGACCCCGTGGACTGTAACTAGCCAGGCTCCTCTGTCCACGGGATTCTCCAGGCAAGAACACCAGAGTGGGTGGCCAAGCCTTCCTGCAGGAGATCTTCCCCACCCAGGGATCGAACTCATGTCTCTTATGTCTCCTGCATTGGCAGGAGGGTTCTTAACCTCTAGCGCCACCTGGGAAGCCCTACAGCTCTCCAGCCTGCTATAACTTGTTAACTTAGTACTTAGCACTGTCTGACATATTTTACTGTATTTAATCAAATATAAGATTTCGTCAACTCTAAGACCTACCATTATGCATCTCTAAAAAGGCTGAAAAATACCAATCATCATGACGTGATACCAATAACTTCATCAGAGATGCTCAAATGTTAAAACGGTGTCTCTCAGAATCAGTGTTATAACATATATCTATTTATTTGCTCACTGTCCTTCTGTCCCCACTAGAATAGAAGCTTCATGACAGCAGGAATTCAGTGGTTTGGTTTACTACCACATTTCAAGATCAGAGAGTCAGGTTTTCAATGAAGATGTACTGAAATGAATTGAGCCGAACCACTCTCTATGAGGCAAGTCCTACTATTACCTCCATTGTACAGATGAGAACTACTGAGATACACAGAGGTCAAGGAACTGACCCAAAATCACACAGTTAGCAAGCTCCTGACTTATCTTTAGATAGTTCAGAACACATTGTTCCCAGGGGGACAAAATTTAGAGAGTTGCACAAAACAGTTTTAAAGCTGCTTCAATTTGTTTTGATTTTAGTGGAATTTGGGTATGTTGTGGTTGTTGTTGCTTAATCAATAAGTCATGCCCGACTCTTTGCAACCCCATGGACTGTAGCCCATCAGACATCTCTGTCCATGGGATCTCTTAGGCAACAATACTGAACTGGGTTGCCACTACCCTCTCCAGGAGATCTTCCCAACCCAGGGATTCCTGCATTGAAGGTAGATTCTTTATTGCTGGGCCACCAGGGTATCCCAAGTTGGGTGTGGGGTACTGTAAAACAAGTCTTGGGCCAAGACATCTTTCAGAATCAGTTCTCTATGAAGTGTAATTACAATGCATGGTCTAAGGGGATGAATGTTCAAAATCACACTGTTTTGGTCATCTGCTCTACCCAGGCTATAAGCTCATATAAGCCAGAACAAGCTTACATATGGTCTCTGAGACCAAATTCATCTGTCTAATTCATCCGACAATCAAGCATTAGGAAATGTTGAACTAGTCTGACTGCATTCTGAACTGAGTACTGCCTATGGCTCGCTGTCAAGATCTCAGTTAGAGTAAGATACGACGGGGCGAGGACAGGTAAAGGGACCTTCTCCCTCATTTTAAATCTTAGTTCAGTTCAGTTCAGTTCAGTCGCTCAATCGTGTCCGACTCTTTGCGACCCCAGTGACTGCAGTACACCAGGACTCCCTGTCCATCACCAACTGCTTGAGTTTACTCAAACTTATCTCCATTGAGTTGGTGATGCCATCCAACCATCTCATCCTCTGTTGTCTCCTTCTCCTCCTGCCATCAACCTTTCCCAGTATCAGGGTCTTTTCAAATGAGTTAGTTCTTTGCATCAGGTGGCCAAAGTATTGGAGTTTCAGCTTCAGCATCAGTCCTTCCAATGAATATTCAGGACTGAATTCCTTTAGGATGGACTGGTTGGATCTCCTTGCAGTCCAAGGGACTCTCAAGAGTTCTCTCCAATACCACAGTTCAAAAGCATCAAATCTTTGGCACTCAGCTTTCTTTATAGTCCAACTCTCACATCCATACATGACTACTGGAAAAACCATAGCTTTGACTAGCATACCTTTGTTGACAAAGTAATGTCTCTGCTTTTTAATATGCTGTCTAGGTTGGTCATAACTCCCAAGGAGTAAGCATCTTTTAATTTCATGGGTGCAGTCACCATCTGCAGTGATTTTGGAGCCTAACAAAATAAAGTCTGGCACTGTTTCCACTGTTTCCCCATCTATTTGCCATGAAGTGATGGGATCAGTTGCCATGATCTTAGTTTTCTGAATGTTAAGCTTTAAGCCAACTTTTTCACTCTCCTCTTTCACTTTCATCAAGTGGCTCTTTAGTTCTTCTTCACTTTCTGCCTTAAGGGTGATGTCATCTGCATATCTGAGGTTATTGATATTTCTCCCGGCAATCTTGATTTCAGCTTGTGCTTCTTCCAGCCCAGCATTTCTCATGATGTACTCTGCATATAAGTTAAACAAGCAAGGTGACAATATACAGTCTTGATGTACTCCTTTCCCAATTTGGAACCAGTCTGTTGTTCCATGTCCAGTTCTAACTGTTGCTTCCTGACCTGCATACAGATTTCTCAGGAGGCAGGTCAGGTGATCTGGTATTCCCATCTCTTTCAGAATTTTCCAGAGTTTGTGGTCTACACAGTCAAAGGCTTTGGCATAGTCAATAAAGCAGAAGTAGATGTTTTTCTGGAACTCTCTTACTTTTTCAATGATCCAACAGATGCTGGCAATTTGATCTCTGGTTCCTCTGCCTTTTCAAAAACCAGCTTGAACATCTGGAAGCTCACGGTTTATGTACTATTGATCCCCAGCTTGGAGAATTTTGAGCATTATTTTACTAACGTGTGAGATGAGTGCAATTGTGTGGTAGTTTGAGCATTCTTTGGGATTGCCTTCCTTAGGGATTGGAATGAAAACTGACCTTTTCCAGTCCTGTGGCCACTGATGAATTTTCCAAATTTGCTGGCATATTGAGTGTAGTACTTTCACGGCATCATCTTTCAGGATTTGAAATAGATCAACTGGAATTCCATCACCTCCACTAGCTTTGTTCATAGTGGAGGCCCACTTGACTTTGCATTCTAGGATGTCTGGCCCTAGGTAGGCGATCACACCATCATGGTTATATGGGTCGTGAAGATCTTTTTTGTACAGTTCTTCTGTGTATTTCTGCCACCTCTTCTTAATATCTTCTGCCTCTGTTAGATCCATACCATCTCTGTCCTTTATCAAACCCATCTTTGATGAAATGTTCCCTTGGAATCTCCAGTTTTCTTGAATAGATCTCTAGTCTTTCCCATTCTATTGTTTTCCTTTATTTCTTTGCATTGATCATTGAGGAAGGCTTTCTCATCCCTCCTTGCTATTTTTTGGAACTCTGCATTCAAATGGGAATATCTTCCCTTTTATCCTTTGCTTTTCTCTTCTTTTCTCAGCTATTTGTAAGGCCTCCTCAGACATCCATTTTGCTTTTTTGCATTTCTTTTTCTTGGAAATGGTCTTGATCCCTGTCTCCTGTACAATGTCACGAACCTCTGTCCATGGTTCTTCGGCACTCTTTATCAGACCTAATCCCTTGACTCTATTTGTCACTTCCACTGTATAACTGTAAGGGATTTGATTTAGGTCATACCTGAATGGTCTAGTGGTTTCCCCCACTTTCTTCATTTTAAGTCTGAATTTGGCAATAAGGAGTTCATGATCTGAGCCACAGTCAGCTCCCTGTCTTGTTTTTGCTGACTGTATAGAGCTTCTTCATCTTTGGCTGCAAAAAATATAATCAATCTGACTTCAATATTGACCATCTGGTGATGTCCATGTGTAGGCCTTCTCTTGTGTTGTTGGAAGAAGGTGTTTGCTATGACCAGTGCGTGCTCTTGGCAAAACTCTATTAGCCTTTGCCCTGCTTCATTCTGTACTCCAAGACCAAATCTGCCTGTTACTTCAGGTGTTTCTTGACTTCCTACTTTTGCATACTAGTCCCCTATAATGAAAAGGACATCTTTTTGGGTGCTAGTTCTAGAAGGTCTTGTAGGTCTTCATAGAACCGTTCAACTTCAGCTTCTTCAGCATTACTAGTCAGGGCATAGACTTGGATTACTGTGATATAGAGTGGTTTACCTTGGAAACGAACAGAGATCATTCTGTCGTTTTTGAGATTGCATCCAAGTACTGCATTTTGGACTCTTTTGTTGACTATGATGGCTACTCCATTTCCTCTAAGGGATTCTTGCCCACAGTAGTAGATATAATGGTCATCTGAGTGAAATTCACACATTCCAGTTCATTTTATTTATTTATTTATTTATTAACCTTTTGGATCCTAGTTCAGCAACCTAGGACCAAACCTGCGCCCCACCCTCTGCCTTGGAAGCATGGAGTCTTAACCCCTGAACTGCCAGGGAAGTCCCAGGAAGCACACATTCTAGAGCGACTAATTCAGCATTGAAAACACCTTTAGCCTGTGCACCTGCTCAGTCGCTCAGTCGTGTCTAACTCTTTGTGACCCCATGGCCTGTAGCCCACAAAGTTCCTCTGTCCATGGCATTTCACAGGCAAGAATACTGGAGTGGCTTGCCAATTCCTACTCCAGGGGATCTTCCCAACCCAGGGATCGAACCTGGGTCTCCCGCACTGCAGGCAGACGCTTTACCATCTAAGCCACCAGGGAAGCCCCTCCAGTTCATTTTAGTTCGCTGATTCCTAGAATATCGACATTCCCTCTTGCCACCTCTTGTTTGACCACTTCAATTTGCCTTGATTCGTGGACCTAACATTCCAGGTTCCTATGCAATATTGCTCTTTATAGCATCAGACTTTGCTTCTATCACCAGTCACATCCACCACTTGGTGCTGTTTTTGCTTTGGCTCCATCTCTTCATTCTTTCTGGAGTTACTTCTCCACTGATCTCCAGTAGCGTATTGGGCACCTACCAACCTGGGGCGTTCCTCTTTCAGTGTCCTATCTTTTTGCCGTTTCTTACTGTTCATGGGTTTCTCAAGGCAAGAATACTGAAGTGGTTTGCCATTCCCTTCTCCAGTGGACCACGTTTTGTCAGAACTCTACCCCATGACACGTCCGTATTGGGTGGCTCTACACAGCATGGTCATAGTTGCATTGAGTTATATTGATTCTTGGTAATTAATTTCTATAATGCCCCAGGGTGAGAACTCTTCTTTAGAGTGCCCTCTTCATGTGGGGTTCCCACACGCTAGGACATCTCCGTGTTCCTTTGAAGCATAAAGACGAAATGTTTATGAAGAGCTCTCTGATCCCTCATCCTGGACTGTTACAAACATCCACAGCTGAGCACTCTTTTTTTTTTTCCCCTAAATAAAAAACAAAGCACACTTTAATAAGTCACCTGCATGCTCACTGGTCGGTCTTTATTGGCTGGTGGCTTTGACTTAACTGGTTTGCTTGCTGAATCCATCCAAAAGTCCCATGTCAATAGAGGTATGTTCACAGAAGGGGTCTATCATTTTATGGTGCCAATACCAGATAAAACAGAGTTATTTAAAGACTGTCAGCTGGTATAACAAAAAGCTCATTATTAAGGGCAAAACCTCATGTTTATGCACAATTGTAAACAGTTACATTTAAATTGGCCAGCAGGGGCCCAGTAAAAGTGACTGCCTGACACTGCCACCTGAAGTTCCTTGGTTTTGAGTACCTCACACTGCATTATTATTTTTCTGTACTAAAAGTGCCGTAACCTGTAAAATGAAGGA
Organism: Muntiacus reevesi; assembly: GCF_963930625.1. Classification (NCBI taxonomy): domain Eukaryota; kingdom Metazoa; phylum Chordata; class Mammalia; order Artiodactyla; family Cervidae; genus Muntiacus; species Muntiacus reevesi. Next base: position 42,206,410 of record NC_089264.1, read on the forward strand.
GCCATAAAAGCAAGCGGACTAGAAAACCCTACAGAAACATGAGATGCCACTCCTGGTATATTCTATTAGATGCTTATTCCACAAGGGGTACATAAAATGCAAGGTGCCAGGCTTCTCACCTCAGTTTGTGTCTCTAATGGGAGGCATATGCCCACCTGGTCCACTGGAAACAGTCGATCAACAGGTAAAACGATCTTGAGATTCCTGGTGGAAATTTTGTACAAGAGGACTTTTAAGCTGATCTGAGCCCAGGTTGTGCTAAAGATACCAGCAATGTTTACCCTTCATGGAGTGCTTCCTGGATGCCAGACACTATACTACACCCTTTGTAAACATAATATTGATGTACACACACAATTCTAATCATTAAATCTCCTGCTTTCTTTTCTTCCTAGCACTAAATACTGTCTGATGATTGTGTATATAACTACTTTATTTTCTTACCCTCTGTCTCCCCAACTAGACTGTATATCTGTGAGACTAGGTACCTTGTCTTTCTTATTCCTTGATGTAGTCATAGTGCTTAGAACACTAATCAGCATATAGTAAATTCCCAATTATGTACTGATGAATAATAATGAAAACTGACAGCAAGTCTATGTGAGATATCATTACTCCCATATTACAGATGAAGAAACTGAGGCTCAGAGAGACAAATGACTTGCACAAGGTAATAGCATGCACACAGATAACTGACAGAGCTAGAATATAAGTCTGGTCTAGCAGTTTCCAAAGATGGACCTTCTGGACTATTCTAGACGATACCATTTGGCAGTGGGAGGCTGGAGCTGGCTCTTTATGGAGGGCCAAGCTTTCTAACTTTCAGTTCAGTGACTTCACTTTGCTGGCCTGATATTTAAATGTCATGGCACCAGTGTTTATACCACGGAAATCGGCAGAGCACTACCGGCCAGGCTTCCTCTTAGGAGCAGCAGGTTCAGCAGCCCCCCTCTGGATATCCGTGAGTCAAGCATGCTTTGCTGTTTTGCGCCTCTTATATGCATGTGTGCTCAGCTGCTTCCGTCGTGTCTGAATCTTTGTGACCCCATGGACTGTAGCCCGCCAGGCTCCTCTGTCCACGGGATTTCCCAGGCAAGAATACTAAAGTGGGTTGCCATTTCCCCATCTAGGGGATCCTCCCTGACCCAGGGAGCAGACCTGGGTCTCCTGCATTGCAGGTGGAGTCTTTACCGCTGAGCCACTGGGGACACCCTTTGTGTCTCTTACTGATTCTTAAATTCTCAAAGACCTCCTTCTTCCCCCCAGTCTCCCTTTCCCTGAATCTTCTCTTTTTATAAGTCTGCTCAGAAGCGGAAGCAGGCGTTTGGCTGGGGCAGGAACGGAAGCTGCAATTCTCTCAGTGGGCTGCTATCCAAACTGGAGGTCCCAGCACTGCTGGGTCTTCCCATGGAATTGGTCCTTATTCCTCACAGATGGAAACACAAAGAACCCTGGGCAATCCACCCTCATGAAGAGCTTTCCCCAGGGTGACTTGTGGAGGTGTAAGTCCTCCCTTACATAGTGAAACCACGATCACAGAAAACTAGCCAATCTGATCACATGGACCATAACCTTGTCTAACTCAATGAAACTAAGCCATGACGTGTGGAGCCACCCAAGACGGACGGGTCATGGTGGACAGGTCTGACAGAATGTGGTCCACTGGAGAAGGGAATGGCAAACCACTTCAGTATTCTTGCCTTGAGAACTCCATGAACAGTATGAAAAGGCAAAATGATAGGACACTGAAAGATGAACTCTCCAGGTCCATAGGTGCCCAATATACTACTGGAGATCAGTGGAGAAATAACTCCAGAAAGAATGAAGGGATGGAGCCAAAGCAAAAACAACAGCCAGTTGTGGATGGGACTGCTGATAGAAGCAAGGTCTGATGATGTAAAGAGCAATATTGCATAGGAACCTGGAATGTTAGGTCCATGAATCAATGCAAATTGGAAGTGGTCAAACAAGAGGTGGCAAGAGTGAATGTCGACATTCTAGGAATCAGCGAACTAAAATAGACTGGAATGGGTGAATGTAACTCAGATGACCATTATATATACTACTGGGCGCAGGAATACCTAATAAGAAATGAAGTAGCCATCATGGTCAACAAAACAGTCTGAAATGCAGTACTTGGATGCAATCTCAAAAATGACAGAATGATCTCTGTTCATTTCCAAGGCAAACCATTCAATATCACGGTAATCCAAGCCTATGCTCCAACCAGTAATGCTGAAGAAGCTGAAGTTGAACAGTTCTATGAAGACCTACAAAACCTTTTAGAACTAACACCCAAAAAAGATGTCCTTTTCATTATAGGGGACTGGAATACAAAAGTAGGAAGTCAAGAAACACCTGGAGTAACAGGCAAATTTGGCCTTGGAGTACGGAAAGAACCAGGGCAAAGGCTAATAGAGTTTTGCCAAGAGAATGCACTGGTCATAGCAAATATCCTCTTCCAACAATGCAAGAGACAACTCTACACATGGACATCACCAGATGGTAAACACCGAAATCAGATTGATTATATTCTTTGCAGCCAAAGATGGAGAAGCTCTATACAGTCAGCAAAAACAAGACAGAGAGCTGACTATGGCTCAGATCATGAACTCCTTATTGCCAAATTCAGACTTAAATTGAAGAAGGTGAGGAAAACCACTAGACCATTCAGGTATGACCTAAATCTAATCCCTTATGATTATACAGGGGAAGTGAGAAATAGATTTAAGGAACTAGATCTGATAGACAGAGTGCCTGATGGACTATGGACAGAGGTTCATGACATTGTACAGGAGACAGGGATCAAGACCATCCCCATGGAAAAGAAATGCAAAAAAGCAAAATGGCTATCTGAGGCGGCCTTACAAATAGCTGTGAAAAGAAGAGAAGTGAAAAGCAAAGGAGAAAAGGAAATATATTCCCATTTGAATCCAGAGTTCCAAAGAATAGCAAGGAGAGATAAGAAAGCCTTCCTCAGTGATCAATGCAAAGAAATAAAGGAAAACAATAGAATGGGAAAGACTAGAGATCTATTCAAGAAAATTAGAGATATCAAGGGAACATTTCATGCAAAGATGGGCTTGATAAAGGACAGAAATGGTATGGACCTAACAGAAGCAGAAGATATAAGAAGAGGTGGCAAGAATACACAGAAGAACTGTACAAAAAACATCTTCACGACCCAGATAATCACAATGGTGTGATCACTCACCTAGAGCCAGACATCCTGGAATGTGAAGTCAAGTGGGCCTTAGAAAGAATCACTATGAACAAAGCTAGTGGAGGTGATGGAATTCCAGTTGAGCTATTTCAAATCCTGAAAGATGATGCAGTGAAAGTACTGCACTCATTATGCCAGCAAATTTGGAAAACTCAGCAGTGGCCACAGGACTGAAAAAGGTCAGTTTCCATTCCAATTCCTAAGAAAGGCAACGCCAAAGAATGCTGAAACTACTGCACAATTGCACTCATCTCACACGCTAGTAAAGTAATGCTCAAAATTCTCCACACCAGGCTTCAGCAATACATGAACCGTGAACTTCCAGATGTTCAAGCTGGTTTTCGAAAAGGCAGAGGAACCAGAGATCAGATTGCCAACATCCGCTGGATCATCGAAAAAGCAAGAGAGTTCCAGAAAAACATCTATTTCTGCTTTATTGACTATGCCAAAGCCTTCAACTCTGTGGATCACAAAAAACTCTGCAAAATACTTAAAAGAGATGGGAATACCAGACCACCTGACCTGCCTCTTGAGAAACCTGTATGCAGGTCAGGAAGCAACAGTTAGAACTGGACATGGAACAACAGACTTGTTCCAAATTGGGAAAGGAGTACATCAAGGCTGTATATTGTTACCCTGCTGATTTAACTGATATGCAGAGTACGTCATGAGAAACGCTGGGCTGGAGGAAGCACAAGCTGTAACCAAGATTGCCGGGAGAAATATCAATAACCTCAGATATGCAGATGATGCCACCCTTAAGGCAGAAAGTGAAGAGGAACTAAAAAGCTTCTTGATGAAAGTGAAAGAGGAGACTGAAAAAGTTGGCTTAAAGCACAACATTCAGAAAACTAAGATCATGGCATCTGGTCCCATCACTTCATGAGAAACACATGGGGAAACAGTGGAAACAGTGTCAGACTTTATTTTTCTGGGCTCCAGAATCACCGCAGATGGTGACCTCAGCCATGAAATTAAAAGACGTTTACTCCTTGGAAGGAAAGTAATGACCAACCTAGATAGCATAATAAAAGCCAGAGACATTACTTTGCCAACAAAGGTCCATCTAGTTAAGGCTATGGTTTTTCCAGTGGTCATGTATGGATGTGAGAGTTGGACTATAAAGAAAGCTGAGCACTGAAGAATTGATGCTTTTGAACTGTGGTGTTGGAGAAGACTCTTGAGAGTCCCTTGGACTGCATAGAGATCCAACCAGTCCATCCTAAAGGAGATCCGTCCTGGGCGTTCATTGGAAGGACTGATGCTGAAGATGAAACTCCAATGCTTTGGCCACCTCATGCAAGGAGCTGACTCATTGGAAAAGACCCTGATGCTGGAGGGTTTGGGGGCAGGAGGAGAAGGGGATGACAGAGGATGAGATGGCTGGATGGCATCACTGACTCGATGGACATGAGTTTGAGTAAACACCGAGAGTTGGTGATGGACAGGGATGCCTGGCATTCTGCGATTCATGGGGTCGCAAAGAGTCAGACACGACTGAGCGACCGAACTGACTGAAGTCCTCCATTCCTTCTTTAACCTTTCAGAGGTATAATTATCAAGTAGGGGAGGACATCTACTAGGCTTCCCTTTCCCTGCCTCTCGTCTGCTTTGGACTGGGGCATTCCATCTGTCTGGGAGCCTCAAGAAATTGTTGGGCGATGCTCAGAGAATACTAGGTGATGTTGATCACAGAAGCCCACTATCCACCTGCCAACCCTATGTGAGTACCAAGCTGCTTGTAAGACAGGGTGGCAACAAATCTTTCAAGAGGCTGTTTGAAAATGTTTTATGGCACGTAGGGTTACAAGGCTCTAGCTGAACAAATGGAAAAATTAGTCTACCTTAAAATAGCCAAGGCAAGTAATTTTCTATCACCTTGTTTCTTAAATGTACTTAACGTCTAGAATCTGGGCCTCCCAAAATATGGCTAAGGGTCATCAGTTAAAATGGCAACTTGAAGATTAAAAAAAAAACAGAAAAAATCTCCACTTTATTTATTTTTTCAAAAACCTCCACTTTAATAGTTGCTTCTAAAATGGTGCCATCAGCTCTTCTGTTCAGAATAAGAGAAGTTAGGAATGAAAAGACATCAATTATTATTTCTTGAATTTAACAGCCTTGAGCCAGTCTAGCAACAGGAGTCTTATCCCACATCTACTTAGGCTCAGCCACAGCTCTCCCTGACCAGCCCCACCCTCCACCCCCCCGCCAGGGGTTTTCCAAGGTCTCACAGCTTAGGTTTGGTTTCCTTCTGGTTTTTCTTGAATGGAATGGTTTGCTTTCTAACTCCTTTCTCCAGATTTCTAAATTAGTCTTCACCGCACAAAGCAAGTTAGTGATGACAACCAGAGGGGCAGTCTGCTATTTCCTTGTGTTCTTTTTCTTTTTCTCTTCCTCTTTCTTGAACATTTTTGCTCTTCTTTTTACATTTCCTTTATTCATTCACTCATTCATTTATCCTATTCCATTGCTTCAATAAAGATCTGTCATTAAACAGATACAGCCACTATGGAGAACAGCATGGAGATTCCTTAAAAAATTAGGAGTAAAACTACCATATGACCCAGCAATCCCACTACTGGGCATATACCCTGAGAAAAACCAGAATTCAAAAAGACACATGTATCTCAACGTTCACCACAGCACTATTTACAATAGCCAGGACGTGGAAGCAACCTAGATGTCCATCAATAGATGAATGGACAAAGAAGTTGTGGTACATATATAAATGGAATATTACTCAGCCATAAAAAGGAATGGATTTGAATCAGTTGAACTAAGGTGGATGAACCTATAGCGTGTTACACAGAGTGAAGTAAGTCAAAGAGAACAAATATATATGGAATCTAGAAAAATGGTACTGATCAAACTATTTGCAGGAATAGGAACACAGATAGAGACCAACAGATGAAGGGGAGAGTAGATGAATTGAGAGAGTAGCATCAAAACATATACGTTACCATGTGTAAAACAGATAGCTAGGGGGAAGTTGCTATAACACAGGGAGCCCAACCCAGTGCTCTGTGACAACCTAGGGGGGTGGGATAGAGTATGAGATGGAAGGAGGTTCAAGAGGGAGGGGATATCTATGTAGACTTATAGCTGATTCACATTGCTGTTTGGCAAATACCAACACAACACTGTAAAGCAATTATCCTCCAATAACAAATTTTAAAAGATCTATTAAATAAAATATATGCATCACAAACTAGGAAGGCTAATTCCTACGGATACCAGGGATTTGGCCTGCAAAGAGTTTACGCTTATGGGAGGAGAGCCACCAAAGTACAAGCAGAGGGGAAAGAGTAGGACACTGTTGGTGTGTGCAGGGATGCCCCTAAGGGTTGGAGACGGCTGTATCTGCCCTATGACCTGAAAGATGAGCAGGAGTTTGCAGGAGTAAAGGGGAAGGGTGCTCCAGACTGTGACAGCAGGTGCCAAGGCCCTGAGGCTCAAGGCAGTATGGCTCCAGAAAGAGGCTGAAGTGAGCATGGCAGGGTGGAGGTATGAGGCTACTAATGGCAAGAGATGTGGCCGGAGAAATTAGGAGGGGCTAGATAACAGGGATCCGGCACACCAAGGCAGGGAGGTGGGACTGGATTCAGGAGGTGATGGGAAGGTTGGAGCTGTGAGTGACACAATGAATAAAAAGCAAAGGTGGGGTTAACTCATTTCCTACCACAGAGTCATGGCCACCCTTCAACAGAGGCCCCTGAGTTTCTCATGATGGCTGGTGTCATTACTGAATGAGTCATCTGGCCTTAATGTTGATGACTGGGGGTGAGGGTAGGGGGGAGGATGAACATGACTCACAGGGGACTGAAAATAAACCAGCCCTATTACTTTAGATGCAAATGAGAATAAATGGAATTTCTGGGGCTCACTGTAGCTGGTCTTTTTTGAGGAGGAGAGGGCTGGATACTGAGATACAGGGTCTACTGAACATTATAACATCTTCCCTGCACCTCTTGGCAGGCAAATTACTTCACAGGCCATGAAAATGAGTCACTAAATTCTAAACCTTGGTTGAGAAAAGCAAGTTTGATAAATGTGTCCAGCTACTGGAATAAAGACCCAGAATGCAGGCAAATCATGAAGTTCAGATGGTGCCAATGCAAAAGCAGCCCCAGACCTGCATTTAGTGTTCCACACACACTCACACACACACTTATGTGCACACACCCTCCCTTTCTTTCCTTGAAATATCAGTTGCAAATGTCAATGCCTAGAATATCTCATGCCTACAAACTGATACAATTATAAGTGACCAAAAGGTGAGACAGGTGTGTTCGGGAGAGTTGGGGGTAGCCCAGAAAATAAAAAAGAAAAGAAAAAAAATCAGTCAAGAAGAACCATGAATCCAAACATCACATTTCAAAATGTTTTAGTATTTTGTGGATTTATATCACATCCAAGTGTATTAGTCACTTAGTCATGTCCAGTTCTTTGCAACCCCATGGACTGTAGCCCATGAGGCTCCTCTGTCCATAGCATTCTCCAGGCAAGAATACTGGAGTGGGTTGCCATTTCTTTCTGCAGGGCTTCTTCTCAAGCCAGGGATCTAACCCAGGTCTCCTGCATTGCAGGTAGATTCTTTACTGTCTGAGCCATCAAGGAAGCCCCATTTCATCTCAAAATTCCTGCAGTATTTTTACATATTTAAAAGACAGAATGGTACATCCCTGATTTTACTCTCTGGAAAAACTTACTCTGATGTTATCACTTGTGGGAGTGACTAAGAAGGCCTGGCCTTTAATTTTTGACCAAACACCTAGGTTACAGAGCTTAAATCATTTTGGAAGGCCTGATTAGCTTGTCCAGCGTTAATTAGTACCTTTCTTGGCATTCTTGTCCACCTCCTATTTCATGACTGAGAATAGTAGAGCCTACTTTTGCAAATATAGTATGTTAAATCTAAGAGGTTTTAAAAAAATTTTAAAGGCAGACTAAGTGGAGAAGAGGCTGTATAGAAAAGAGTCTCCAGTATGCCCTTAGGTTGAGTCCTTTCAGCCAGCAGTAAGCACACAACCTTCTTTTGTCACGGAAGGGTTCTCTGGATGATCCACACACTTTCATGCATTGTTAAAAAAAAGAATGAGCATCTTTCAAAATGGTGCTTCCTGATAACCAATGACTCCCAGGGACGCCGAACATGCCCATCATTTGTCAGGGAATTTGGTACCATGTAAAAGACATTTCCCAAGAAAGCACCTCCTCCTTCCATGTAGTTTTCTTGAGTCAAATTCCAAAGGCCATCCCTGTTGTGAAAGCTCCCTCTGGCAAGAAGTTAAAATTGAAGTTATCTTGGCAAAACAGGAAATTATTTGGGGGTGGGGGACAGAATTAAACTTGAGTAGTTTTTCTTCTTTTTCTCAATTGTACTTTTGTTCACAGCTTCAGCTGGGAGAGAGAGTGTTCACATTTAGTTTGGAGTTTATGAGTTCATATTTTATAATTAACGTTGCCAACAGGGGAGTTTGATTAATACCAAGCAGTGGATTTTGAGCAATGTTCCATACAAATTGCCAAATTTAGCAATAAAATAAATTGGTTATGTGAACATAATTAGTAGGATGACTACTTAAAATTCAAAACCGAATGTGAATAATTCCAAATCATCTGAGCCACAAATCCATTATTTGTATAGAAGGGAGAAAGTATAGCATTTGGGTTTTATTTTGCCCTCAACCACAATGCTATTCAGCACCAAGCTGAACATAATGAAACTTCTACAATGGGTTGTGACAATATTTTAGAGCAACCCAGAAACACACACAGACGCATGTGCATGCACACATGCAAAGTGAATGTAATAAAGATAAGAAATGCTAAACTGAGCTTCCATGGTAAATGTAAAAATCTATAACAAATTTTTTACGCAAATGCTGTACTGCATTTTTCTGATGCACCATACATAAACCTATGGCACAAAATTACACAGGAGAGCCTCTTGCCTTTAAATATTCACAGTACCTTATTGTCACCCTGGACTTCTCCGAGCCTTTGCTGAAGTTCTTTAATTTCTTCTCCCAGATGTTTATTTCGGTCCTGAGAATCTCTCAATAGTTGTGCAAGATTAGCCTGCAAATATCAACACATTATGAAATATAATCAAAAATGGAGGAGTGGAGAAATGTGAGGTTTTATTAGGCTTATTGCAGTCAGCATCCAAGCCCAGCTGAAGCACACAAAGCCGTTTAGAGTAAACACGTGTACGAATATAGCAAGTGTGAAAATCATGCCACTACAACCGCATGGAGGGAAATAAAATTGGCCATGAACCTCAATTTGGGGATGTTCTTTGTCTCCAGAACGGCTCACAGACAAGTGATGGAGGACTTGGTCTTACTTGACATTTTTTTTAAAAGAGCTCCTCATGAAAACTCTTACAAGCAGTCCTAGAGTTCAATGCTAACTTTGGGCCAACAAGAAAGGAAAAGTTTCATTTCCTTGTTTGGATAGTTTTTTCCTTCAAATAGATCATGTGTAATGAACTTTTCTTTGCCACCTTAATGACCAGAATTTTGATCCAAAAAAGTCTGTCCGACAAGAGACCGGTGAGGTATCATGATTGCAGAAATCAGGATCCAGGGTAATGCAACAACCTGCTGGGCTGCTTTGCTCGCCTCCTTATTCCCCTGTTCTAGTCCCCAGAGTACCAGCCAGGATGAGCGCCTTCCAGTCCAGTCTTTGTAATGGCATCGCTTCCTTAAGATTCCCCCTGGTCAGACCGGATCCCGCTAGCCCACATGGGCAGTTCTCCCCTCCCTCAGTCCAGCTTCATCAACACATCACAGCCGGTTCCTCTGGACCGCGTGAGCATCCTTTACCATGCTCCCGCCCTTCTCAGGTTCCCCGAACCTGAATGTACATCTGTTCCCACACTATGTGCATGCTTTCATCTACTCAAGCCTCTAACTTTTTGTTCAACCTTACCTCCCGTGGCTGCTGTTTCTATACTACTCCAATTTTGCTCATTTGTTCTAATTCTCACCTTGCTTACTGAGCTCTTATCTAACCTCAGCAAGAAGAAACGAACTAGTCAAAGGTAGAGATTCCTTTTCCTCCTTCCTAAGCCTCCAAGGACATTGCTCCAGGAAGTACTCTCATTTCAGCAAATGTTTTTAAAGACTCCTGATGAATAAATGAACGAAGGAAGGAGGGACGCAAGCAAGCCAGCAACCAGAATATGACTTTCAAAGAGGCATTTTTCAGAAACAGTCATACAAGGGGTTTGAGAGTCATCTTTTCGATTCCTGTCCTGTGATAGCTGAAGAAACTCAAATCCAGAGACATTGTGGGTGAGTGCAAATGCAGTTGGTTAAATCTCCAAAAACTTCAATGCTAATACTTCCAGGAATACTCAGTTATGTTAGGTAATCAAAGTGGAATGAAAGTGAAAGATTAATATAAAGACTAAACCTTGGCTCATCCTTGACTCCTCACTTTGTTTCATCTCCCATGTTCCAGCCATTGGGATATCCAGCATCTCTACTGTCAAGGTAGGCCCCCATTCAGCTCCTCGCAAGCCCACTTTCTGGCTGTTCCCCACATAGTGCAGGCAGGACCCATCTCAGTATCGCTCCCTCTGTCGGTCCTCTTGGACTAGAATGCTCTCCCTCCCAGATACCTCTTGGCTCACTCCCTGACCTTTGGAAGGTCTTTGTTCAAAGAGCATCATTTCAAAGGGCCCACGTGGACCACTATCTAATGGTGCAAACTGCCCACCTCCCCTGAATGCCCAAGCCCTTTCCCCTGCACTACTTTTTATTTCCAGAGCACTTGCCATCTCTTAACATACTATGTAATTTACTTTCTTGTTTATTGCCATATGTTGACATATGTTTATTGCTCAGTGTTTATTTCCTGTCTCTTTCTCCCTAGTAAAAGAGAAGTTCCATTAAGGGCAAGGAACTTTGTTCTCTCTACTGGTCTACCTCAAGAACCTAGTGGATGCTCCATAAATATTTCTTAAATTAAAGATAATACATTGAGTCTGAAGATTGTGGTCTTAGCCTAGAGAAATATCTGGAATAATAAAATACTGAAACCAGTTCATGGAACGTAACGTTGCATAGAAACCCCGTTCATCCCCACTTGGCAGGATTCAACCAAGCCCTGATTTCCACTCGCTTACTTGTGAACATTACTCAAAAATGTGATTTACTTCTTAACCCCATATTTGCAAAGCTCATATCTTGTAATAGTTGTTTTCCAAATTTCCCAGATTCCTGTCCTTATCAGATAAAAATCTGGTGAAGGATAAGGAAAATTCCCCCTCATTTTACAGGCAGGAGAGCAAAGAAACAAGAGATACTGTGGTCAACAGACTACTTTGGGAAATTTCTCCAGAAGGAATGTACCAGTTCTGCCACTTACTGGACTGGGTGACCTCGAGTAAGTTTCTTAACTTCTTGAGTTTCTTCACCCATGAAATGGAGCTAGCCATATGTACTTCAGGTATTAAATGGATACTTTCATTGAATAATGAACCTAGGACATCTTCCACAGTGCTTGATGTATAGTAGGCACTGGTTAAAGGCTGGTCATCTCTGACTCTGCCCTTCCAGTGGCTCCAGCTCACTCACTCAGTGGACAGTTGGGCAGATTGGCAGAAAGACTCCTTGGATACATCTGTCTCCTTTGTCATCCTGCCTCTGCACTCAGTCACCCATTCATTCAGACAACAAATATTTAGGGAGTGCCCACTATGTGTCAGGCACAATTTTTAGACTCTGGAGATACAACAGTGAGCAATACAAAGTCTTGTGAAATGAAATATTTCCTGCCATATCAGTGGGCAAGAAATGTCACAGCCATCCACGATTTCTGGCTTCCTAATGTGAATGAGGGCTCCCAAACGGGAACATTATGCCAGCGATCCGGCAGATGCAGCCACCCCGCAATGGCGATTGCTGAGGAGCTGGGGGTAGGGGGCTGCAAGAAGCAGCCATCCACCACACCTGCCACCCCTTAAGGTGAACAAGGAATTAAGGATGTAAACATTCTAGAAACAGGATTTGGCCCCAGATAGTTGAGGTGCATACGAAAGGAATGAATTCAGTGAGCCTGGGGGCTTGCATCTTCCCATACACAGAAGAACACTAAATTCCTTAGCTTGATATCTGGTTTTCCTAACTACTTAACAATAATCTTTGATGCTCAGACTGACTGCCTGGCCCCTTTATTGCAAACTTGTATATAGCCTGACTCTCTCCTGCCTCCTTGGAGCAGCTTTCTCAGAGCTATTGAGATGCTGCCTCCCGGGCTCAGAATCCTTAACATTCCCATCAAATCAAATAACTCTTTACTTTCAAAGTTGCGATGAATTTTTTAGTCCACAGCCCCTTGTTCCTGTAAACTTACATTTTAATAGATGACATTATATTAATTGCATTTTATTACAACAAAATGAATAATGACTGATGAGTTAAATGATGAGTGCTATGTGAAACAAACACAGCAGGCAAAGGGAACAGCATGTGCTGGGGAAAGACCATGGCAGGTGTCACAAGGAAGGCCACATGTAAACCAAGACTTGAAAAAGGAGGAACAGCTAGTGTGAGCCTTGTGGATATCCTGGGGAAAGTTCCGGGTAGTGTGAAGGCAACCGGCTTCCTTCTCCCCCTCACATCACAAGATACTCACTTTGGAAAACAGTTCAAAACCACTAGAGCAGGTTAACCCCAGGGACTGCAGTAGAGAGATGATTCAATTCTTGATTTTCTTTTCCGGGTTCCTCCCCTCCTTGTTGCAGCTCTCCTGTGCTAGCACAGAGTATCACAAGCGGGCAGCCTCTCCTTTTCCTCCAGGGAACTCCAGAACACTTCCCAGACATTAGCTCAGCAAGCATAATCCCTCCCCAGCAGATGGAGGGACAGGCACCCCAGGCCGGAGGGACTGGCCCAGAGGCAGGATGCAAGGAGCGGCCCAGTGCCGGCTGGTGCGTGGCTGAAAGTGTCCTCAGGGAGTCTGCTGGCACCTGCACACAGCATCTCAGCTCCCCATCTGCAGGAGACACAGCAGAATTCACCTTCACAGGAGCCTGCTTCTCTTAACACAGTGGAAGAGATGTTCAGAAGGAAACGCTTGTGGGAGCAACAGTGAAAGTTAACAAAAGACAAAACAAAAAAACCAAAAAAACTGCAACATCCTTGACCTGCTCTTTCTGAATCAATCACTGCTTGAGCCTCTTAGGTGGGTGGGAAGACCCTGACGCTTTTTGATGTAACCACAATAGCTTGACCCGCACAGCTTGAACTCTTGATGGTGAAAGACCCTGACCTCCAATTTGTCACAGATCAGTATTTGTGCAAAATACAATGGAGATCAATTCCTAGGAAAACAAATTGAAGAAGACCTCAAGGCCCCAAGTGTTTGTTAAGTTCACCTGACATAAAATCACACATACTAGCAAGGAAACTAGATTACTAGCAAGGAAATATATACATTTACCATATGTAAAATAGACAGCCAGTGGGAGTTTGATGTATGATGCAGGGAACCCAAAGCCAGTGCTCTGTGATGACCTGGAGGGATGGGGTGGGGAGGGAGGTGGGAAGGAGATCCAGAAGTGAGGGGACACATGTATGTCTATGGCTGATTCACACTGATGTATGGCAGATGCCATTATGATACTGTAAATTAATTATCTTCTAATTTAAAAAAATTATTAACACCTGCTCTCATTTTCTGCACTTCTTTTTGTCACAGGGACCAGAAATGGCAGCTTGCGGCCTTTCACTGGTCCTGAGGCCCTGCTTTGAATAGCATTCAGCCCAGAGATACTTACTGGTATTTGGGTGTTACAGCAAGGCAGGCACCCAGTTTATATATCAAAGGTTCCAGTGATATGCGAAGTAGAGGACTGGGCTGCTTTAGGAAACAGCGATTCAGAGACACAGTGATGCGACTGTCAAACATTATTTACTCTGCAGCCTGACTGAAAAGAAATCTACTAAAATAAAGTCAAGCATTTCGACAGTAGCTGCAAAACAATGGTTAATTAGAATCACGTCGCCTCCAAGGGAATTCACCATAAATCTACCCCAGCTTTCAAACTGACCCCTGGGGTAGGGGAGGGTGGGGGAGACCCCCCTTTTAAAGCAGGTGGCTGTAATTTTCTTTCCCATTTCATAGGCTGGCTTACTTGTCAATACACAATTTTTTTCTATTCAGTCCTTACACCTCCTCAACTCCCAAACAATAACTTTGAAAACTAGAAAATGACTATTCTGATATGGTGCCTAATTCCTTGACATACACCTTAAAGAACAAAAAAAAAAAAAAAAAAAAAAGAGAGCGAGAGAGAGAAAGAAAAGTAGTACATTTCAAAGCACTCAAAATAGAGGAGAAAAGTTCACACAATTCTTTTGACCAAAAATAACACCCATGACTCACACACATTCACTATAACCATCCATCAAGCTAACACGCGGCGCCTGCTTATAATTTATCAGCTATGCAGAGCGTTTGTCTCTGTGTTATTGAGAAGGACTCTGTGACCATCAGTTTAGAATAGCTGCACGATGTAAAGGCAATGTCAGGGAAAAAGTGGCAGACCGTCTAACACTGGAAAGGATTTCACAGGGAAGAAAACAAAACCGAGAGATTATTTCCTCTAAATCTCTGGGGCAGGGAATAGCATAAATAGCAAAACATGAAAAGGTTTCAAAAGAAGTCTCTTTTAAATATTCAGATCTAGCCAGGGTTGATGTTAAAAGGTTGACATTTCCACTCTGATAATAGTGGGATGCTGAATATACTAGAGTATATTGTGGAAGCTATATATTTAAGTCACTCTTTCTAGTTCGGAGTTTCTATATTAAAATTGTGATGGGGAAAAGAGAGAAGACAGATTTGATGAAAACACGGCTGGGAGACCCGAGGCTGAAAGGACATTGCAGCTGTCTATTCCAACACACCTTCCTTTATCAAGGATCCAGTCAACCCCCAACTACAATGGATGTTCACAAAAGCGCCAGCCAAGGCCAGCCCTTGGTGTGGGGACTGTGATGCTTGTGGAAATTCTCTCTGCACAGAGATGAAGACTACACATCCTGACAGTTGTTATAAATTCAGAGGTCTGGGAGTTGAGAGAACTGTGTGCCTCTTGCCCCAACCTCTCTGCTTCTTTTGCAGAAATTCTCAGTGAGACAGACCCGTCACATGGACAAGGGGAGCTGTCACTTCTTTCTTCAAGTCCTGCTGCATCCTAAACTCTGGCTCTTGCCACTGTGTTTGAATTCCTTCACAAATGTCAGAAAATACATAGAAATTTACACTTTAGATGCAATACATTTTTTAAACTTATAAGAAGTGGTGGGAGTTTTTGTTTGTTTGTTTTAATGGTATATCACATTGGCAATGATAATCGCTGTGAAGGACCCCTGTTTTCTAAGCTCAAGTAACCAAGACTGGTTTACAAGGAGGGGAATCCAGGGTATCAGTTATAAGAAGTAGCCCTGAATCTTTTAGGTGGGGAGACAAGATCCATTATATACCAATTTTCTCACTGATATAAGAAATGAAAAGTTGGACATGAGATCAGTATCTGCCACCCCAGAATATCCTCCTCTGCCACGAGAATTATTTTGATCTGAAGGCAACTGAGAATCAACAGACACTGAGAATATTCTCCCTTCCCCTTTTCAGCCTAAAAACAGGGCATAAATTTCTATTTGTGAGGCTATCCTATCTTCTCCGTAGTACCAGTAAGGGAAGAGCATCTCTTATCACCGGACACAGAGAACGGGCACCATGATGAG